>NC_056745.1:626257361-626594861 GCF_019279795.1 Protopterus annectens | reverse complement strand
TATCCCAGGCAGTCACTGTTATGAGAGGTTTTGGTACTAGCATCCTATTTTGGTTACTGGTATTTGCTATACTTCACTTACTTTCTGGTTCTGTGATAATGAAAGAACTGGACTCAGCATCTCTGATCTTTGCACATTAAATGTGTTCTTATAGTTACAGAATGATTTATTCCATAGGGTGAGTAATGACAGAGAGGAAGCAGGACTTCATCTGTTACTCCCATAACCTTTCACAACCCTAATGATGAAGTAAGCAGTTAGTCATTTGCCAGGGGGATTCCCAAAAATGTATAAATAAAGCAAAGTTCCTAGTAGTGTTTTAGTAACCAGGAATAATTAAAGAAATTGAGGATTTCTGTGTTGGGTGCTTTGAATGCAAGAGATGCTTACCCAGACTTTAAACAAAGACGTGTTTTCAGAATTACCTAATTCAGCACCATATTAAGACTGTTCCAGATAACTTAAAACCTTACAGAATATGCAAATTGCTGAGAAAATCTGTGTAAGAGGAAGTACAAAATATGTTTATGATGGCAGTACAGAGTAGTCAAAAAGCAAGGGAACAACCCCCTTAGTCCATCCATCTGTCCACAACCCTTTTTTCCCATTTTTGCACATGGGGTCGGGATGTCACTTCAGCAGTAACAATCGTCTAGCGATAACGTTTACACCACCAGGTGGCCTGTCCTTCCACTGTAGTTCTTCCACACCACATTCCCGCACACAAACCTATGACCAATTTAGAGTATCCAGTCCACCTGCTGCATGTCTTTAGAGTGTGGGAGGAAACTGGAGCACCTGAAAAAAAATATGTGAACAGCCGGAGGATATTCAGACTCCACACAGAAGGCACCCCGACTGAGACTCGAACCATGGAACCTCTTATTGTGAGGCGACAACCCTCTAGTGTTCGTCCCAAATGGTAATGGAACAATCAGGTTCTGTAATGATTGTAGGAAGCTAAACAGCAATTCAGAATTTGTTCTGCATGATGCTCTTGTAACCTTTCACTGACGTATAGACAGAGCCCTAAAACGCTATGTTGCTGTTTACTTAAACAGTGTAATAACATTCTCATTGGACTGGACTCCCATCTAATTAGGCTGCTGGCTAAGCTTCTGTGAGACAAACCAGTTTGATTACCAGTGTCTCTAAGAGCAAATCAGGCATGAAAGAGGTAAAATGTTTATTATATGTAATTGATAAGGGAATTGTTAGGCCCAAAACAGGAGTATTCCAAGCACCAAGAAGCAAGTGAGAGCATTCTGGGGTTAGCCCTGTAGTATCAAATGTTTGCACCCCATTTTGCTTCAATGCAGTACATTCATATAGATCTGACAAAAGGGAAGATGCCCCTCAAAATGTAGTAGACAACAGAGTCAGACAATGCTTTAAAGCAGTTAAAGGAAATAATATGTTCAGCGCCTGTCTTAGTACCTCCAGATTCTAGCAGGCATTTTATAGTTTACATTGATGCATTATAGGGTGGCCTAGGAGCAGTGCTGACACAGGCCTTTGGGTAAGAACATCCAATCTCTTTTTTGAATTGTAAGATAAGTAGGGAAGAAATTAAGTACGCCAGTATTGAGAGAGAATTCTTGCAATCAGGCGGGTGCTATCTTCACTAACACATTACTTCCTTAGTTAGGAATTCACACTGGTGACTGAAATCAGCAGCAAGAGAGATACTCTTAACTATGTAAGTGGGCATTCTTCTTGCAGCCAGTCAAGGTCAAAGTACAGCATGGACTTGACTCAACATGCCAAAATTCACATGGCCTAGCTAGGGCTCATAGCCCATTTTGTGGTTCTGAAACTGAGGTTTTCAAGGCATAATGTGGTGGTTAGGACCCAAGATAGGGTTAACGTGTTCTGTTCTTTTCCCTTCTTTCTCAAGTTTCATCTTCTTCTGATTCCCCCCATTTGCAGTTGTCATCTGACTCCATTTCACCCCATGTGCCTTCATTTTCGCATTCCATTCCCCTATCATTGCTGAAGTTTGTTTTCAGAGTCTACCTGTATTGCCAGATTATCTGCATACAGCAGTCTTTGTTGATCTGTCCACTTCAACCTGTTTGCTAATGTAGTCCATCACCACTATTAACAACAGTGGACTCAGAGTTGAACTCTGATGTACACCCACTCCCACTTGGAACCCCTCTGTGAGTCTAATCATTGCCTGTACTTGTGATATTGGGTTCTTGTACATAGCCTGCACCAATTCTACCAATGCTTCTGAGACTTCAGATCATTGCAGAACTGTCCAAATCAGTTTTCTTTGGATCTTGCTATATGCTTTCACCAAGTCATAATAATCAAGTCAAATGCTCAGTTGGCGTCTTTCCTCATCTCTAGCTTCTACTCAACTATGTCTCACTGCAAAGATCTGATAGGTTGTGCTACATCCTGATCTAACTATGAACTGCTCCTCTCCCATCTTAATTTCTACTACACTGTGTAGTTGCAACAGCAAAGAGCATGGCATATGTAGCATGCTACAACCTTCTGGATAGTAACTCAGAAGATGGCACAAAGAAACTCTGTTAGGTTGCAAGGCTAAAGAAGGATAAAGAAGATTGTCATCATCTGATCTACCTTTCATAACAGATGCCTGCAACAACCTGCTCACCAGTCCACAGGACATCAAATGCAGATAGAAACAATAATTCCAGCAGCTTCTGAATGTAGCAAACACTACAGAAACTGTACTTCCCCAGACACGACCTACAGTGAAAGAGGAGATTGAACCCACTGTAGAAGAAATGAGAACAGCATTAAGGAAAATTATGTCAGGGAAGGTGGTTTAGGGAAGAAATGACTCTAGAGGGTACTCTCAACAGTATGGAAAGGCATCCAGAATAAGCACTCTAATGCCAATTTACAAGAATTGTACAGCTTGGCTGTCTGCTGCATCCAGCTGCTGTAGTCTCTATCCAGGGTATCTACCAATAGAAAACTATAGCAATTGTACTGAACACAGCAACAGCTGGGTTAATTCTACTACTTCTCAGGAAACTACTGTTTTGCTTTTGTTGAGAAAAGGAGCATTGATCGAAGCTGCATGCATTTGGGTTGAGACCAGCAATATCTCCACCACTGGACAGACAGCACCTCTAGTTTTCAACTTCAAGCCTCATAGGCACTACTTTCCCTTCCACCCACATTAGTAAGCACCTGGACCATGGATTTGCACTTTCCAGCCATCTCTGTATCCAGTTTGGTTGAAATGGGCATCTTGAGACAACTACTTAAATAAGATGGCATATTGTATGAAAGATGATGTTATTTAATTCAGTTTTAGGCAAATCTGCCACATGAAGACACTACAAATACCAAGCAGATTGTCAATATCTCACTAAAATTTTCACACACAGATCAGACCAAACACACAGGCCTAACATACCTAAACAACAAAAGCCTCCTTAATGTAACAAGTACCCTCAGCAACTTCACATGCAATGTAGGCTGCACCCACATTGAAACATACATCTAAGAGTCATATTTTTAAATTTTATGTTTCAATCACCCTTAAGGCAAACTACCAAACAATCCAGCATCCTTGTCATAGGTGACTCCATTGTGAAACACACCGATGCACCAGTCACCAGCCTGTGTAAGGAAGGGGTCATAGTGATTTTCCTATCAGGTTCCAGGATTTGTCACATCGCACAGGCACACTGATCCTTGTACTACAGGTACACACATGACACAGTCATAGTACATGTGGGTGTAAATGACTTCAGATGTACCTCCTTGGACTACATGAACAGAGACATGCTGGAGCTCTCAGACTATGTGTCTGAGGCATGTTATGAACCTAGCCTAGAGCAACATTTTACCATCACCAAGAATGATGCCGTAATACAAACAAAAGAATGTTAACTTCAACAATTGGCTTAGCTTCTGGTGCTATTCAAAGGGGGTCCATTATATATCAATCTGGGAGGAGATGGTAGATGGTCCTAACTGCTTTGCCAGGGGTGGCTTGCACCTATCCGTCAAGGCTTTCCCTTATTGACTAAAGACTCCACCCCATAGTGGCTTTTTTTTTTTGGCAATGCCAGTCTTCCAAAGTTTCCAGCATAACCAAACAGAATCTAGATAACATAAAGGCATTGCTGCTTAATGCTAGGAGCCTTAACAAAAAATCCACTCCCTACAGGCATTTCTTACCCTGGAAAGCTTTGATAATGTTCATAGTCACAGAGACCTGGTTTATGACCTTTGATTGCACCCCATCAGCACATGGTTTCAATGCTTACTACACTTTTGGGCCCACCACACTAGATAAGGGCACTGAAGGTTACATTGCCTCCATATTTCTTAAAAAAAACAAAAAAAAAAAAAAACACTTCACCTCCAGACTAGTTGGTGAAAATAACATTCTGGAATTCCCATACATCTTTTTAACATTGTCTTAACTCTTACCTATTTAGTACAGCATCCCTATGCATTATGTCAGACACCACTCTTCTAGGGGACTTCAGCTACCTCTTCATTAACTAGGAGACATACACATCCTCTAACTTGAGCCCCATATAAAAGATAACACAAATTGCAAAAATTCCTTTTCATATTTTCTGGGATCATACAAACATGTAACATACATGCTGTTTTCCTGTAATATAGAATTGACTAGATAAACCTTTTTCCTGAATGCTAATGTACATTCTCCACAGAAGACATATTTCTTTAATTTCCTTTATCACACCCTGCCATTGCATTATAGTTACATAATATTCATTGAAAAATAAAGCCCCCCAATTTTCACTACACGCCCCAAACTGTTACTTTTGTCATTATTCAAGGTCATTCTCATTTCCTTTAAACATCCATCCAGACAAACCAGCAGTTCCCTCGTCCATATTCTGTTCTTAGCAACTACAGCTATATTGTCTGTGTATGTCAGAACAACTGGAATCACCACTTCCTTTTGTGTCACATACCTAAAATCTTTCATTTTATAAGCTACTTCACTCACTATCCCATTCATTAGCAATGTAAAAACATTCAGCTTTATGGGGCATCCTTGTCTTCTACCATATTTCATGCACATTTCTTTACTCAGTCACCCATTAACACTCTCACACAAATTTTTAGATATGCTGACATACACACTGTCCTAATTCTATTACCTAGTCCACATTTCTCCATAACATCCCACAAAGCACCATGTCCCACTCTGTGTCATATGTCTTGCTAATGTCACCCACCATAAGTTTCACATCCTCCCTTTTACTTAAAATATCACCCATGATTTCTCTCACAACCAGTAACAATTCTTGGCATCCCTTCCCTTTATACCATATATACTTTCTTCCATATCCCTCATTCCTCCTTCCATTATCCTCTGTATTCTTCTTACACAAAATTATAATTTGTGTTATAATGTGTGATGGGTCTCCACTTTTTTTCATATCATTCTTCTCATCTTCCTTATTTTTAATATCCCGCTACATGCCTCTTCATAAACAAATCCCTCATTCAGCCTTTCATTCAGTACATTTACAAAACAATTTCTTTGGCAATCCATTCATTTCTTGTGCATTCTATACCCTACACTGTCTGGGCTTTACTAGAAAGGCTCACCCAGACTCTGCTACACTTTGCTGTGAGGGAAAGGTTAGTTTGCTTTTTATTTGCTGTATTTTGTATTACTTTATTGCCTTTTTCTATTTTGAATACTGTGATTTGTTTTCTTTACCATGTGTTTTACTTGTATTCTGCTTTTAACTGCATATTAAAACTTGAAGAGACCACAGCTCTGTCTCTTGTGAGTCAGACAGAAATATTTTCCCCACCTGGTTACTGTTATGTTCTTAAACACCACTGTCTTTCTAGTTGCCTGCCTCGTATGTTAATTTGACCATATATCTCATTTCCTCTCTGATTTTACTGGCTTGTGTGAGTAAGCACAAAATTATAATTTTGTGAAATCACTCCCCTTCAACTATTTAAATTTATTGGCCATCCTACTGTATTCCATAGCACCAGAATACAAAAGTGACCACCCCCTTTCAGTCTATCTTGCTGTTTTAAAAATAGTGACTCTCCACTAAAACTTAACATTTTAGACAGGTAAAACTTAAGTTACCTACTTTCACATCTAACTCCTCTAGTGCACACTGCAGTGTTTAGGATAAACCATTTTTTTTCATCTTACCTTTAAGCATCCATGTGACTAGCACTTGCTCTAAAACCTGCTGGAATGCACTAGGAAGCCTTAAACTGATACAAGCACTCAACTCTCCTTGTTAATAAGGAGAAAATCGTAGGCAGTAAACAGCCTATAATTGCAAAGTACCTTGCTAAGGTAAAGGAAAAAGCTCTTGTACTTTACAAAAAAAAAAGCACCAAACCAGGCATGTCCAAGGGTTAGCTTCCGGCGATTTCTCCTGTCCACCTGGTGAATCTGGGCATACTGGGGCAATGCAGCAATTGCCTAATGTTCACAGACAACCCTCTCCTCCTACAATCCAACACTACAACCTGCAAGAGATGCACTTACATTGCAAAACTGGAAGCAAGGCTCTCTCCACCCAAGATTGTGCTAGACAATCAAGAGGAGAAGGTTAAGACCCGCACTACACCTCAAGCAACACATAGCCTTTCTAAATCCACAATACCAACACCCTCACATAGCAACATTAAACTGTCATATGCAGAGGCCCTTAATAGTAACCTGCCCAAGCAACAAGGACCTCCAAAGCTGAAACATAGACAAACGCCAATCACAACCAAAGTGTCACATAGTTCACAACACCAGTTTGCCACCCAACAACAGCCCCTAAGGCAAGACAACATACCCAATACTTTAGTCATAGGTGACTCTAGAGTCAGGCACACTGATGTCCCACTCACCAGGCTGAACAAGGAGAAAATTACAGTCGGCTGCCTGTTAGGTGCCAGGATCCGCCACATAACGCATGCACTCAAGTCACTCCACAACAAGTACAAATATGACTCTGTCATTGTCCATGTTGGAGTGAATGACTTGAGACGTACATCCCTGGACTACATGAAAAGAGTCATGGAAGAGCTCTCGGATCATGTGGCCCAGGCAGGTGTGACCCTAGGCCTGAGTACCATCCTGCCTTCATCAAGAATTATACCACAGTATAAGGACAAAATGAATGACTTCAACAATTGGCTAAGCTTCTGGTGTCATTCAGAGGGGATCCAGTATCTGTCTGCCTGGGACGACATGATTGACAGACCACGCTGCTTTGCCAGAGATGGTCCAGCACCTGTCGGCCCTGGGATTCAGTTTACTGTCTAAGGCTCCTGGATTAGGTTCATAGATTAGTAACTGTTTAAGGCTTACTGTTTAAGGTTTACTGTCTAAGGCTCTTGCCACCCTTATAGTGCCTTTTTTAGGCAAAGTTCAAAGGACAAAACCACCACCATAACAGGTACCAGCATGCAAAATCTGAAGGTAATGCTACTCATTGCTAGAAGTCTAAACCTCAAAATGCACTCTCTCGAGGCACTCCTAAAAATGGAGAACATCAGTATCTGTGCAGTAACTGAGACCTGGTTCAAGGCTCCAGAAAGCACCCCTGCACTACCAGGCTATAACTCTTACCACACTTTTCGGCCACCAAACCAGGACCGAAACACTAAAGGAAGAGGGGTGTCCATATTCACCAAGGATATTCACACCATCAGCCTAGTTGCCCAGCACAATGCATCTGAAATTCCCCAGGTGCAACTAACACTAGGTAAGACTGCAATCCAAATTGTAGCTTGCTACAGATCCCCCACCATGCCCCAAGATTCTCACTACACCTCTCTAAACATACTGGAAAATATTACAATACAACCAAATGCCCTAATACTGGGTGATTTCAACTACCCTGCCATTAACTGGGAAAACTACTCATGTGCCAACACCTTTGCCCAACAGTTCTTGAAATTCATAAATTCCAATACCTTTGCCCAACAGTTCTTGGAATTCATAAATTCCAATGCCCTGGATCAGGGGCTCCAATATCCTAGACCTCCACACCTATGGTCACCCCCTCGTTGGTCAGGTCTGACCATAAGCTAATCACCCTTGACATCCACATCCCTCCCCCACCCGCCAGTAAGGAAACCTCTGTAAAAAAACTTCTCCAAAGCCATCTTCATGCTACTCAAGTCAGAAGTGACAAACTTCATGACACCCATGCAGACGGGAACTGAAAGTTCGACTGCTGAATCCTACACTAAGGCACTGTATGAGCACATCCACTTGTGCTTGAATTGTGCCATCCCAAATAGAACCAAGATGCTCTCCTCCAAAAAAAGGAAGCCAATCTGGTGGCCCCCTGCCATAAACAAACTTTACAACAAAAGGAAGAAACTGTTGCAGAAAAGAGGAAAATCCCAGGATGCAAAAAACTCCCTTACCAGCCTCATCAAGAAGCTGAGATCCCTCATAAAATCCTCCAAAGCTAGTTATGAAAATAAAATTGCCAAAGATTCCAAAGACAACTACAAAGCATTCTATAGCTATGCCAATAATTTAAATGGCAATGCTCAGATCTGCTCTGAGCTACAACAGAATGGCATTAAATATTCTGATCCCAAGGATATTGCCAATATCCTGGTAGATCGATTCATTGCCAACTTTCACCCCCCTCTCACCCCCTAAAGGGCCCATCTCAATACAGAAAGTTTGCAAAATTCCGGTAATAATGGCCACACAGGTTAAAAACCACACTCTCCAAAGCTAAGAATACAGCATCCATGGGACCAGATGACACCACGTTGCTTCCTGGACCAGATGACATCCCAGTCTGTCTACTACATGAACTACAAAATGAACTGGCACCTCACCTAAGTGTTATGTTTAATCATAGCCTCACCTCATGCCTCGTGCCCACTGAGTGGTGCACAGCTGCAGTTATCCCACTTCACAAGGGGGGGATCCACCTTGGATCCTGGGAACTATCACCCCATCAGTCTGACGAGCCTGATTTGCAAGGCCATGGAACGTATTATCATGGAATTTATAAACAAAGACATTGGCAACCTTCAAACACTGGACCCCACCCAGTTTGGGTTTGTGAAGGGCCAATCTTGTCTCCTGAACCTGACTGACTTCTTCGAATCAGTCTCCAGAGCTGTGGACAAGGCTTATCTGGACCTTCGACACCATCCCCCACTCTGGAATCATAGATAAACTTACTAAGCTGGGCATTAATCCCTACGTCACTCCATGGTTTGCCAACTGCCTTACTGACAGAACCCACACTGTAAAAGTAGCAAACTCCAAATCCAGCTCCGGACAAGTGGAGTACCTTAGGGTTCAGTCCTGGGACCGCTCTTGTTTGGCATCTACTTCTCTGAAGTACAGGCCAACACTAAGAGACTCTGGCTAACAAAGTTCGCAGATGACTGCAAACTGGGAGCCATTATTGAATCCCCAAATTATGTGGATATTCTACAAAAGGGCCTTACAGAAACAGATACTTGGTGCCAGAGCCATGGGCTCAAGCTCAATGCCAAGAAATGTATAGTTATCCCCTTTGGGAAAAAACATGTATCCGTTGGCAGTACACTAAACACTGAAAGTGTGATAAGAGACTTAGGGACACAGGTGGACAGTGGTCTCACCTTCGATAACCACATCACCACAACAGTCAGAAAATCCTTCTATGTGGCACACCTCATCACTAACGGCTTTTCATCCAGAAAAAAAGGAGGTCATTGTCCCACTGTACTCATCCCTCATTAGACCCATTATAGAATACAAAGCCCCATTTGGTATGTACCTCTCAAGACATCTGCAACTACTGGGAAGGCCGCAGAAATACCTCACTAAAAGAATCACAGGCCTAAAGCAGATGCCCTATGCTGACAGTCTAAAAAAACTCCAGCTATACTCTGTCACATATCGTCTAGTCAGAGGCGATTTCTGCTTAGCATACAAGGCCATGTCAAACCCAGAGCTGTTGGACATGCTACACTTAAAGAAATGCCAATCCCTCAGAGCCACACCCTCCAGGGATCTAAACCTTGTCATCACAATGAACAAAACATGCTGGGGGGATAGGTTCCTGACCCAGAGGCTCCCCAGACTCTGGAATAGACTGCCCATAAATGTCAAGCAGAGTGCCTCTTTGGCCCTCTTCAAAAGGAACCCTGATGATTGGATGGGAGATAGGAAATAATTCACCCCAGGGATCACATCAGTCACCCTGGTAGACAGGGGTCCAGGGAAGTAAATATTGTGGAAAGAAATAGCCAGGGAATTGTTATGGCTAGGCTTGTATAGGCCCTAGGGCCGATAGCCTAGTACCAACCTATGGAGCTATGAACCTATGATACTGAATCAACATTTACTTTCTAAGAAGTTCCTCCAATTCGCAAATAATTTCTTTTTCAAATTGCTTTTTTTTTTTTTTTTGTTACTCATTCTGGATTTTTTTTAACTTTCTATTCACTCTTTATTTTCCTTCTTTTTTCTCTTTCCATGTGCTATACAACAATTTTCGTAATTTGTTCTTTTTATGTCTATTTTTACTTTTTTTGTTTCCCTCGTTATACTAATATTCTCCTGTACTATTTTATCCAAATATGCAGATACCTCCTCCTTCTCCCTTGAAAATAGTATAACTGTCTATACATTAATGCCCTACGGTTTTCTTAATTTCTTTTATATTTTTCTTTTTCCATATCATATTACTCTCTTGTATTAGTCTGTAAATTCTATAATACATTGCTATACATTTTCCCATGCTTCTTTTCTTACAGCATCCTGCATTGGAAAAAAAAAACACTTTTTATACTTCTTTTAAAATTTAATCCACCATTCAGACCAGTTTTTTATAGAAGTCGTTATTGGTTGTATGAGCCTTCCATAACTGCAGTAATTGGCACTGCCCAGTTTTAATTTCTCATTTATGCTTTTTATTCCCTTTCCTATTTTAATACACTCCCTTTCTTCCATCACCTCCATCCATATTACTAAATGGTCTGAAAGACCTGACAAAAGTGTTTCACCATCTGCTACCCCAAACCTTCCAATAATACAAAATAATCAATTTCAGATCCATCCAGGTGCTTCTGTTTTGTAAGTCTATTGATTTTTGTTACATAGCTAATATCACTTCCTGTATTTTTGTTTTACTTCTTTCCCTTTCTTTTTACATTTTCCTCTTAAAACACAATTAAAGTCCCCTGCAAAAGCCAGAAATAGTGTGTGTGTGTGTGTGTGTGGGGGGGGGGGGGGGGGCAAATTTTAACTATTGCTCTTATGAACTTAGAAAGTTGTTATAATAAAAGTTTTTGGTGTTACCATGCATTTTCTGAAGTATATGAAGTCTGAAACTCAAATGTCTGTCATTTAGTGACGTCAGTCCTCAATGATTTGCCAGGAAACCACACATTTTTGGCAGAACAGGCTAAAATATGAGGCAAAAATCTGGATATTCTGCAATAATATGGATAGTTGAAAGTTATGATTACACTAAGTAATCAACCCTACTGAACTACAGAAAATGAATAAAACAATATATACCTTTATTTACTTATTAAACCCTACACAACTACGGAAAATGCATAAACTGAATAGACTCATGATAATTACAACTGTATATTACATAACTACGGACTCTTTGGCTATACTTATATAAGCTACAGGGCCGTTAGCCTAGTACACACCTATGAACATATGAATAAATCATAATCAACCCTACAAAATTACAGAAAATGAATAAACACACAATAAATTAATTATGTATAAATGAATAAATAAATTGCTTTAAATGGTGCCTTTATGTTGTGTTTCATTTTCCTTAGTTCAGTAGGGTATAACAAGTGCAAGTATTTGCTATTAAGAGGTCCCGTCTGCGCACGCTGTCAGTCAAGATATGAACACCCGTCAATGACAAAAGGAATGACCAAACCTGCATGAACCTTTCTTGGGGGGGGGGGGCATAATCTATGTACACTATAATCAACAGTGGCAGAATTTAATAATAAATGGGACCCAAATAAGAATTTTGATACCTGTAATCCTCAGCATTCTAAAGGATGGAATAACTTCTTTGTTTTTGTAACACAAAAGGTTGTATCTTTAGTAAACCATTCAGCTGAACAGATTATTGGCAACACTTCTTAACAAGCTATAGAACTGTGCAACCTTGATGTTATTCATTCTGGATAAGGTCCACTGTGTGCAAAGTCCATTACATTAGACAGTGGGGGGCTTGTTTCCACTATAGGCCGCTATAGCAAGAACCCATCTTATCTCTATGCTACTATATGCCTCACAGATTCTCACAAACATTAAGAAATCCAACCTAGCAAAACTCAAAACCTGCTATAATAAAATCACATTGTTTGTCATAGTAACAAATTTTAGATCCTTTTGTTTGGCTTTAAAACAAGTATCCTTGCTCGCACTACCAAATCTACTTCCATATAAATCAACTCACCTTCACCTATTGAATACTAAATCAGCCAGAAAAAATACCTGTACTTCAAAATCTACTAATACACTACTCCAATAATAGGGTATTGTGTTCCAGTAATAAATTCTTCCTAAATATATTCAAACCTAACAATGTAGCTGGAGATTACCTTTACTCCAACTGCATAGCCAAAACTTGGAATTCCCTGACATTAAATATCAGAACTACTACTAACACTTTCAGCTTTAAAAAACTTCTCAAATCACCCCTATCAGAATCATGGGCCTGCTCTTGCACAAACCCTAGTTAGGAAATAAATGTCTTAAGGGAGCTAAAGGAACACAACCTGTTATTTTTTTATTTGAATAGTGTACCCCTACTAACCATATGTATACTTGGTTGTTTTTGTTCCTACAATCACAGTAGTTCTATTATTTGTATCCTGTCTAGACTATATGATTGTATCAGTGAAATGTATAACATGTATTTTCATTTTGTACTTGTATCCGAGATTGAATCAGTATTTTTATCTGTACGTTTTATATGTATCTTACAGTTATTTATAAATGTGGAGCTTTTCTCCCCAGGCCTCCACTGAAAAAGGATATTTTGTCCAGTTGGACTTTCCCTGTAAACAAATGTAAAATAAATAATAATAAATAAATAAAACTGACTGCCAGTTTCAGCAATAATTTGCAAGTACGCATATTTCACTAGGATCCATGCAGATGATCGTATGGTCACTTTCCTTCAGTGGTAGAAGTTAAAGACATTCTGAACTAAAGTTTATGACTGATGTAGCTGTCGATGAGTAGCTGGAGTAAAAGCATACATACTAACTAGGTGGTCAATACAGGTCTTCCAAATTTAATTGACTCTGGGATGCAGGTTTGTACCATAAATAGTTTATGTCAGCAAAAATTAATCAATGTTAGCAAACTACTGCATAACATACTAACACCCAAAAAGTGGAAGCTTTTCATGCTTACAGTGTAAACTACTACAAAACATTATGCCAGTGAGTGGTAGACCCAGGCTTCAGTTCCTGCTAGGGCACAGCAAGTGGCTGGTGGGTTACACCATGCTGCTCAACTCACAAGCTGATATTATATGGGAATGGGGAAGAAAATTGTTAACAGAGTAGTGTCTGGCTGCTTGGCAGAAGGACAGTCATAGATGTCTACTTCTGCATATGCACCCATAAGTTATTTGGAGTGCTTTTCCTTCTTAGAGACAGAGACAACACTACATTATAGGATACCACCCACTGATTTTATACTTCTGCAGGAAAAATTCAAGGACCATACCAGTACTGTGACATATCTGAAGGAGTGTGGCTGCAACAAACAGCTTGTCTGATATGAACCTGCATGGTGAATGGTTTTCAGACTTGTATGTGGCAGTTCTACAGAAACATCATATTCAAACTTAAATATGTTTTTAAGTGCACTTTGTAGTAATGCTACTTTTCATGTCATTCAAGACGAGTGTCAAAGTGGACATTCGGGTCAAGACAGCCATTGAGGTTTCAAGTAGCTGCCAATTCATTCTAAGTCACATTGCCAACCTAGGGTGATTGTTGAACAGAGCTGTGCAACCATAGCATGCAGAGCAGATGTATTGCCAATGTTTAGCTGATGCATATTTGTGTGAAGAGCTCAGATCCCGTCTTCAAAATATGTTCTCCCATATGCCTGGCCTGATTTGGACTGCGGAGTCTAAATGGATCCTGTTCAAGACTTTAGTAGCGGAAGTGGTGCAAACAGCAATGTCATAAAGTGAACCTCCAACCTCTGCTGGCAATCAGAGGTCAGGTAGGATCTTTGGTTAAAGAAAGAAGTGCAGGAGGCACAGGCTGCAATGCTGATCACCCTACATTTGTGTCCTGACCCACAAAAAGTAAAGTGACAAATACCACAATGATGTAGTTTCTAAAAATGCACATCTTTGATCAAACAATGTAGTGAATGTTGAGTGCACCAGATGGATTATGCTTTCTAATAGTTTGTACTATAGCAATAACCCACGCCTGGGTGTGGGTAATGCGGGATTTACCCACAGTTGGCATGGTTTGGTCCCGAGGGCGAAGCCCGAGGGACCAAACAAAGACAACCGTGGGTAAAACACGCATTACCCACACCCAGAAGTGGGTTATTGCTATTATACTATGACATTATTTAAGAAAAGAAATAATTACTTTTCTTAAATAATGGCATAGTATAATGCCACTTTGCTGCCCTTCCGCAGCTGTCTGGTATCCGCGGCAGTTCTGATGTACTGAGCATGCCTACGCAGTACATCAGAGCTGTGGGCAAAAGCAACAGAGAAAGCAAGATCTCTGTTGCTTTTTACTGTTTCGCTATGTTAAATGGGACATAGCGAGACAGCTTTAAAATAAGCAACGGAGTCCGTTAATTTATCCTGTGTCCATGTCTACTACATTCTCATTGCCCTGATTTTATTTTTCTTCCTTTTAACCTTTTCTTGCCTAAAATGTTGAACCAACAGTTTGATTGCCATGGGGATAATCTATTAAAAATAGCTGTTTTAAAATCATTCATCTACTTTCATTTATATTTTCTAAATACCCTTGCATAGACATTCTAGGATATTTCAAGTGTTATTCAACCTGTTGTGTTCCACTTACTATTTTTTCTTCTGTAAATCTCCTGCTTTTTAAGCCCTCTACATACTTACTGTGACAATTGTTACATATCTTGTTTGCTTTCATTGTGATCACATTTCTAGCCTTCAGTTTACAATTACTGTGAGGTCTCTACTGCTTAGATTCAAATCTAGTAACATTTCAGTCAAAGTTTGATCTATCCGATAATTAAACAATTTCATTTGTAGAAAAATACTGAAAATGTCAGTGTTCATCACAATATATTTTTTGTTTACAAAACTTAATTTGCATGTGTATATGATGTAACACAATCCCGAGGTGTACTTTCATGATTCACACCACGTTACATCTATCTAATTTTTGCCCAGGAGCTATATTTTGCCTAAAAAGTGCACACTACATTTTTCTCTGTCTTATTTTCATTATGTAAATAAACCTAAATACATGCATGCATTTCTCTAAGTATCTGCCCTCTGATGGTATTCTGTAGTATTGAGGCCACCAAAGATATCTTCCTTATTTCCTATAGTGTGCCATCTCTGGTTATCACCCTACATTCTTGACAAAACAGCTATAACATCCCCATAATATTATTTATACCTTGTCTCACTACTTTAGGTGGTATATATTGTGAGCCAGTGTAACTCTTATATCCTACCATCAACCTCTCAGCACTAAAATTCTTCCTTGCCTGTCTTTCATTTGTTCGATTTTTATTCCTATACTAATTTTAACTAATATTAAGACCCCTTTCTTTCTCCTTATATTCCAGCAAAAAATCCACCCTTCCCTCTTTTCTTTAAAAATCTTTACATGTTCTCTATGATTTAAATGGTTTCCTGCAACACTACTATATGTGCAGTCAGCACCTTCTCTTGTTCTAATTTTCATATCTACTAACTCATTAGTGTTCCCAACCAATTAATTAATCATACCATAGTAAAGCTTAGACATCTACTTAGCCTACATGTTTTGTCTTTCTATTACAAACTGGTTCTTCATAGTCTGTTTTTTCACTTTTTGTGGCATTTTATATTTTGTGTGTAATATTGTCCCAGCTGATCCTGTTCTCTTATTAGAACACACAATTAACTCCCTACCAAAAATTAAACAGTACATTAACTATATACATATTTCTGAAAATCTACAGAGTTGATATACTGTATAAAATGCCTGTGTAAGGCATCCTTAGAATGTCTGTTACTAACATTCTGATTAACTACTCTTGAGTTCTTTGGGCCGGAGGATATCTATTATATATCACTGATCTATTTATTTCATGTACCTGCAACAAGTGTCTCTCATTATTGATAATGATTTATTTATTGACATTAAGGTTATATCCTTCCTTAGAAAATGCTGCAGCATAATGAATATCATTCAATGTATTAGTAAAAGATACATGGAAGTTTTCATACCTCTGTTTAAATCTCTATCAAACCTCATATGGGATTCAGGAGATCTGCCTATATTTACAAATAAAAAGCAAAAAAGTTTGAATGAATACAAGAAACATATATACAAGACAGACTACTACACTTTGGCACCTACATTATGTAGACAGTTAAGGACTATCAGATTACTTTTTATATTGTATGAATCAAAGTGATATCATCTTTAAGTAATCTACAAGGGCTTGAGCAACTACTGAGGTCACATTTCCCTCCCACCAAAGTAATATAATCAACAAAAACTGTTTTGTGGACCTAAAAGTAACCAATTCAAAGATT
This sequence comes from Protopterus annectens, assembly GCF_019279795.1. Classification (NCBI taxonomy): domain Eukaryota; kingdom Metazoa; phylum Chordata; order Ceratodontiformes; family Protopteridae; genus Protopterus; species Protopterus annectens. The sequence goes on along the minus strand of NC_056745.1, from coordinate 626,578,104 downwards.
AAGATATAGAATATCACAAATAATTTGGAACTTTCTCCCACTGTCAATTAGGCAGATTTAATTATTAATCATAATCAAGTTTAAACTCCACCTGAATGACTGGCTTAGAGGTTTAGTGTATGTCGCTGTTCATTCTGCTGGCACCCTGGTAGCATCATCTAAGAATTTGTGCGTGCTGTATCAAGAATACAGATATCTGTACAGTTTCAGGACATGGTTTAAAGTGGCCGAAAGTACCCTGGCAGTACAAGGTTTTGGTGCCTTCCACATTTTTAGATCAGTTGCTGCACAGTCAGGGGCTAAAGCTGGAGGTGTCTCAATATACATCAATAACAAGCAACCTCTAGGGTGGTCAAACAGGATGATGTGCTGGAGTTCCCACAAGTGCAGATCACCATACACCCTTCATGTCCCAAAAAGCTCACAATGTGTATTTGGACCTATTGGTGACACTCAGTAGCCAACAGAGCACCCTACTCATGGAAGACATTAATTATCCTCTATAGATTCAGAATCCTACAAAATCTCAAATCTACAGGCACACAGAGTCCTAGACTTCATAAATAAAAACACCTGTGACCAAATAGTGAATATGCCCACTGGAAGCCCCAACATACTAGACATCATGCTCACAAACATGGGAGAACGCTGCCCCCACCACCACTGCCTCATCCTACCTGGTAAGATCCAACCATAAAGTTGCCTCCTTCAAAATCAAATTCAGCTCCATAATCCCATTAAAAACAGTAACAGGAACTATTCCAAGGCAAATGACTTGTGATTGTTTGTCAAAATTCAATGTCCCTCCAAACCCTAAGAACACAAAAGACTATGCTAAATTGTACTCAGAAACTCTGCACAATCATGTCAGTGGCTGCACATCAGCAGATGGACATATCGAAAGTAATCCCAGAGATATCTCAAGAAACAAACTGCCCTGGTGGCATCCCAAATTAAATAAGATATATAACAAAAGGAAAAAAAAAGTTATGGCAAAAATCAGGAGGGGCAATTCCCATAAAAATAAAAACTGTCTCATCAAAGTAAACAGGCAACTAAGAGGGTTAATTAGGTCAAGCAAAGCAAACTTTAAAGTTATGTTATACTCCCAGGTGAAAGACACCATAAGGCCAGCTACAACTATGACAGAAACTACAAGGTCAGCATACAGCAATGTGCTAAACTGGTGGTTAATGGTGCCACATTCATTGTGGTGACATAGCAAACCTGTTAGCAGACAAATTCAGTTCCAACTTTATCCCCCCCATCCCAAACACCCCCCCCCAACAACACCCTGTAACCTAACCCCTTCAACTGTAACTAGGGAGGATGTACTGGCTGCACTCACTAAAGCCAAGAACACTGTTTCAGTGGACCCCAATAACATACCAGGATACCCTCTGCAAAATACAACTTATCAGGACCCCTGGAATCATTATTTAACTATAGTCTTAAAACAGGCTTTGTGCCACATGAAAGGAATACTGCAACAGTCAGCTCCTTTCCTACGGAATGACCTTCAACAGATCCTGTAAACGACATACCCATTAAACTGACTAGTCTTATTTGCAAAGTCATGGAAAGAATTATCATGGAAATTAACAAGGACATAGGAGATCTCCAGACACTGGCTCCATCCTGGTTTGGCTTTGTCAAAGGAAGGTCATGCTTACTGTACCTGGAGGACCTCTTGGAAAAAGTCATTAGGCAACAGATGAGGGGAAACTGTCCATATTGCCTACCTAGATCTGTCTAAGGCATCTGATACAATGCCCCACCCTGGAACTGTCAACAAACTTACAAAACTAGGTATAAACCCTTTCAGAACATGCTAGACAGCAGGTCAGATTTGGTAAGACTACCACCACAAAGAGGCCTGTCACTAATGGAGTCCCCCAGGGATCTTTTCTAGGCCTACTCCTCTTTAGCAACTACTTCTCAGATGTCAAACCCAATGTCAAAGGCCACTGGATAACCAAGTTCACATATAATTACAAGCTGGCAGCAGTCACTGAAGACCTTAGACAAGAACACCCTTCAGGAAGGTCTAATACAAATGTTTGGTGTCAAAGCCATGGCTTAAAACTTACCTTCTGGCAAGTCTGCCATTTCAGTAACTATGTCATCAATAAAATATCTTTAAAAGCTGATTTTCAAGGATCTAGGAACTCGTGTATATAGCAGCTAGCCTTCAGCGAACAAGACTCCAAGGTAGTAAGAAAATCCTTCTATGTTGCTAACCTTATAAGCAAGGACATGGCATGGCATCTAGGTCCACAGAGGTCATCATACCACTGTGCTCATCTGTCATCAGGCCCATCATAGAGTAAAATGGTCCCTTCAGTATGTATCTGACCAGACACATGCAGCAACTGGAACGTCCACAAAGATTCCTTCAAAAAAATATAGGGAGTAAATACAACATCCTACACTGATCACCTCAAAGCTCTGTCTCTTTACTTGGTATCATACAGATTTCTGAGTGGTGATCTTTGCCTGCCATACAAGGCATCTCTGGACCCTGTTTTGATGAATCCTTTGCACATCCACAAAACAAACAGTTTCATAACTAGTAGACTAAAAAAACTAAATTTTGGTTGCGGCATAAATAGGACATGTTGGGGACACAGATATATTTTCCACAGAATCCCCATTATCTGGAATAGGCTCCTCATTCATGTGGAGCAGAGTTCCTCTCTATTCTTATTTAAGTGCAACTTGGACCAATGGAGGAGTAATGGGAAATTCACCCTGGTATGGCTCCTATGTCTCTGATGGATGGAGGCAATCTGTAAATCACGCCCTAAAAATCAAATATAAATCAAATCTGTGTTGTCATATTTGGGTTGCACAGCTAGCTTTTACGGGCCCTAGTAGTCAATAGCTTAGTAAACACCTATGAACAGCAACATTAAAACTAAACATTGGTTTGTTTTAAAGTGTTTACGTGTTTACAACTGTTATTCAACGTTGCATGCATTCATTGTTGATCCTTACATAGTTTGTATGATTGCCAAAGGTTGCTTTTTGTAGTATAACATGGTTCTATGATTGCCAAAGGCTGCTTTTCGTAGCATAACTTGGTTCCATGGTGTGCTGAGCTGCACACTGGCACAGTTGCTTATTTACAGAACTTCTTTCTGCTCCCAGCTCAGCTGCACTGGCAAGCATGCTGTTGCTGTTATTCTTTTTTTTTTTTTAATTTCCTGCCTGAAAATTAGCTTCTCACATGTGCTATTTTTATATGCTGCCATAAGATCAGACCATAATCATCACCAGCAGCTACTGATATCTACAATTCCCGATGCACTTATGGTACATATTACATATTGAGAGTAACTATATTTGGTTGCATCCAGGCATATAATAACCAGTTCTAAAAGCAATCATTTTGTGGCGCCACAGTCTATTAATTCTTTGAAGAGGGTATTTTGTGGCATCCTAGAAGCAATCCTTGTGGGACATCTGAGCCTATATGCACTGAAATGTGTGTTTTGTGACATGAGTCAGTCTTTCTTCATTTTATTTGTGACAGAAAAGCCCTGAAAGGTATGGTATGAGACACTCCAGCCTCCCTCCAGTTCAACTATCTGAGGAATCTATGCCTGCTATTCTAAAGTATACTGTGTGTAATGTTGCTACTTTTCAGCCTTCACTCTACTGCTGTTATATGGAATTCATATAATGCTCTCCTACTACTGTACTTCTTTACTGTACCAAACTAAACTGCATACTACTCTTAGATCTTGTGTTTCATGTAGCCTGACACTATTATACTGGGTTTGTCTGTTGTACCTAAATTACAGTTTTGTCTAAACTGGATAATGGGGTATCATCCATATAAGTTCAAGCACATGTTGCAAAAGTGTTAGCACATCTTTGCCTTATCTAGTACCTCTTTTCCATGGCATGCTTTATCTACTCAACGTATCTCCTCTGCCTACTGACAAAACTGGTTTAATACGATTATTCTTGCCTTTGGTAATTCGACCCACAAGGAAACTTGGAAACCCAGTCTATCTCTATCCCTTCTACAGTGTAGGAAATACCTAATGCTCACCAACAACCGACAGCTACTGGACAAATAAATACGATTTGTGAGAGATGTATTTATCTATGTAATCTATAGATCAAACTCTCAGTTACTCAGATGGTCAGATAAACTCACCCATACCTCCACAAAATCACACTATACACTGAGGGTATAAACAATACACGCCACAGGCCTCCAGGAATCAAGACTACAATGCCTTAGCAGCAGTCCATTACCACAACTCCACAATGCGTGCATAGTAAGTCAACAGGTATCAGACTGCAAATATTCTACTGCTAATAAGTCTGCAAGTAGAAATATGTTAATAATCGGTGACTGCATCTTCAATCACTCCAACTCTACTTTCAGTAAACTGGAAAAAGTACCAGGTGACACCTAGCTGTTTTTCCAGTCCATATCCCAGATAACCCAGATATCTCAAGCACCCTACAGCCTCTCAATCAGGAACATTATGACTATGACCTTGGAATAGTTCACATTAGAGGTGAATGACAGGAGGCACTTAACATAGAAAGACATGCAGGGAAGTCATACTGGAGCTTGCTATGCATGTTTTAAATGCAGTTAAAAACAATGACCATAAGAAAAATCTTACCCTCGATTACAATGATGCCCAGAGGCAAATAGAAGATAATTTGCTTTAACAACTGACTAAGTAACTTGTGTTGTTGCTAGAGGAATCAAGTATGAGTCAGCTAGGGTCAAGGTAATTAACACAACAACTTGCTTTGCAAAGGATGGTTTACATCTTTCTTTCCATGGATTCTATACACTAACCAAACAAATTGCTGCTGCCATAGTGCCTTTTTTTATCCAAAACCCACAGTCTGAATATTTTAACATAACAAAAGGCTTCTAGTAGACCACACTGTAGCTCTCTTACTCATTGCCAAAAGTATTAACCACACATTTCCACATCTCAAGGCTCTCTTACAATTTTAACAGATCCATATCTGTGCTGTAACAGAGACATAGCTTCAGTGTAAAGATGGACATCTTTATTTACTCTGTTTTAGCACTAACACACATTCCAATCTACTAGAAAATATGGGGAGTATCAATATTTGTCAGAGTCAATTGTCTCTAAATAAGATTCACCAAAACAAACAGAACTTACCAAACTTCAAATCACTCTAAACCTGGCAAGTTATCAATTCATAGCCTACTATACAAAAAACTTACAGAGAACTCTGCAACTCTTTTCAAGTGTTTCAACTGTATACAGCATCATCCAAGCTAAGCTAAGAATACTTTCGTGATTAACTGTACTTGTTCTTGCTTTATACAACGATCACTACTGTTTTTGAGCATTTTAAAGCATTTACTTACTTTTCTGACAAAAACAGCAATTTCTCTGCTTGTTGGCTTTTCTAGTTCTTCTTCTTTTGGCTTTTCCCAGTTAGTGGTCGCCACAGCGGATCACCTGTCCGCTCAGGATTGGCAGCCGAATTTTTTACGATGTCGAGTTGCCAGCCCGGTGCCCAACCTTCCACTGAAGGCACACGCACACACTCACACCTAGGGCCAATTTAGTGTGTCCAATCTACCTACAGCATGTCTTTGGGATGTGGGAGGATGTAGTTGGCTTTTCTAGTTCTGTTTGCTCCACATCTCCTTGTAGAAGGGCGAATTAGCTATGGACTTAGTTGTTGGTAGTTGTTTGTTCCTTAATCTGCACTTGAGAGCTGCTTTTGCTGTGCTTTTACACTATCAAATTCCTGAATCATCCATCTTGTGGCAGAAGGTGTTCACCTGGTCTCCCCGACCTGGGAAGCACCCTAAGGAGCTCAAAGTGTGGTTGTTTACTGGCTAGGGGGCATAGGAGTCAGTTTTCAAGCTTTTTCTGTTGCAAATCAGGCAAGTTTGCAAGACTCTGTTCATTACAAAGAAGTCTGTTATACTTTTCAAGTGTTTCAACTGCATCCTGAACCATCCAAGCTAAGATAAGAATATTTCTTGATTTACTGCACTTACACTAGCTTTATACAGTGATCATTACTTTTTTTTTCAGCAGTTTTTAAAGCATTTATTTAATTTTGTGGCAAACATGGTCATTTCTCTGTTGTTTTTTCTAGTTCTATTTGCCTCCAAATCACCTCACTGAAGGGTGAATTTAGCCATAGACTTAAATTGTCCGTAATTGTTGTTTAATTTGCATTTGAGAGCTACTTTTGTTGTGCTTCTACATTAAGAAATTTCGGGATCATTCATCTTGTGGCAGAAGGTGTTTACCTAGTTTCTCTGAGTTGAGAAGCACCCCAGGGAGCACAAAATGTAGTTGTTAATTGGCTAGAGGACAATTAGAGTTAGTTTTCAAGCTTTTTTATCTACTATAAATCAGGCAAGTTTTCCCAGAGCTGCGCACAAATGCAATTGTGGTTTGAAGTGCCCTATACAGTAGCAAATGCCTAGAAAGGAAAATTTCACTATAAAGTTAGGATTGGGTCTAAAACCTGTTAAACAGTGTGGCATTGTGTGAAATTAAGCTTAGAGCAGCTACCTTGCACATGGAATTGCATTACCATATCCTAGCACTATATAACATCTTTCCCTTAACTCCAGAAACTATCCTGTTGAAACCTAATCCTTAATCCTAAGCAGCCCATTTTATTATAGAACTGGACAACATGGATATGCAATTTCCAAATGTCTCTGTGGCCTGCTTGGTAGACTTGGACATCTTAAAGCAATGTAGCAATGGTCTCCTGTTCTCAGACAGCCAGCTAATCATTAAAGAAAATAACACTGTATGTGAGAGATGTAAATCCACAACTTCCTTGAAGGTAAAAATTTTGCATACAAACAAGGCTGTCAGGAATAATGTGCACTATATCCCTGACACACACACACACACATATACATACATATCATCTTATGCGGAGGATCTTAAAAGAAACCTTTCCAAGTCTCAATGATCTCAAAAGCCACTTAACAGCAACACTGCTCCTCAGCAATCACTAAAATACACACCAAAAAAGCAACCCCAAACATCTCACATAAAACTATACCCAATGGTCCTCCAATAGAAAAGCCCATATGGCAAGCATATACTTTATCTAATACTCTCGACATTGGGTCCTCCATTGTGTGACACACAGATGCCCCACTCAACAGGTTAGACATGGAGAAGATAAGTTACTTGCCTATCTGGAGCTAGGATCTGCAATCTCAACACAAATTCAAGTCACTGCAGCCTAGGTACCAATACGATTCTATCACAGTCATTGTGGCTGCAAATGACCTGAGACTCATCCCACTGAACTTTATGAAAATAACCACAATGGATCTCTCAAAATATGTGTCACAGATAGGTACGAGCCTTGCATTCAGCAGCCTTCTACCTTCATCAATGATGATGCCACAGTATGAACATAAAATGATTGGTTTTAATAATCGGCTTAGTTTATGGTGCCAAAGTAGAGCTGTCTCATTCTACGTTAGCAACAAACATACCTCCAGGTTGATTAAACTGAAAGATACCAAGGAGCTCATCCATGTGCCAAAGATGGAGGTGTCTCATTCTACGTTGGCAACAAACATACCTCCAGGTTGATTAAACTGAAAGATACCAAGGAGCTCATCCATGTGCCAAAGATGGAGGTGTCTCATTCTACGTTGGCAACAAACATACCTCCAGGTTGACTAAACTGGAAGATACCAAGGAGCTCATCCATGTGCAAGTCACCATAGAAAAGGTCCCTCACCATATCATACAGGTCACTATTTTTGCCCCTAGAGTCTCATGACTCTTACCTAAACCTACTAGAGGCACTCAACATTCAACCAAACACCATATTCATGGGTGAATTTATCCCTCTATAGACTGGGAACTTATACGGTCTCAGACTTACAAGCACAACACTTCTTGGACCTTAACTAACACTCTGAACATATAGTGCAAACTCCAACCAGAGAATCAAGCATATTGGATCTGGTATTCACTAACATGGGGAGAGCACTGCACCCCCACCCCCACCTCGTGCCACATCCTTACTAGTGAGGCTGGATCACAAAGCTGTCTCCTTTGAAGCAAAAATCAACCTGGAAAACCAAGCTAAACCAGTTACAATTAAGAACTATTCTACAGAAAACTATATCCTATTAAATGACAGTCTGTCAAAATTCAAGGCTCTCCCTAAACCCAACTCCATAGCTACCTATGCAAAATTATTCATAGAGTCCCTACACAAACATGTGAATGGCTGCCATACCTACCAGACGTAAACCCAAAACAAACACGAAAAACAAACTCCACTGTTAGAATCCTCACCTAAACAGGGTATATAATAAAGGAAGAAAAATCATCAGGAAGAGCAATTCCCTTGAAAACAAGTGTTCTCTTACACAACTAAACAAGAAATTAAGAGCAAGTCCAACAAGGAGAATTTTAAAGTTAGGATAGCTTCAAAGGCTAAGGACAATCACAATGCCTTCTTCAGCTATGTCTGGAACCTTAAAGGTAACACACAGCAATGTGCTGAACTGGTAGTGAATGGTACCACCCTCACCAATCAGGGTGACGTAGGAAATCTACTGGCTACTAAATTCAGCTTAACCAGATGAATTACCCTCTAACATACTACCCCAAGTATTACCAGGGACCAAGTTCTGGCAGCACTCACTAAAGCCAAAAACAGCACCTCCATGGGTCTCAACAACATCCCCTGCTCCTCCTGAACAGTCTAAAACATAACCTATCAGAACCACTTCGGGCAATCTTCAACTACAGCCTTGAAACAGGCTACATTCCAAATGAATGGAGGACCACAATAGTCATTCCCATCCACAAGGGCAGACCATCAGTAACCCAGGGAACTACAAACTCATCAGTATAACATGCCTAATTACGTGATGGAACGAATTACCATGGACATGATAAACAAGGGCATTGGCAACCTGCAAACACTGGACCCATCCCAATTTGGCTTTGTTAAGGGAAGATCATGCCTGGTAGATTTCTTTGAGAGGGTCACCAAGGAAATGGATGAAGGTAAAAGGGTGCATACTGTGCATCTTGACCTAGCCAAGGCATTTGATACAATACACCACTTAGGCATTGGTGACCAGTTGTGCTGTTTGAGCTAAGCAAAAATCCCTACATAAATTACTAGATTGCTGGCTGGTTCACAGACAGGACTCGTGAAGTCAGGATTGGTGAGACCACCTCCACCAGGAGACTGGTTTATCAGTGGAGTACCCCAGGGTTCCATGCTGGGCCCAGTCCTGTTTGGCATATATGCCTCAGACGTCAAGGCTAACATTCAAGGCCTCCTGCTCACCAAGTTCACAGATAACACTAAACTGGGAGCGATTATAGATTCCTCCCAAGATCACCAGCATCCTGCAACAGAGTTTAACACAGAAAAATGACTGGTGCCAAAGCCATGGCCTAAAACTCAGTTCCAAAGAAATGCATTGCAATGCCTGGGAAATTTTCAATCCAAGTGAATTACCCCACTGATAAAACACCCTTAAGAATTGACCCAGCAGTAAAGGATCTGGAATCATATGTAGACAGCAATCTGGCCTTTGGCCAACACGTACCCAAGGTAGTAAGAAAATCATTCTATGTCGCCCATCTTATAGGTAAGGCTGTGACATTCCAGTCCAAGGAAATTATAGTACTATACTAGTCAGCCCTTACCAGACCTACTGAGTACAATGCTCCCTTTGCCATGTATATAACAAGACACTTGCAAAAGTTGAAACATCCACAAAGGTTTCTCACCAGGAGAATTCAGGGCATGAACACCCTGTCCTAACACTGAACACCTAAAAGTTCTGTCTCTGTATTCAGTCTTCTACAGGCTGCAGAGAGGGGATCTTTGCCTGGCTTACAGTGGATCTGTTGAGCATGCATAAAGCAAACAGCACCATAAATACTAGCTCTATGGATCTGAACTTTGCTTGTGACAAAAACACAATGACCTGGAAAATCAGATATATGTCCCAAAGGATCCCATACTATGGAATAGACCCCCATCCATGTGAAACAGAGTTTATCCATGACCCTATTCAAATGAAACCTTGTCAGTTGGATGAAAAATCACTGTGTGTGAAAGTTGGGTGCTGTCATTTGCACAGTATTTAATAATGTGTATGTGTTACTAAAGCAAGGGTTAAACCATAAAAATCAGTGGTGTACTAGAAACAAGGTTAAATTAAATGCATAGAAATGCAGCACTGTCGCCTTAAACAAATGGTGACAGTGGTTACAGTGCAGAAAGCACCTCACTCCTGACTGATGCAACTTCTTAGTGTAAGAAATCTGGACAGAACCAATAATGATGGCGGGGATAAAAGCCTGAAAATAGTGACAGCTTTTAAATATTGCTCTTATAAACTTAGAAAGCTGCTAAAATAACAGGTTTTGCATTAACATCCATTTTCTGGAGAATATGAAGCTTAAAGCTCAAACGTATGCCATTATTTAGTGATTTGAAATACTTCAGTCCTCAGTGATTTGCCAGAAAAACAAAGATTTTAAGAGGAATGGACCAAAAAAAATATTAGGCAAAAATCTGAACTTTTGAGAGATATGATGCAACCATCGGAAATTTCAATAACTTTGTAGAAAATTCCCTATTATTTGATGACATGTAGCAGAATTTATCAGGAAATCCTTCTAAATAAAGGTATCTCAACCAGCACAAAAAGTTAACATTCCTTCAAGGTCTGCCTCAATCAGACCAGTTATAGAATATAATGCCCTATTTGGTATGTATCTATCCAAACAAATCACACAAAAAGAAACACGGCAAAGGCTCTTGATTAAAAAGATCACTTGACTGAAGACTCTGTTACCAAGACAGACAGGAAGCTGTATGCCTGTACTCTGTCTCTTGCAGACTTCATAACTGATTTTATGTCGAGCAGTCCATGCTGCTAAACAGTCTACCCTCTTTGACTTACTACACATCCTCAAAACAAATGGCTCCATAAGCATTCACTCTAATGACTTGAAGCTCCAGAAACAAATAAATAAGATTTACTAAACGGGCAAAGTTATTATAGATATTTACCTCATCACTGGAATAACCTTCTGTTAAATACAAAGCAGAATGATACCACTGCTTCCTTTAAGGTGCACCCTGATGATTGCCCACAAGTATATCCTCGGCCTGATTTTTATTTTGCTCTCCTAGGTGCTGTGTCAGGGTTCGTACTGGCCAGGTGATAGACCATTGCCAGATTCTTTCTTGTAAACTCTAAAGCTATGAGAGCTGATTCCCACTTGGTAAAATATTTTAGATTTATAGATTAGCACTGTGCTAGCTGCCCTTGTGGGCTATTTTAAACCTAGCCAATTACCCCATGTAAGAATCAAACTCTGCACCTTGTGTATGTAAGGTAAGCACCTTAGCCATTACATCAACCTCCCACCCTTGCCAATTAAAACTCCACTACTATAACTTACTAATTCCCATAATACTTCTTCAAGCACTACTTGTGGATTCTGATTACATTACTTACTTTTACACATGAAATAATTTACCGCCCTTTGTAATCTTAGATACTTCCATCTACCCCTACAGCACCTTGTTGGTACTTCTGTACATTACTGATGCCTGTACATAAAGTCTGATGTTAAGTATTCGCAGTCTGTTATTCATTCTAATTTTTCTAATGCTGTTCATCAGCCTCTTAACTAACTAGACAGTAGTTTCATTACAATTTGGCAAATTACAAATTTACTTTGAAATAGTTAAATTATTTGAATACAAAGGAAAATAATGCAATGGTTCATAAGTCCATAATGAACCTGTGCTTCTCTAAGGAATGATTTTTTTTAAGGAATAATGACAATGAGATCATTGACACCACTGACCAATTTGTATATCTCCGGAAGTAGAGTCTTCTTAATTTACCAATGGGATTCCTGAAACTTTTAATTGCTGTTCAGTTGTTTACAAACACTATACGAGTATAATACTTTGCACTGTTGTTAAGGGTGTGTTCTGAACCTCCACATACTATACAGGCAAAGGAAAACAATGAGGTGCACCATGTGCCAAAATTACATTCACTACACTAATTTAGTGCCCAGCCACCACACAACAAACCACAAAGTAAAATCTGAATAATTAAATTCATTTTAAAATCAAAATTAACTGTAGTTGTTTTCAGATTTACAATATTTCTTCATAAACATCTGTAGTAGTTAAAACTGTAAAGAGGAAAGTCACTAAGAAATAACATAAGAAGCAAGCCACTAATAATAACATATCTGTCAGTTACCACACTTAAATTCCTTGGTGTCCTTTCAGAAAGCGCAAGATGCTTGTTTGAGAGAAAGGATATTTGATCCTAGATTTCAAGGAAGTGGACTCTTTAAAGGCCTAAACAAAGGCTCTGAGTCAACACCTTAAAACACTGAAATACTGACTCCTTTTGCAGCATCCACAGTACTATAAGTCAAACAAAGTTCGAATTAGGCTCACCACCATAACAGGCAATAGCTATGGCACATAATCACAAAACAAGGTCAAGTAGCTTTCCAAACAACAGTAATGTATGGAAACATGGCAGAGGAATCTTGTGAAGTATTTGAAGCCCACCCCCACCCACAGTCTTCACAATTAATCACAATAAACATGGCAGACAATGTTGAGAAGACATTCGTCCACTTATTTTGGAAATCTTCTATGTGATTCTGCACACCACAGCAGGATAGTGTTCCTGACTGATCTGGACTTGAATAAGTGAGTAACTCTCAGACTTACTTTCTTGCACATTGAGAAGTAAACTTTTTTGCCATTTGATGCCATATTCAATTGATATTCCAGGACTGGAGTGATGATTACACTAGTAAATGAAATAAAGTAGTTGCACAGCTCAAGCCATGTTATTACCGTCACTGACCCCACTATATCAGCAACAGGTATTCTCTCCAACCTACACACTTCCATAAAAACTAAAATGGAACAATGCTATAACAAAGTAGTATAGTTTTCTTCAAACTCTAAAACAGTACTCAGCATTGCATACCTCTGCAAAAGCTAGACTGGCTAAAAATACCCAACTCACCTCCTCTATATTTAACTCACAACACTACACAACATAATCAATAAGCCTCTTGCCTGTCCCGCCCTAAACAATATAAGCAAACACTACAATCCAGTAGAACCGTCAGATCTAAAGAAAATAAGCTTCTTGGTATCACTAAAGCTTCAAAAATACTTGGGCAGAGCCTATACTCTCACAGTACTGCTAAGCACGGAACACCCCCCCCCCCCCCACTATCAACAAGAAGCATTCCTGAACTAGTAGCTTTAAAAAAATCTCAAAAGCACTATCTTCATAATTCGTAGCCTGGAGAACAACATGAGCGCAGCCAGTTTCTCATATACTTTATCCCTTCTTCTTTCTATATTGCTCTACCCTCCAAAATTTCTCTTAGATGCTTTATCTATCCAAACGTTCACCATCTATGCTTAATTAACAGCCAACCTAACATTCCTTACATCTCTTCATGCATGTCTGTTTCCTATAACTATGCCCTCACAAACACTTTCTGCACATTTATTATGTAATAACTACAACTACTGACTACATCATAAACATCCTCCTACGCTTTGTTATTATATCCTGTTGCCAAGAAATATGCATGTTTCATACGTATATATGATTACCTCTGTTGCCAAAATCTGAATACTTGTCTAACACCTTTATCAACTTACTATCCATTAAGATCCCTTAATAGACTGTACAGATATTCTAAGGCTAGGTCATTTAACAAGTATTACATGCATATATGTTTGTCCTCCTTTAATAATGAGGAAACTCAATTTATTTTTTTTCTTAGTTTAAATCTACTGGTTGTATAGCTCTACGGCTATAAAAGAATTTACGTATTTTCTGTCTTTTTATGTAATTGTAATAATTTCCTGTCTATATTATGTATGTACTGTTGGAGCTTTTCTCCCCGGGCTCTGCTGAAAATGGGTTCTTCTGACCCCAGACAGATCATCTCGGTAAACAAATGTCAAATAAATAAATGAACAGGTAATTTGCATGGGGACTATGAATTTAAACAGAAAGATTATTGACGGAAGGCTGTAGCATGGAAATAAAATTCAAAATGTCAGCAGAATAGGAAAGTACTCCTTGAATTTCTGTCTCTTATCTTGTGACACCTATCATCAGAGGCTATTGTGCTAAGGGGTAAATCTGCCCACCCCCGTACATTGGCGTTTCCTCAGGTCAAACCTGCTAGCATGTACAGCAAACTGTGGAAACAGGCAAGCAGCTTGCCGGCTGTACTTTCCTTGGCTACAGCTAAGCATGTGGTGGGCTCATATGCCATTTCCCCCCTGGAAGGAAAACATTCTAACCAACTTAATATCCACTAGTAAAAGGTTATATAACCAGTTTCCAAATGGTTCATGAAACTGCCACTTTCACATTTCATTATCACTGTGTTTTTTCTTTTAAAGAACAGCTAAATGAACATTATCATTGTAAAAGGAAGACCAAGTTACACTTTTAGATATGCAGAACTTTGTTTCATGTCTTTAAACAGCTACACTGCGGCAGTGGTGATGGGTACATAACCTACAACTCAAACTTGTTTAATTAATTAGTAAGTGCACATTTTCAAGTCTATGGTGAAACTGTACAAACTCATCAATGTAAAACAATGAACAATAGTACCAGCTGCTGCTACACGTTAGTCTGTGTTAGTATACTAGCAGTCAGTGGCAAAGCAAGCAGCACACTTGCCTTTTGGTGCAGAAGGCTGTGAGTTCCAGTCCTATACCATGTAGATCCATTACTAACACTGCAGTGCAGCATGAGGAGGGTGCTGCATTCCTGATTGGACTGTCCTTCAGACAGGACATTAAAATGAGGCTCTCTCTGCTTAAGTTGGTGGTAGCTCAGGTGGCAGAAAGATCCCACAGTACCTATTGAAAAGGGTAAAGAAAGTTCCCCTTGTAGTATAAATACCTCCTCGGGTTTCCCCTGAAAAGAGGCCATTACGCTAGTGAGACTAACTCAGTCAACAAAGGATAAATAAAAAAACTAAGTGTGTACATAGCTTGGTTTGTGTTAGTGTGTGTGTATATGTGTATTTTACACACACACACACACACATATATATATATATATATATATATATATATATATATATATATATATATATACATATATATTAGCTGTATATAGCCATCTATCCACAACCCCTTTTTCCCACATGAAGTCAGGGTGTCACTTCTACTGTGACAAGCACCTACAACCACTGTTCACCATATTGGATGGCAAGTACATATATACATATCAGTGGCAGATTTAGGCACTGGCGCAGGGGCGCGTGCCGCCCCCTTTTTAAAGCTGTTTGGAACTCAATTAAAAAATGCACTGTCTGCACTATTTTAATAATATATAAAAAAAACTTCGTAACACCGCACAGTGGTGTCTTCTCCTTTAAGGAGAACCATGCGTGCGCTACACACACGCCACCACGGAAGTGAACATGTTCAACACTCGAGCGCTGAATTTAAGCTATCCTTTCTGCCGACATATCCTGCTGCAGCCTGAGTGAGACGATAAATTAGCGATGTTTTATTTTTCTCCATATGACAGCAGTGCATTTCTTTGACCTATGTTTGAAACTGCACCTGTCCCATTTGGTACCTACAAAATAATATGTTTGTGGAAGTCGATTTGCATAGCCACAAGGCATATGAAGAAATAAGGAGACTAGTAATGTGGCACTGGCCATGGTTTTGGTTTGGGTATTTCTAGAAGTCTTTATGTTGAACTTCAGCGAATGCGATAAATGTGAGGAAAAGAAAGAGCAGTCATTGCTGCCTGCATTAAAAGGTAATTTCTATCTGGAAAGGCTTTATTTAGCTAGTGCATGACAATGACAGGTGCGTCAGCAATGCTAAATAATAGTTAAAAAAGCTCCTTGTGTCTCCAACCTAACCATTTACAGATTTCTGCAGTGGGTTATCTTCAGATGCCAACAGCTGCCCACTGAGAGTTATAATTAAAATCAGTGCAACTCTATGTTTAGCAATAAAACCCATTAAACAGTGTTCACTTATATACAACTAATTTGTACAGGTTTATGAGCCATCAGGTTTACTGACTGACAGAATGACATTTTAAAACTTCTTCCATCAGAAAATTATTTATTCTTCAAAGCTGCAAAATCACTCATTTTAAAGATTAAAAGTGAGCAAATGTTTCATACCAGTGAAAGACAAGTAAAGTATGAACAACTTTACCTTTTGTCATTACTGATGTTAATAGTTTAAATTGGGTTTTTGAATCACATTCTTAATCAACTGGATTTTAATTGTTTTTCCAATATACTTTTAAATGCATAATTTACTTTCAAATTTCATTTGATCAGAATTTGAAACCATTAAGTGTGTTGTCTTATACATAATATATATCTATTAATATACATGGGTACAGTTCAGAAGAGCAACTTTATGAAAAACCTAAACTTTTGTATGGAGATCACAGTACAGTGGGAATCACAGAATTTACCCTTTTTCCCACTATTGTGCAATCTTGGAGTTGGTGTATATAATCTGCAGAGGGTGTGGGAGGCTTCGGGTGGGGGGGGGGGGGGTTGCTCCCATGCAGAATCATAGATTTTTGTTGTTTTGTGTCATTTGACTTTTCAGAAAGTTGATCATATGATCTTGACCATATGAAGTTCAACTTTCTGAAAAGTAAATGTTCTGGCATAGATCCATGTGTGTTCATAGGTTTATACGTAGGTACTAGGCTATCAGCCCAAAGGCCTAAGTAAGCCTAGCCATTACTCCATCCAAGAAAGTTATTTTCCTGTACCACTGTCAAGCAGAGACACAGAGGTGTATTTCCTATTTCCCATCCACTCATCAAGATTTTTCTTGAAGAGTGCTAATGGCCTTGCAGTCCAGGCTCGTCAGGCTAATACGGCAATAGTTCCCGGGATCAGTGGTGGCTCCCCCTTTGTGGAGTGGGCACAAAGCCTGATGTGAGGCTATGACTGAACATGGTGCTTAGGTGGGGAGCCAGTTCATTCTGAAGTTCATGTAAAACACAGCCTGGGATGTTGTCCAGTCCCATGGATGCTGTGTTTTTGGCTTTTAGAGAGTGCAGCTTTTACCTGCGTAGTTGTGATTACAGGGACTCTGCATTCTTTATTCATAGATATGGGCCCTTTAGGGGGTGAGAGGGTGGTAAGGTTAGCACTGAACCTATCTGCCAGGATGTTGGCAATATCAGTTGGTTGTGTAATTTTCGTGGTGTTGTGTTGTAACCCAGAGCAGATCTGGGTGTTGCCACTGAGATTCTTGACATAGCTGTAGAATGCTTTGTTGTTGTCCTTCGAATCAGTGGCAATTTTGTTTTCGTAGCTAGCTTTGAAGGATCTTATAAGGGATCTCAGCTTCTTACTGAGGCTAACCAGGGAGCTTCTCCACTCATGGAATTTTACTCTCTTTTGCAACAGTTTCTTCCTTCTGTTGTACAGTTTGTTTATGGCAGGGGACCACCAGATTGGCTTCCTTTTTTTGGAGGATAGTGTCTTGGTTCTGTTTGGGATAGCATGATCCATACACTCGTGTAAGTGCTTATAGAGTGCATTTGCGTAGGATTCAGCAGTCGTAACTGTATTGTCCATCTGCATGGGTGTCATGAAGTTCACCACTTCTGTCTTAAGAAGCATGAAGTTGGCTCTGGAGAATTTTTTTACCATGGTTTTCTTAATGGGGGGGGGTGGTGGGGCGGGATGTGGATATCTAGGGTGATTAGCTTATGGTTATATCGGACCAACGAGGAGTTGACTTCAGGTGTGGAACACCGGTCACTCATGTTGGTAATGACTAGGTCTAGGATATTGTTGCCTCTGGTGTGGGTGTGGATAAGTTGATCCAGGGCATTGGAGTTTATGAATTCCAGAAAGCGTTGAGCGAAGGAGTTGGTACATGAATAGTTTTCCCAGTTAATGGTGGGATAGTTGAACTTGCCCATTATTAGAGTGTTTGGTTGAACCCTAATATTTTCCAGTACATCAAGAAAAGAGGAGTAGGATTCCTGAGGCATGGTGGGGGGGGGGGTCTGTAGCAAGCTATAATTCGGATTGCAGTTTTGCTCAGAGTTAGTTGCACTTGGATAACCTCGGGTGCATTATGCTGAGCAACTAGCCTGGAGGTGTGAATATCCTTAATGAATATAGACACACCTCCGTCTTTGGTGTTACGGTCCAGGTTACATGGCCGAAAAGTGTAGTACGAGTTATTGCCTGGTAGTGCAGGGGTGCTCTCTGGAGCCTTGAACCAGGTCTCATTCACTGCACAGATATCGATGTTCTCCATTTTAAGGAGTGCCTCGAGTGAGTGCATTTTGAGATTTAGACTTCTAGCACTGAGTAGCATTACCCTCAGTTTTTTCTTGTCTGTTCCTGTTATGGTGGTGAATTTGTCATTTGAAGCTTGCCTAAAAAAGGCACTATAGGGGCGACAAGAGCCTTAGCCAGTATCCGTTTTTAACATACCTCCCAACTGACCAGATTTTTTGCCACATATTTTTGGCTAATTCCTCATAAAATTTGTGTTTTTTTTGGAAATTCACAGAGGACTGAAGTTACTAAATAATGACATATGAGTTTCAGCCTTCATATCTTTCAAAAAATGCATGCTAACACAAATCATGTTATTCTAGCAACTTTCTAAGTTAAAACAAGCAATATTTAAAATCTATCCCTATTTTTGGGCCATTGTATCTCCATTATTTTAGGCTTTGTCCTGACTTCTTGAACTAAGAGGTTGAGAGGTATGGAGATATGGTGTGTAATGCCCTAGTCGGAGGGGGGGGGGGCAGATTAGTCAATTAACTTGATTAGGCTTGACCCTATAATTTGGTTACAGGAAACAAGAGCCTGAATCCTCTAGACTAACTACCAGAATGCTGACAGAATTGTGAGTTTGAGTTTCAATACATTTTCAGGGAATGAGTTTCAGTGCATTTTCAAGGGACTATGAGTGAATTTCAGTACATTTTCATGGAACTGTGAATTTCAAGGGAAAATAAATTTACTGCTGCTCACGTTAAGTCTGTTTTCAATAAGCAACTAACTGTTTTGTTTAGTGAATGGCAGTCATTGTGCTGTAGAATTTGAAAGCAGTGTTAGCGCAATTGCCTTTGGTACAGAAAGCTGTGGATTCTACTCCCACACCACGTGCATGGAGTGCTGATTATTTGGTGCATTTTCAGGGGGGACAGGGGTTCTGCACTCCTGAGTGTCCTCCTTTGTATGAGATGCATACTTGTCGGTTTGTCATTCCTATATTATTATATTACCAGCTTACCAATTGTTTTTCTTAATGTTACACAGGCAATTAAGCAATTAATTCTTCAAGGGCAACAGGCACTGTATTTGTAGATGAAACACTGAAGTGTAAAGTTGTTTGCCAGTAGCAACCTCCTCTTTTAATTCTGCAGAGATTGTACTTATTGACTGATATTGGTGGATTGTAATGACAGATGTCGGAGTGGCCTTTTATTGTTGAAAATTTCTGAAATGGGTAGTTTTGTCATTATTGGTTCATACGTTTTATTTCATTGCTTACTAGAATGTTCAAAACTTCAGATTTAAACCACATTTTAACAAGTGTGCTGTATAATGCAAGGAATATAATTTAATACAATCAGGACGGTGAATCAAAGAACACAAACATGTATGTATGGCTGTAAAAATGTGTGTAAGGAGCCTTTGGTTTGAAAACGGCCCAAAGGTAAACAATCCTCCACTGCATTTTCTTTGAATGTGGTTTTATGCCATTGCAATGAATGTGGGTTCCAAGGACAGAGATGTTTTCTGCTCATGCTGTCTGTTTTCACTGTCAGACTGTGTTTGGTTTGCAAATGGCTATCCGTGTTTGTGCTATTTTATTTCAATATCTGTAATCATTGTAGAAGTAAATAAGAAAGCAAGTAAAGTAAAATTGCAATGTGTGTAAGGAATCCAACTTCCAAATTCTGTACTAGTCCTTCAGTGATAATTATTGTATTCACGCATACCCATGTAGCAATGCAGCTTTCTTTAGTAACTGCCATATACATAATCACTTGTTCTGAAACTGTGCCCCTTCTGCTGTGCAATCTTATACTACAAAAGTCCTTTGCTTAAGGGCCTCTAGCTCAGAGGGACTTTCTAGTTAACATGAAATGAATGAATGAAAATAAGGATACATAAGAGGATATGCTATTTTAAGAAAAATGTGCACAGAAGTACATTAATTGCTTGAGACCAACATCTGACCCACCACAGCTTGGAGTCCTTGGAGACATAGAAACATTAGCAGCATGTCAGGCAAATATATTAATGTGACTAAATGACATCTGAGACAAGAGGTAATCCAGAAAGCTCAAGTCAGGTCTGGTATCCCACCTGTGACCCAGTGGAGAAAGGACTAACAAGAAACAGAGTCCAAAGGATTAGTCCAGATAAAAATCACTTTAGCTAGCAGATCTGGGGGACTCTTATCTGATATCCTCCCTGTGGGAGGAATAGAGACACCTTCTTGGACTTTCAAGTAGTTTATTCAGTTAAGCAAGTAGATGGATGAGTGTTCTTGTTCTAATACATTACATTCAACAGGTCAGTTATTTAAAGGCAGATGTTAAGTTGTCAATCTCGCCTTCATTCTTGCTGGATGGGTTCGGAGCCGATCCTCGGCTCCGACTCGGCACTTGCTTTAGCTCGAGAACTCCTTTTACCAGCTCGAGGCAACCCTATATCCCATGATGCAAGGCGGAACTACCTCAGATCTCGTTTGCCGCTTAGCGAAAGAGGTCTCCTTTGCCAGCTGAGGTAAGTTTTTTCTTGTGAAATAAGAAAAAGAGTAGTTAGGGGTTTAATTTTCCCTTTTAGTGTCAGTTTACTCTGTACTTAGTTACAGCCCACCCTATTCCCTTGTTTTTTAAACCTTTTATAATCTTTATCTAAAGTTTTTTTAGTCAGGCCTATTTCCCCATTGGTTATTCCCTTCCTGTGTGTTTGTGTAAGGGATTAATTTGTGTGTTTGTTGGGATTGTTTGTGTTTCCATCCTCCTAGGATGTCAAAAGAAGGCAAGGTCTCAGGCTTCAAGAAGTGTGACCAGTGCTGTCAGAAAATGTCTCTGACAGACGGTCACACTTCTTGTGTTTATTGCCTGGGGCCTTTGCACCTGCAGGACTCCTGTGCTTTATGTCATGCTTTTAACCAGAGAGTCCTGCAGGAAAGGAGGAATAAACTCATCCTCCGGGGCTTACTTAAGCCTGAAGGTTCTCCTCCTAAATTAGGGTCAGGAAAACCTCCTAAACCACCGAAGGCTCAGGCTACAGTGTCCAAGCCTCCTTCGGTGGCTCCGGCTCTGTCGGAGCCGACATCGGCTCCGGCTGGAGCCGATACATCTTCTTTGCAAGTAGTGGGTTCGGCGCCGACCGGCTCCGACACCCTGACTACTGTGGCCTTGTCGGCTCCGGCTGGAGCCGACACTTTTTCCAGCATCGGAGCCGAGATATCCTCGGCTCCATCTGGGGTTTAAGGGACTTCGGCTCCGATGGCTTCGACCCGTAAGAGATCCCGGTCCCCTTCTATACTGAGTATCCACTCGGCTCCGGGGTCTCCTCTTTTGTCGGAGCGGAGCCATCGGAGCCGATCTTCGAGATCTTCCAGGCTGTCTGACCACGATTTAGAGAGGGTGGTAAGCAGGCTGTTGAAGTCTCAGGCACTGGCCCAAATGCTCCATAGCCCGTCTCAACAGACTTCGCTATAGCCCCAATCCTTGAACTTCCTCCTCCGACTCCACACCGCAGTTCGGGCCGGAGCTTCGGGACAGCGACTGTTTGATGCGAGCCGATACATCCTTCGGCTCCGTCGTCCTCGGCTCCGATCTCCTCCTTGAGACCTTCCTTGGAGGGATCCGGTCGTCGGGTTTCCACTGTCAGCTCCGAGGGGGCTAGTGGCATCGGACCCTTGTCCGACCCCGCTCTCCCTCTCGGGGCTTCGGCTTTGGTAAGCTCGGCTCCGACATCGGCCTCGGAGCCTTCTCTCTCTTTGGAGCCGGCCATTCCTGTTTCTTCGGAGCGGGTGTGTTCCGGCCTCTCGGGGAGAGGAGCCTTTGAGGTGATGAGGAGTGTCCTGGCCTCTGAGCCTGGTCAACGGTCCATCCCTCTAGCTCCTCCCTCTTCAGTGCCTGCAGATGCCTCTTGCCAGCCTCTTGCTCACAGGCCCAGGGATCCATCGCCCCAGGTTTCCCCACTGGGAATTTCCTCATCTTCCGAGGTTTCTCCTGATCCTGCAGGGGAACCCCCTCGGAAGAGGACGTGTAAGAGGAAACACACAGACTCCCCTGAGTCTATTACATCTGATACCAACTTAGATGAGTCAGAGGGTTCCCCACGGTCCCCCTCTGAGGATGTCTCTTTTTCAGACATCCTTGAGCTCCTCAAACAGAGGGGGAATTGGCCCTCCATTGACCCCTCCAAGGATGAGTCGGTATACCTGGAGGCTTTTGGATCCCGACCCTCCACCTCCTGGGTGTCTCCGCCTTTCGACCCACTTATGCAGGTAGTGGCTCGTAAGGCGTGGGCGGCTCCAGATTCTGTGGAACCTGTCCCCAGAAGACCATCCAAATTCATTACGGCCCCTTCGGACAAACAGTTCCTTTCCAAGGGTGTTCCGGTGGATGCTATGGTGGTGGCGGCTGCCACTAAGAAGGAACTGGCGGATCCTTCAGTACCTGTCCATCCTCCTAATAAGGACTCTAGGACCATGGACAGGTATGGAAAGCTGATGTTTTCTTCAGCGACCTTTGCCATGCGTTCGCTGAATTATCTTTGTCACTTCACCAGACTTCAACGAGATGTTCTCAAGGAACTGGGAGAAGTAGTCCAGGATCCTTCTGCTGCTGGGGCTCAGGAAAAGATTGCCTCGCAGCTTGCTATCCTGAATTCCATATCTAACTCCTCCATGCGGCTCATATCCTATGCGGCCGACGGAGCGAGCAGAGCCGCAGGCACAGGAGTTGCTCTTAGACGCCAAGCCTGGATGCGGCTTTGTAATTTTGCGGACCCCTTTAAGGCGTCCTTCACTAATACCCCCTTTGATGGTTCGGCTTTGTTCGGACCTCAGGTGAAGGATACCTTGACCAGGTGTGAGCAGGACGGTAAAACTCTTTCTGCCGTTGGAGTCCAGTTTTCCACTCCTTCTAGACCATACCCCAAGGGTCAGAAGGGGGGGGAAGATGTGGTTCCGTAAAGCCCAAGGAGCTACACCGGACACATGTGGTCAGTTTATCCCCAGAGGCAGAGGGGGTAACAATAATAGACGCCGCCCTAGAGGCAGGGGGGGGTCCTCAGAACCAGGGCAACAGGGAGTCTCTTCCTGAGAAGCCCTTTCAGCATCCCTGAGGTGTTGCCCGACTGTCCACCCTTGGAGGCAGTCGGGGGAAGGATTTCGCTGTACCCAGTAGCCTGGCAATCCCTATCTCAAGAGATGTGGGTACAGTCGATTATATCCAAGGGTTACAAAATCCCCTTTGAAAGGTTTCCCGTACCTCTACAATCCCTTCCAGACATCTCACCCGGTCAAAGGGATTTGGCAGAACAGGAGGTTTCAAAGCTCCTAGAAAAAAGAGCCGTCCAGGCTGTGCCAGCAGACCAGGTAGGATCCGGCATCTACTCCAGATTCTTTTTGGTCCCCAAAAGGACGGGAGATTGGAGACCAATATTAGACCTGAGCAATCTGAACAGATTTGTCAAGAAGGCAAGATTCACGCTTCAGTCCATTCTGCCCTTTCTGGGCAAGGACAACTGGATGTGCTCTATAGACCTTCAGGATGCGTACTATCACATAAAGATTCACAGACGCTCCAGAAGGTTTCTCCGCTTTCGGCTAGGGACCAGTCATTACCAATTCAGAGCCCTGCCCTTTGGCCTCACTTTAGCCCCCAGAGTGTTTACCAAATGCATGGCAGTGGTCACAGCTCATCTGAGACGTCGAGGATTCCAGGTGTTTCCCTATTTGGACGACTGGCTCCTCTCCGCCACCACCAAGTGTCAGCTCCTTCAGTCCAGAGACTACACTCTACAGCTTTGCAGGAGTTTGGGAATTTCAGTAAACTTCGAAAAATCTTCTCTGCTGCCTTGCCAATCTATCACCTTTATAGGCGCAGAATTAAACACCGTCAAAATGTTAGCCAGACTAACAGATCAAAGAATTCTGGACATCCAAAAATTTGTTCGTCTTCTTTTGCAAAGCAACAAGATCAAAGCCAGATTTATACTGAAGGTTCTAGGTCTTATGGCTGCGGCCATTGTTCTTCTACCACTGGCTCGCTTCCACATGCGTCTTCTGCAGTGGATGCTATTCACGCAGTGGTCGTACCACAGTCTCCCGATGAGGCACGAAATCTTGGTAACACAGTCGTGCGAGCTCATCTGAACTGGTGGATATCTTCCCCTCTTCTTCATCAGGGCCGACCCTTTATTCCCCCTCCTCCAGTTGCCACGGTCACTACGGATGCCTATCTGATCGGGTGGGGGGGGCATTATCAGGGCAGGATGGTCCACGGGACGTGGCAACCCATAGAATACCATCTGCACATAAATGTCCTGGAGATGAGAGCAGTGCTTTTAACGTTGCAAGCCCTCAACGACTTTCTTCCCACGGGGACTATTGCAGTACAGACGGACAACATGTCCGTAGTCTGGTACATCAACAAGAAGGGCGGGACCAGGTCCTATCCGTTATGTCGAGAAGCTCTCAGACTTTGGCAGTGGGCGATCTCTTCTCAGCGGTTTCTGATAGCAACGCACATCCCCAGCAGGTCCAACCTATTAGCGGACAGGCTGAGCAGATCCATTCTGATGCCTCAGGAGTGGTCTCTCAATCAATCTGTAGTGGATCAGATTTTTCTGAAGTGGGGCACTCCTTGTTGCAATCTTTTTGCTACTCCTCAAAACAACAAGTGCCCCGATTTCTTCACTCTCTTTCCCCTTCCAGGCCAACCCCTGAGAGACTCTCTAACCCAGGATTAGCCCCGGGGACTTCTGTACGCTTTTCCTCCTTTTCCCTTGATTCCACAAGTCATTCAGAAAGCCACCGTTTTGAGAGCCAAGTTGATCCTCATTGCCCCATATTGGCCTCGACAAATTTGGTTTCCGTCTCTGCATCGTCATCTTCTGGTGCAGCCCTGACATCTGGACCCAGTTCCGGATCTCTTGATCCACCAATCGGGTCAGCAGCACCGGGCCATTCATTCTCTCAACCTCACTGCTTGGTTGCTCCACTTCCTACCCTAGCCAGGCTACCGATGATTTCGGACTCAGTCAGAGACATTTTAGTCTCTTCCTTGAAGTCGTCCACTAGGACTGTATATGCTAGCAAGTGGCGGCGTTTTCTATTTGGGCTAATTCCAGAAATATTGACCCCTTTACTGCTCCTGTACATTCGGTTTTAGATTTCCTGGCGGAGGTTTTCATTCAGGATCCTCGTCATCTACAGTCAAAGTACAACTGGCTGCTATTTCTAAGTATCATGTTGGCCTGCATGACAATAACATTATGTCTCATAGGTTATGCAAGGCCTTTCTCAGAGGAGTTTTCCTCCTAAAACCACCTATAAAGCATCCTCCTCCGCAATGGGATCTGAACTTAATGTTGGCATCCTTGATACTGCCTCCCTTGAACCGTCTGCTTCATGTTCTTTGAAGTTATTGACCTGGAAAACTATATTTTTACTGGCTGTCACTTCTGCAAGAAGGGTTTCCGAGATTCAAGCTCTCTGCATTCGTTCCCCTTATTTGGTTTTTCATAAGGACAGGGTATCATTAAGAACTAACCCTTCCTTTCTTCCCAAAGTCGTATCTCAAACCAACATTAACCAATCTATAGACCTACCAGTCTTTTTCCCAAACTATTCCGACAGAGCTGAACAGAAACTGCATTTTTGGATGTCCATCGTCAGCTCAGGTACTATTTGCATAGAACTAAACAATTCAGAAAATCGGACCAATTATTTGTCTCCTATGCAGAAAACAGGATAGGTCTTCCAGTATCTAAAGTGACCTTATCCAGATGGTTGACTTCCACTATTTCCTATGTATACTCTCTCAGGGGCAAACAGCTATCTTCTAAGCCTAAAGCTCACTCAACCAGGAGTCTATCCACTTCTGCAGCTTTTCAGGATAGACTACCCATTGATACCATTTGTGCAGCAGCTACTTGGGCCACGCCTCATACCTTTGTTTCTCATTACAAGTTGGACTTGGTCTCTAGAGATAGGGCCAGTTTTGGTTCCACAGTTCTCAAGAGTCTGTTCCATTGAGCCACCCGGGATACAGGTGCTAGGGACGCGGTCCCATCCAGCAAGAATGAAGGCGAGATTGACAACTTAACATTTAGAAGTTATGTACCTACCATAACGTTCCATGTTAGTTGTCTTCTCGCCTTCTTTCTCCGTCCCTCCCTCCTTCCCCCTGGCCTGGACAGATCTTGGAGAGTTCCTATTAGATTGTTTCCTCCGGTACGTTGTTAGGAGGATTTCTTTTAGGAACCATTGTTCCTATTTCTTTTAGGATAGTCTTTAGCAGGGTAAGTTAGCTACCAAACGAGATCTGAGGTAGTTCCGCCTTGCATCATGGGATATAGGGTTGCCTCGAGCTGGTAAAAGGAGTTCTCGAGCTAAAGCAAGTGCCGAGTCGGAGCCGAGGATCGGCTCCGAACCCATCCAGCAAGAAAGAAGGCGAGAGAAGACAACTAACATGGAACGTTATGGTAGGTACATAACTTCTAATTACAGCCAATGGTGGGAGGGTCCAGGGGAGCCGACTGGAACAAAGTCTATTGAGGCATGGTTTAAAGACATGGAGAGCACACCAACAGTGCAAGGTTATAATGTCTTCCATACATTTAGGCCAGCTACTTCACAGGCAGGGACTAAAGGCTGAGATGTCTATCTACATCCAAAATAAATATATTTCAAGGCTGGTCAAACAGGACAATGCATGTGAAATGCTCCATGTTCACATCACCATAGGTAAAATCCAGTACCACTTCCTTGCAAGCTACAGGTCCCTTTCCATGACCCAGGAAACCCATACCATGTATTTAAACGTATTAGAAACACTAACCATCCAATCGAATACCATTTTCATGGGTGACTGTAATTACCCCACTATTAACTGGGAATCCTATATGACACCAAACAAACATGCACGGAGATTCCTGAATTTTGTAAACACAAGCTCCCTGAACCAGATAGTCAATACACCAACCAGGGGTGCAACCATACTGGATCTGGTCCTCACTAATATGGGAAACTGCTGCACACCCCCTACTGTAATGCCTTTCCTGGTAAGGTTAGACTACAAAATACTCTCCTTTGAAGTAACAATAAACCTGGATCCCCAGCTCAACCAGGAATATTCAGGAACTAATCTAAGGATAACTTCCTGTTATTAAGTGAGAACCTGGCAAGATTTCATCAATACACCAACCAGGGGTGCAACCATACTGGATCTGGTCCTCACTAATATGGGAAACTGCTGCACACCCCCTACTGTAATGCCTTTCCTGGTAAGGTTAGACTACAAAATACTCTCCTTTGAAGTAACAATAAACCTGGACCCCCAGCTCAACCAGGAATATTCAGGAACTAATCTAAGGATAACTTCCTGTTATTAAGTGAGAACCTGGCAAGATTTCAAGCCCCCCTAAAACCTGAGAACACTTCTGCCTATGCAGAACTGTTCACGGAAATGCTGTACAAGCAGGTTAATAGCAGCACAGAGGCAGCTGTACCTACCAGGAAGAAGCACAGAACTAACTCAAAAAACAAGCCACCCTGGTGAAATCACAAAATCAATAGGCTGTATAACAGGAGGAAGAAAATCATGGCAAAGATTAGGAGGTGCAGTACCCGGTAGGATAAAAGCACTCTTGTCAAACTAAACAAACAACTCAGAGGACAAATAAAGTCTACCAAAGCCAAAGTTTAGGTAAGTTTGTCCTCCCAGGCCAAGGACACCCACATAACATTCTTTAGCTATGTCCGAAACCTCAAAGGCAATACACAATTGTGTGCAGAGCTCGTTGTAAATGTAGCCACCTATACTGAGCCAGAAGATACAGCAAACCTCCTGGCTGATAAATGCATCTCCAACTTTACCCCTCTCCCCCCTTCAACCTTCCTCAGGAAATATTATTAAACATAACTCCCCCTACTATCACTAGGGAACAGGTCCTTAATGCTCTGTCTAAGACCAAGAACACTGCATCAATGGGTCCAGACAATATTCCAGGATGCTTTCTAAATAGCATGAAACATAACCTATCAGGGCCTCTGGAATTACTGTTTAACTGTAGCCTCCAAACAGGCTTAGTGCTTCAGAAAGGCAACAGTCATCCCTCTGCACAAAGCTGGGCCATCTACAGACCTGGGAAACTACAGACCCACAAGTCTTACTAGTCTTTTATGTAAAGCCATGTAAAGAATTATCATGGGGATGATCAATAGAGATATAGTAAACCTCCAGACACTACACCCAACCCAATTTGGTTCTGTCAAGGGCAGATCATGCCTAATCAACCTAGTGGACTTCTTTGAGAAGGTCACCAAAACAATGGATGAGGGCAAAATCATTCACACTGCCTACCTTGACCTGGTCAAGGCATTTGACAAAATACCCTCTCGTGCATTGTTGACAAACTCAAGAGGTTAGGTACAATCCCGCATGTCATCTGGTGGATATTCAACTGGCTCACAGACAGGACCCAGGAAGTTAGAACTGGGGAATCCACCTCTACAAAGAGGCCAGTCACAAGTGGAGTCCCTCAGGGATCAGTCCTTGGACCGCTCCTTTTTGGCATTTACTTCTCAGAAGTCAAGGCTGGTCTCTGGCTGACTAAATTTCCAGATGATTGCAAATTAGGAGCCGTCATTGAATCTCACACTGACACAAATGTTCTCTAGGAGGGGCTCACACAAACAAACAACTGGTGTCAGAGCCATGGACTAAAACTAAATGCCAAGAAATGCATAATAGAATCCTTTAGGAAATCATCCATCCCTAGTAACTATAATATTGAAAACACACCCCTTCGAGCTGACCCAGTAGTTAGGGACTTAGAGAGACACACACACACACACACACACAGTAATCTAGCCTTTGATCATCCAGTGTCTACACACAGAGATAGTAATCTAGCCTTTGAGCATCACGTGTTTACAGTGGTGAGGAAATCATTCTATGTTGCACAACTTATAAACAAAGGTATGGACACTAAGTCCAAGGAAGTCGTTGTCCCACTGTATTCGGCTTTCATCAGACCTATCATTGGAGTACAATGCCCCCTTTGGTATGTACCTAACCAGGCATATCCAGCAATTGGAACGTCCACAGAGGTTCCTCACTAAAAGAATACAGGGTGTAATTAAAACATCTTTTGCAGACCACCTGAAGGCCCATCCCTGTATTCTGTTCCTACAGGCATTTGAGGGGAGATCTATGCCTAGCATACAGGGCACTGTAAGACCCCACTCTGATGGACCTCCTGCATATCCACAAAATAAACAGCACCAGAATTACCCATTCTAAAGACTTAAACATTGCCTGTGATCAAATCGGACCTGCTGGAGAGATAGATATGTATCCCAGAGACTACCCAATCTGTGGAACAGGCTCCACATTCATGTGAAGCAGAGTTCCTCCCTAACCCAATTCAAGTGCACCTTGGACAACTGGATGGTAAAACGGAAATGCATCCCTGGTTTGGCGCCTGTGTCTTAAATGGACACAGGCAACCTGTAAATGGTTCATCTCCCAGGGTCATGCTTACACTTATCAAGGGTAATTGAACTTGTTAGAGATTTGGGATGCATGGCTAGGCTTAAAAACGCCCTTGTGGTCATTAGCCTAGGAAACACCTATGAACCAAATCCACAGCAACATCATGTGTAACTGAGTGTATATTGTGGTCTTTCACACGTGATGTCAGAGCTTCTTAAGGTGATCTTTCCACAACCACCAAGCCCAGTGTCCCAATTTCCCACCCCCAGCCTGGTACTCAACTAACCAGACTGCGGCCCCCCTTTTGCAAATTCCTGGATCCACCACTGTGTGTGTGTGTGTGTGTGTGTGTGTGTGTGTGTGTGTGTGTGTGTGTGTGTGTGTATATATATATATATATATATATATATATATATATAGAGAGAGAGAGAGAGAGAGAGAGATATTATATTATACATTATATAGCTTTCAGCTGTTGGTGATTTTGCAAAATCCACAACCTCCTTTTCTTATTTTTTCCACATGGAGTCAGGATGTCACTTTTACCGTGACAATCACCTACAGCCAATGTTCACCATACTGAAACACATTTGACTGTGTACAGTTCACTAAAAGCTCAATTCACTGAAACACATTTCACTGAAAGTTATATATGGCCTTTTCCCCACTGTACTGCAACTCTGAAGTTAGTATATATAGTAAGGGAGGGTGTGGTGGGCATAGCCCCCCTCCTATTTTAAATATTTTGAACTATATACATGGATACTTGCAATTCCAACAAATTACTCTTTTCTGAACTTAATATATATCCAAACTATGTGGGGGGCTATGTCCCCACACCCCCTCCTTACTATATATACTAACTCCAGGGTCGCACTACAGTTGGGAAAAGGCCATATATAACTTTCAGTGAATTGTGTTTTCAGTGAATTGAGCTTTTAGTGATTTGTGCACAGTCATTTGACTTTGTGAAATGTGCTTTCAGTGAATAGTCCTAGACCCATAATATATATATATATATATATATATATATATATATATATATATATATATGTGTGTGTGTGTGTGTGCGTTTTTTTTTTTTTTTTTTTTTAATTTTACATTTGTTGAGGGGATAGTCTGACTGGATAGATGTCCATTTTCAGAGGAGGCCTGGGGAGAAAAGCCCCAAGATAATAATAAATACACATTGAACATTTAGTAAATGCTAGTTTCAGCACGTAGAAAGAAATGCCATTTAGGGTCTTGGTGCTGCTGACTTGGTTTTTGTGTTTCAGTAGTTTGTTGGCTTCCTTTCCCTGGTTTATCTGTAGAAATGCCACGTAGACCAGACCAGACTGAAGAAGTTTGGTGATATTTACCAAATGAAAGCGCTTACTGTGTTCTGTGAAATAAAGTATTGCATTTATTTGGGGATTCCCGTCTACGTGGCATTTCTTTCTACATGCTGGTTATTTTGTTTGTTGAAATGCTAGTTTCAAGCAGATTACAATCATAAGCAATACCAGCATTTAGCACATATAGTACTAACTTATTATAAAACACTTTACACAACATAACATTATTTTCAAAGTTATATATACATAACATTACATTCAGGTTTAAGACACATTGAGCAGCAGTTATACAATTGACCCTTCCTGAAATGGAGTGGTAGAAAAAAGTTAGAAGTAGATGAAGGTAAGGCACCTAAGAAATAGAGAGGTCACTAGTCGGGGTTAGTGCAAGGACATAACCAATGAGTTTTGAAGTATTTCTTGAGTTTGTTTTTTAATTGAATTAGTGAGGGTTCTAGGGTCAAGTCAGCTGGGAGTCTGTTCCATGTTTTTCCTTAGGTTCATAGGTAGGTACTAGGCTATCTGCCCGAAGGCATTTATAAGCCTAGCCAGAATGTGTTGGCTTTCGCCGTCCGCTTAGATTAGTTCCCTGTGCCTCTGTCCAGCAGAGCCACTGAAGTGATCCCCAAGGTAAACTTTCTGTTTCCCATCCACTCATCAAGGTTTCTTCTGAAGAGTGTTAGTGAGGAGCTCTGCCTAATGTAGACTGGAATCTTGTTCCAAAGCATGGGAAGTCACCGGGACAGGAATCTATCCCTCCAGCACACCCTATTTACTGTTGTGGTGAGGTTTAGATCCCTTGAGTGTGTGGCTCGAGGAGATGAGGTTTTCTTTAGGTGGAGCATGTCCATCAATTCTGGGTTGGACATGGCCTTGTATGTTAGGCAGAGATCACCTCTAAGTAGGCAGTATGCAACCGAGTACAGCTGGAGTTTCTTCAGTTGAGCTGCATAAGCATCTGTTTGAGGCCAGTGATCATCTTGGTGAGGTACTTCTGTGGTCTTTCCAGCTGTTGCAGGTGTCTTGTAAGGTACATCCTAAATGGGGCGTTTTACTATATGATGGGTCTGATGAGTGGTGAGTAGAGGGGCACAATGACCTCTTTTGATCTGGATGCAAACTCTTTTGTGATTAGGTGGGCTACGTAGAAGTATTTTCTAACCACTTTGGCAATGTGATTATCAAAGGTGAGATTACTATCTACTTGGGTCCCTAGATCCCTTATTACGTCTTCCGTATTTAGGGGACTACCACCTATGTGGTAGTTTGTGGGTACTTTGTTTTTTCCAAAGGTGATGACTATGCACTTTTTGGCATTTAGCTTGAGGCCATGATTTTGACACCAGGTACCCGTCTCAGTGAGACCCTTTTGGAGGATGTCTGTGTCAGCCGGAGAGTCAATTATAGCCCCTAGTTTGCAGTCGTCTGCGAACTTGGTCAACCATAGTCCTCCTGTGCTTGCCTGTACCTCTGAGAAGTATATGCTGAACAGGAGGGGTTCTAGGACTGAGCCCTGGGGAATGCCACTTGTAACCGGTTTAGAGTCGGACCTAGCTCCCGCAACTCTCACCATGTGGGTTCTGTCCGTGAGCCAGTTGGCAACCCATCTTGGCTCTCTTTACAGAATCAAACCCATCTTTTTCCAACAGAGTTGGCAAACAGAGAGTCCCCAGCTGAGCAGTTGGATTTGTATGTTTGTACTAGGAGTCTAGTGGATGATCGCAGTGGCTGGATGCTGGTGTAGGGGCTGACAATATTTTTTAGTGCAGGTGCATTTTCTGGTTGGTAAAGGTCTTTATGTGCCACTATTAGCTGGTTGAACTGCAGTACGGTTGGCAGTTCAAGCCATCCTAGGTGATTTAGGTTGTGACAGTGGTGTATCCGGTAGGCTGTGCCAGTAGCAAATCTGGCAATGTGGTTATAGCAGGATGATAGTTTATTAAGATCTGTTTTGTTTAAGTTGGAGAATAGAGGTGAGGTGTAGAGAAGAGTTGATAGTAGACGGGAACGGGCAATTGCAGTTTTAGCAAGTGGGGTAAGGAAAGGTTTGATTCTGTAAATAGAGCTAAGTTTTTTATTACTGCTTTTGATAGTTTGATTGATATGTGCATTAAACTTCAGGTTGTTATCAACTATGATACCCAGTAGTTTAGTTTGGGCTTCTGGGGAGATGACAGTGCCATTGGTAGCGGTTATGTTGAAGGATGGCAGGGGGGTCCTGCATGTGGGGCAGAAGAAGAAGAGCAGCTTAGTTTTGTTGGGGTTTAGGATTAGATGTTGATTGGAGACCCATTTTTCCACTGTACTGAAGGTATTTTGGGTTAATGTGAATAAAGTAGCTGGTGAGGTGTCAGAACAAATCAAGGTGGAGTCATCTGTACACTGAATGCAGGTAACATCTGGGATGACTGAATGAAGATCGTTGATAAAGATGGAGAAAAGAAGGGGTCATAGTATCGAGCCCTGGGGGACTCTTAATGTGATGGGTAGGTGAGATGATAGCTTGTCCTGCCATAGGTCTGCCTGTTGCCTGCCCTGCAGGTAGGATTGAAACCATTGAAGTGCATGGTTGTTTAATGAGAAGGGTTTCAAGGTATTTATAAGCATTTTGTGGTCAGCCATGTAAAAAGCCTTGGATAGTTCTAGAAAGAGTGCTGAGGATAGTTTGTTATTATTGTGGTTGTGGTTAATGACGTGAGAAAGAGAGGAGGGCAGAAGTAGTAGTGTGGTGTGGCTTAAAGCCATGCTGAAAATTGGGCAACAGCTTGTTCTGTGTGAGGTAGTGCAGGAGTTGTATGTGTACACACTTCTCCATAATTTTAGCTAGAGGTGACAGAATAGCTATGGGTCTAAAGTTTGACAGTACAGTGAACTGCCTCCTTTATGGAGAGGTATGACATGGGAGATTTTCCATATAGTGGGTACAGTAGCTTCAGATATAGCTCTGTTGATCAATACTGATATGGGGTATGCTTTGGTGTCAGCAGCCTTTTGCAGATAATCTGCTGGGAGGAGGTCGACAGCCAGGGTGGTGGGTCTTAGTTTCTTAAGTAGGGCATGAATAAGTTGAGTAGGAACAGGTTGGAAGGTAACGTATGTTTGTGTACTGGGTATGGCTGCATTAGGATTAGAGCCATTGGAAGAGAGTTGGCTGGCTAGAGACTGGATAGTCTCTGTGAAGAAGCTGTTGAAGTTATTAGCAATGACTACTGGGGATTTTTGTTGGGAAGCTGAGGGGGGTGGAGTGGCGGTTTGGCCTGGGTGGAGTAGTTTGTTTATTCCTGCCCAGAACTTTTCAGGTTTGTTTTGGTATTTTTGCAGTAAATGGTAGTAGTGGTTTTGTTTAGACAATGGATATCTATCTATATTATATATGTATGTATGTATATAGATATATATGTATGCATATATACTATATTATATTTTATTTCTTTCAGTTAGTGGTCACCACAGCGTATCATCTGTTTCCATTTCTTCCTGTCCTCTACATCTTGCTCTGTCACACCAACCACCTGCAAGTCTTCTCTCACCACATACCACATCCATAGGCCTTCCTCTTTTTTTCTTACCTGGCAGCTCCATCCTTAGCATCCTTCTCCCAACATACCCAGCATCCTTCCTCAGCACATGGCCAAACGCAATCTCGCCTCTCTGGCTTTGTCTCCAAACCGCCCAACCTGAGCTGACCCAACAATAATACTCATTTCTAATCCTGTCCATCCTCGTCACACCAAATGCAAATCTTACATCTTTAACTCTGCCATCTCCAGCTGGGACTCCCGTCTTTTCATCAATGCCACTGTCTCCAACTTGTATAACATAGCTGGTCTCACTACCATCTTCCAGACATTCCCTTTCACTCTTTTACTCTTAGATTTTCCAGTCTGTCACAAATCACTCTTGATACTCTTCTCCACCCACTCCACCCTGCTTGCACTCTCTTCTCCACCTCTCTTCCATACTCGCCATTACTCTGAAGTACTGATCCCAAGTAAACTCATCCACCTTCACCAACTCTACTCCCTGCATCCTCACCATTCCTATGTTCTCCCTTTTATTCATACACATATATTCTGTCTTAGTCCTGCTGACCTTCATTCCTCCCCTCTCTAGAGCACATCTCCACCTCTCCAGGGTCTTCTCAAACTGTTCCTTACTCTCACTACAAATCACAATGTCATCTGCAAACATCATAGTCCACGGGAACTCCTGTCTGATCTCGTCTGTCAACCTGTCCATCACCACTGCAAAATAAAAAAGGGCTCAGAGCTGATCCTTGATGTAATCCCACCTCCACCTTGAACGTATCCATCACTCCTACCGCATACCTCACCATTGTCACACTGCCCTCATACATATCCTCTCTTACATACTTATCTGCCAGTCCGGACTTCCTCATACAATACCACAATTATATTATATTATACATTATATAGCTAACTTAGAAACTAAGAGACAACTAAAATAAGAAAACAAAGGTCACACCAATCGCAAGAAGAAAACTGGTTAATTGAGAGCGCTTTTGTTCATCAGCATCAAATTAACTTCATCAGACCAACAGACAGGATCTGATGAAGTTCATTTGATGCTGATGAACGAAAGCGCTCAAAAATATACAATTTTCTTCTTGCGATTGGCGTGACATTCGATACATTATATAGCTCTCAGCTGTTGGTGATTTCGCAAAATGTACCTGATCATGCTTATTTTGGTCTTTTCCGTGTAAATTATTTTGTGTTGTTCTGGCAAATGGTTGAAGACTGCAGTCCCTAAATGATGTACGATATACTTTGTATTGATTCTGAAGCAATGTTTTATATTATGTCTAATTTGTTATAATTATTTAAACTGCAAATGTTTTTATTTTTGAAAATTGTAAAATTATTGTTCTTAAAATGCTTTTCAATAATTACGAACATATCTGTGAGTATATGTCTCAACCTGGACAAAGCCATAAATAATGGGGGGACAAAAGCCCAAAAATAGAGACAATTTTTAAATATTGCTCTTACAAACTTGGAAAATTAATAGAATGACAGATTTTACATTAACACTGACTTTCTGGATCGTATGAAGTTTAAAACAAAAATATTTATCATTATTTTCTGACTTCAATCCTCAATGAATTGCCAGAAAACCAAAATGTTATGAGGAACAGACCAAAAATATGAAGCAAAAATCTGGACAGTTGAGAGGTATGAATTTGGTAGTTTTCTCCCCTGGCCTCCACTGAAAACTGGCTTGTACCTAGTTGGACTTTCCCAATAATAAATGTCAATAAATAAATAGATAGATAAAAGATATTTTATTTTATTTTACATTTGTTAACAGGGGGTGTCTGACTGGGCCAAAGGCCCTTTTTCAGCAGAGATTGGGAGTAAAGCTCCATACAGAAAGACAATTACAGATACATTTAGATGTTTAAACAGCATCACAGTACATACAAAATTTACAACAGACATGTTTTTACAGTGGTATGAAGACAGCACAACACAGAGGACTCAAACAACATTCATTAATAATAAGAATAATTAAGAAATGTCATGGTATCCAGTTGTGGTTTGAAACACAATACAGTGCATACATAGTACATTAGAATATTTTTGCAGTAGTATGAATACAGCCCAATAGAGGAAAATAAACTGAATTAGTAGTATAAATCATTACAGTTTCATGGTAATGAAACTTTGTAATAGTAATGATATCTTTGTTTAAGACTATATATTCTTCATAAAATGCCTACTAATGCAAACCTGTTATTCTAGTAACTTTATAAGTATGCAAGGGCAGTCTTTGTCCCTCATTATTTTTAGCTTTGTCTTTGATTCTTGTGCATAGCTCTCAACTAAATAGGGGCAAATCTCAGCAGAACCAGGGACACATCCAGAAAAGATTAGGGACACTTTTCAGAATATTAGGTCTGTTAACTTGAGGCATTAACAGAATATGAGTGGTATGCATTTTCTGAAGTAAAAGAAATTCATACATTTAATTATTGCTAATATTTAGTGATTGTAAGGCACAACCATATCTCCAAAAGTCACCAGTTTTAGGAGGGATTAAGAGGGGCAGAGCAAAAAATGTGGATCAAAATTAGGGACAGTTGAGGTATGAAAAGGCTGAGTTATAAATGAATATGAGGCGCGCGTAAACACACACACTCACCTTCACAGACCTATCT
This sequence comes from Protopterus annectens, assembly GCF_019279795.1. Lineage (NCBI taxonomy): Eukaryota > Metazoa > Chordata > Ceratodontiformes > Protopteridae > Protopterus > Protopterus annectens. The sequence continues at coordinate 626,540,750 of NC_056745.1, read as the reverse complement.
GCTAAAATGTTGACTTTTCTAGAAACTGTGCGTACTGCGCTTCGTTTTTGTAAATGTGACTTCATTATTCAAAGCAAACTCACAAGAAGATTCTACATATTAAATCACACATAATGTTCAGTGCCCAGCTCTACTAAAATCTTGAGTTAAACGTTTACTGTCTGTAACAGGCTTTATTTTTGCAATTTTAAGTAACTTTATCATTATCTTACATAGTAGCGCAAGGCAAATCCACAAGTATGTGTCTGTTCTACATCTTGCCTTTATATTTTGATGTCCCTGGAACTGGGTTCAGTAATTTGACAGCGATTCAACGTTTCTTACTGCTGTATGCGGCCATGCGGTATAGCAGAAGCAAAAATCAGACAGTCGTTCCAATAATGGTGTCAGTATAATAACACGAAGAGAACAGTCTTCAAATGCAATACATCTGTTATATCGTATGTTGATTTTCTAGGGGCTCTTTCAATCGTGTTGCATAGTGTACAGTGAACTGAAACGCATAACATGTCGCTGTCTGTAGTAGAACGGATTATTTGCCAAAAAGGAATAGACATACCATGAAGAACACCGGATAACAAAGCGTAAACCTGTATGCGCGAATCCTCTTGAATAGTTTCTCGAGGATTGCGGACACTAACGAGTTAAGAGTTGCATACGCGATCTACAGTTTTCTTCTTCCTGTTATCCTGTAACCCCATATTTTTAAATGAACACTATCAATTTACTAAGGTCCTGCGGTTTTACCATACCGCTCAACTGCCTTTCAGATTTGCGTCTAATATTTTTGGTTTGTTCATAAAATTTGTGGTTTTGTAGCAAATTAACAAGGGTTGACGTCATTAAATAATGCCATACGTTTGGCTTTTAGACTTAGTATCCTTCAAAAAAAATGCACGTTAACACGAATCCTGTTATTCTAAGTTTATAACAGCAATATTTAAAATCTGTCCCTATTTTTAGGCCACCCCCATTTTGTTAGGATTGATTTGCCCCATATTTCTTGCGCTAATAAGATATTCCGTGGTATACTGAGTACACATTGGCTTCATTACTCATGCGATATGAAATCACTTGCAACCACAACACACATGCACTCTTTCTCAAACGCATTAAAAAATTCAAAATTTCACACAGATCCAAACGTAAACTGCCCGCCTGTAACAATGACAATGAATGATGATTCTAACCCCTCCCACATACTTACTGCTCAGAGGTAGTGTCCCTTTTCGTACTTCAAAGCTACATTTACACTAAAAAATCAGAATGTATGTTTGCTCCCAAGTGTAATTATGTTGCCCCAAAAATATGTAGCGTTTCCAATTTTCAAATTCCTACCTCAGCCAAACTCATACCTCTCAATAGTCCTTATTTTTGCCCCATATTTTTACGTTCCTCATAAAATTTGTGATTTTATGGATTTTTGAGGCAAATCAATGAGGACTGAGTTTCAGGCTTCATATATTTCAGAAAAAGCATGGCAACACAATACCTTTTATTCTAGCAACTTTCTCATAGGCTCATACTAGGTTATCTGCCCTAGGGCATTTATAAGCCTAGCCAGAGAGTGTTTGGCTTTCGCCACCCATTTTAAATTAATTTTGCTATGCCCTTTTTCGAGGTTAGTATACTGTGCCTCTGTCTAACAGTGACACAGAAGTGATACCCGGGGTAAACCTACGATCTCCCATCCACTTATCAAGATTCCTCCTGAAGAGAGTCAATGAGGGACTCTGCCTAACCTGGACTGGGATTTTATTCCAGAGTGAAGGGAGCCTCTGGGTTATGAATCTGTCCCTCCAGCATGTCCTATTTATTTCAGTGCTGAGGTTCAAGTCTCTCGAGCGTGTAGCTCGATGGGATTTGGATTTTCTGAGGTGCAGCATGTCCATTAATTCCGGGTTGGACATGGCTTTATACGTCAGGCACAGATCGCCTCTGAGCAGGCGGTATGCCATTGAGTAGAGATGGAGTTTCTTTAACCGGGCAGCATATGGCATCTGTTTGAGCCCTTTGATCCTCTTGGTGAGGTACTTTTGGGATCTTTCCAGTTGCTGCAGGTGTCTGGTAAGGTACATCCCAAAAGGTGCATTGTACTCAATTATGGGCCTGATGAGGGATGAGTAAAGAGGCACGATGACCTCCCCTGATCTAGATGTGAATCCCTTCATGATTAGGTGGGCTAACCACTTTGGCCACGTGGTTATCAAATGAGAGATTGCTAACAACTTGGGTCCCCAGGTCCCTAATTACTTCTTCTGTACTTAATGGATTATCACATATGTGGTAATTTGTGGGCACTTTGTTTTTGCCAAAGGGGATGACTATGCACTTTTTGGCGTTTAGCTTGAGGCCATGGCTCTGGCACCAGTTGTCTGTTTCTATGAGGCCCTTTTGGAGGATGCTTGTGTCGGCTGGAGAGTCGATTATGGCGCCCAGTTTGCAGTCATCTGTGAACTTGGTCAGCCACAGTCCTTCCGTGTTGGCCTGTACCTCCGAGAAATATATACTAAACAAGAGAGGTCCCAGGACTGAGCCTTGTGGGACGCCACTTGTAACTGGTTTGGAGTCTGACATGGCTCCAGCAATTCTAACCATGTGGGTTCTGTCCTTGAGCCAGTTTGCAACCCATCTAGTGACATAGGGGTTTATATTTAAGCTGGTGAGCTTATCTATAATGCCCGAGTGGGGTATTGTATCGAAGGCTTTTGCGAGGTCCAGGTAGGCTGTGTGGACCACCTTGCCCTCATCAATGGCCTTGGTGACTGTTTCAAAGAAATCGACCAGGTTTAAGAGGCAGGATCTGCCCTTAACAAAGCCGAACTGGGTAGGATCCAGTGTCTGTAGGTCCCCAATATCTTTATTTATGAGGTCCATGATGATCCTTTCCATAGCTTTGCAGACCAAGCTAGTCAGGCTTATGGGGCAATAGTTTCCAGGATCCATTGAGGCACCACCTTTGTGGAGAGGGACCACTGTTGCTGTACGCCACTCTTTGGGTACATATCCTGTAGTAAGGCTGAGATTGAGCAGTAGTTTTATGTTTGGGTTTAGCTCTTCTTGGAGTTCATGTAGGACGCAGCCCGGGACACCGTCTGGTCCCATTGATGCTGTGTTTTTTGCTTTGGAGAGGGCAGCTCTTACCTGAGCATCTGAGATGTCAGTGGGGCAGCACTCTGCTGGGATAGATATTTGCCCTTTTGGTGGGGAGGGTGGGAGAAGTTTGAGCTGAACCTGTCAGCTAGGATGTTGGCAATGTCTGTGGGTTCGGTGTATTTTTTGTCATTTTGGACTAATTCTGAGCATATCTGGGAATTCCCACCCAGGTTCCTAACATAACTAAAGAAAGCCTTGTGATTATCCTTAGTGTCCTGTGCAATTTTTCTCCCAAAGCTGGCCTTAGACAATTTTATGAGTGCCCGGAGTTTTTTGCTAATACTGATCAGAGATGCCTTCCCTTTTTGGGATTTTGCTCTATCATGTAGTAGCTTCCTCCTTCTATTGTATAGTTTGTTTATGGCTGGGGTCCACCAGACAGGACGTCTGCCTTTGGAGGATTGGGTCTTGGTTTTATTTGGGATTGCATGATCCATGCATTCCTGAAGGTGTTCATAGAATGCATTTATAAAGGATTCTGCGGTCTGGGCCATATTTTCCACAGGCCCGGGGGTTTGAAGGATTCCACCTCGGTTGTGAGGAGTGTGAAATTTGCTTTATAGAAGTTTTTCACTGTGGTTTTCTGGGCAGGGGGTGGGGTCGGGATGTGAATATCCAGTGAGATTAGTTTATGGTCTGATCTTACCAGTGAGGGATACACTTCTGGTCTGGAGCATAGAGTCCCCATGTTGGTGATGATCAGGTCCAGTATGTTTTCCCCTCTTGTGGGAGTGGTAACAAGTTGTTCCATAGCATTTGAGTTTATAAATTCTAGGAACCTTTGGGCTAGGGTGTTGGAGCTAGAGTAATGCTCCCAGTCTATGTTTGGGTAGTTGAAGTTGCCCAATATAATGGTATTTGGAGAGACCTTCATATTTTCCAGTGTTCTCAGGAAGGCTGAGTGGGGTTCCTGGGTTTGGGAGGGTGGTCTGTAGCAGGCTATAAACTGGAAGGCAGTTTTACCCACTGTTAGTTGCACATGGATAGTCTCTGATGCTTCGTGCTGTGTCACCAACCTGGAGGTGTGGGTATCTTTGACGAATATTGATACTCCCCCTCCTTTTGTGGTTCGGTCTAAGTTTTGGGGCCGAAAAGCATGGTATGAGGTATAACCTGGTAGTGCTGGGGTGCTCTCGGGAGCCTTGAACCAGGTTTCTGTTACTGCACAGATAACATGCTAAGGAGAGTTTCCAGTGTGTGCATCTTGAGGTTTAGACTTCTGGCATTGAGTAGCATTACTCTTAGTTTCTTATCCCTTGTGATACCTATGGAGGTGGGTTTGTGGGTTTCTAAGTTTGTAACAGCAATATTTAAAATTTGTCCCTATTTTTGGGGCTTTATCCCCCCATTATTTTTGTCTTTGTCCAGATTTGTTTTGCTAAGAGGGTGAGAGCTATGGCCCGCCTGCAACCTTATGGGAGTCAGGCAGCTGAAAGGAGAGGTGAAATCGTTTAAAACTGCAACTGTGCAGTAAGTGCCAGAAGAGACCGCCTGTGACGATAGCAGCCTTGTTACTGTCTCAGCCTACCTTTACCTGACAATATGTTTTTGACTACACGTATAGTCACTCATCCTTTTCAGACTGCTGGACCAAGCATATGGTAAACCGGTTTACACATGAAGTAAAGTTAGAACTAGCCCTGCTTTTGCTTCATATGTTTAGTCTGTTCCTAGTAAAATGTGTGGTTTTCGAACATTGCAGTGCAATCACTATGTAATTCTGCATTTCAGATTTAATATCATTTAGAAAAAGCATGATAATTGCAAACCTATTAACCTGACAAAATGTCTTTTGGGATTTTGATCCCTATTATTTTTATATATTTATCCCTAATTATCACTCCTGATAAATTTGATTTTATACTTCTTATGAAACTTACTTTTTCTCAAAACTATACTGTGCATTTTTTATCATTTGGTAAGTCTGTATTTGAGAATTTATCTATCTTATTACTATTTAAAACCTGTTCTTTGGAGAGATTTTTCTCCCCGAGCCTCCACTGAAAAAGGGAGCAAGCTCAGACGGACTAACCCGGTCAACAAATGTCAAATAAATAAATAATAAATAATAATTAATGAGCTAAGAGAGTTATGACCTTACATCATTTCACCCGATGCTTGGTGAAGCATTCTGAAAAAGCTGAAAGGTAGGAGGGTTCATTTTTGGGGACAAGTGCACTTTTTTATCCTTTTTTGTTGACCTGGTTAGTCGCATCAGGCAAGTGACTTCTTTTTAGGTTAAACACAAGGTGGTATTTATAATACATGGAGGTGATTTGACAAGGGGTTTGGGGAACTTCCCCTACTCTTTTTGATAGGTGCCAAGGGATTTTTTACATTTTCTAGAGCTACCACCAGGTTTCCAGCTGTCAGGAAATCCAATTATGGTGAGTACCTGAAAGGTATTTTGGATCATTCAGAGAGTTGACACATTTCAGAAGTATGTTTTCTAAAAACTTTGCAGTTTCACTTGGCTTTCCTATCTGCATTCAAATGTAATGTAAAAACAATGATTGCTGTGGCTTATACTTGTTTATGTGGGGGGGGGGTGAAGTGTGTATGAATGTATATATATATATATATATATATATATATATATAGATATATATATATATATATATATATATAGGAGCGCTACAGAATCCTGAAAGCCCAAAATCCTGAAGACCAAAATCCTGAGACCAAAATCCTGAAAGTTCAAAATACTGAAAACTCAAAATCCTGAAAACACAGAGGATACCAACACTCTGTATTCCAGCACACATACATACAGAAACACATAAAACGCAAACCATATTACTGTTCTCCAACTATAAGCAGGGGGGCAAGGTCCCCTGGCACCCCCCATGTCGGGGCTGCTCCCCCCACACCCCCTGCTACTTAAATATATCAACTCCAAGATTGCACTTAGTATAGTGAAGTGCAATCTCGGAGTTGATATACTTAAGTAGCAGGGGGTGTGGGGGGTGCAGGGGGGCTTGCCCCCCTGCATATAGTTGAAGGGTAATATGTTTCTGTATGTACTTGTGCTGGAATATTGTGAGTGTTGGTATCCTGTGTGTTTTCAGTATTTTGAGTTTTCAGTATTTTGAACTTTCAGGATTTTGAGCTTTCAGGATTCTGTACCGCTCCGATATATATATATATATATATATATATATATATATATATACACATATATATATATATATATATATATATATATATATATAGATAGATAAATATACACACACATAAAGGTTAATTTGTTGCTAGATAATTCTGCCAAACTGAAATCTAAGCCAATGCACAGAAGGTTAATTACAGATTATAGGGAAGCAAAACAGTTACTATATAAAACTAACTGGAGTGAGGTGTTCAGTGGAAAAACTGCAGATGGAATGTGGAAAGTTTTGAAAGAGAAATTGTTTGAGTGCAAAAAGTCAAAAAAAATGTTTAACATCAGGATCTAGAAATGCAACATCAGGGGGGTATATTTCCATAAGAACAAGATACCTGATTAAGGTGAGAGACAAAAAATATAAGAAATGGAAGAGAGGTCGAACCACAACTTTGAAAACTGAAATAAACGAGCTGAACAAACAGATTAAGCAGTGTTAGACAAGATCAAGAAAAATTTGAAGAAAATTTATATAAAGATATTGAGCATAATAGGAAACCTTTTTATAGATACATAAGATGTGGAAAGAGTAAATATACACAAATTGATAAACCTCATGTTCTAAAATATATTCTCAGACACAACAGATTATAGATATATTTACAAAATCTTATGAAAAACAGTTTGGCTCCACAAAAGGGGTGGTAAATTGTCCTAGTGACATCCAGGTAACTCCAGATACTGGAATCAAATTAGATTATATTGAAAAAGAACTGTGCAAACTGGATCCATACAAAGTGCAGGGAGGAGATGGAATAAGTAACAATGACCTGAGAACACATAAGCAAGAACTTACACTGCCATTACATCTATTATTCACTAGGTCATATAAATATGGGGAGATTCCTCAAGATTGGAGACATGCACTTATTAAACCTGTCTTTAAGGGAAAGGGGAGTAGGACAAACCTAGAATCATATAGACCCTTAAGTCTACTTTCATGTCGTGGAAAATAATGAAGAATTTAATACTAGATAAGTTATTGTCAGAACTGGATGGATTGGGGCTTGAAACCATATATCAGCATGCATATGTTGAAAATAGATCTATTACCACCTGTAACATGATGTTCTATAACAATATAATAACAGCTATGAATGAAAAATTGTGATGTGGTGTGATTTATATAGATTTAACTTCAGCATTTGACAGGGTTATGCACAAAACACTGATCAATAAATAAGTACAACTAAGTATTGATGTACTGTTGATAAGATGGATAGCTGCATGACTTACAAATATCACACACCAACTGGACAGGTGAAATCCTTGGTTACAGTTAAGGTGTCCCACAGGACTCTGTACTAGACCCTTACTTGTTTAGATTATATCTTTCAGACCTTACTTTTTCATCTGAGGTGTTCTACAGTCTATATGCTGACGACCTGAAATTGGGTAAACTGATTACAAGTGTTACAGATAAGGCATGTCTGAAAAATAGTTTGACTAAATTGGCCATTTGGGCACAGGAGAATAATATGTTGATAAATGCATCAAAAACTAAGCATATGAGATTTGGGAGACATAACCTTGAAAGGTGAATATTTAATACAGCACACAGCGATTGAAACTGTAGACTCATTTAAGGACCTGGGTATATGGGTAGATTCAGCTATGAGTTTTTCTAATCATATCAACCAATTGGCTAATGATAGTTATAGAACTATAGGTTGAATAAAAAGATTTATAAAGTCTAGGAAATCAAACATGAAGTCATTGTTTGTTAGTTACATTAGACCCAAACTTGAGTATGGAATAACAATATGGAAACCCTGTAAGAAAACAAGCATGAGTAAATTGGAAAGATTACAACGGAAATATACTAAGGGCATCCGTGGATGTGAAAATCTAAGTTATTATGAAAAACTAAAATATCTGAACTTGTACAGTGGCTCTTACAGATATTTAAGAGAAGATCTTATTTAGGTATATAGGGCATTTAGGGACAACTACCTCTGGGAATGTTTGGGGTTATCAAAAAGTACTAGAGGATCATCAGATAACCTATGCAGAAGATTCTGTAGGAATGAGAAGTGTACTAATTGGTTCTCTGACAGAGTAGCTGATGCTTGGAACAGACTACCAAATTACATTAAAGCAAGTACTAGTTTAGATATTTTTAAGAACAGCCGGGTCATTTATTATGGGAACAAGTGATGTTCTTCGTGTTTCACTGTTACAGTCATTACATTTGGGTTATCTGCCTGCAGGTAGCCCTCAGCCGGCCTGAATATCAAAGTCTTGGATTCCTACGTCGGATGCTGTCTCTTCTTCCATGACGTCAGGTCATCAGGGGTATATAACATGTAGCCGATGCCATTACATCAGTTTTTCTTGCCGGGCGGTGCCCGAAGCAGAAGCAATTTGCAAGTGCTGGTCGGCCGACTTCTGAAATTTTCGTTTTTGAGTTTCAGAACTGAAGTCTTCAAAAAAGCTAAGTACCCCATTGGGGATCCTTTTTCTTGCTCTTAAACTGATGTCAGTAAAAAGTTAACAATTGTCTTATCTGTGAAAACCAAATACCTCATAAAGATTTTCATTCTTAGTGCATTCCTTGCTTAGGCCCAGACCACAATGTCCCTCGCTGTTGGTTTTGTGCTTTATTCAACCCCCGAACTATTCATCGTCGGTCTATTTTTGCAGCAAATTATTTTGGTACTCGGTTTAACTATCCAGAAATAAAGTCGGTAAGCCATCCGACTACCGATATTCTGAAAAAACATAAAGATAAAGACAGAGACAGACCGCATAGGTCCAAAACTGCCGACGGCGCTTCCGCTAAGCTAGTCACCAGTGTGCCGGTACTCAGTGAGGTGCTTTCACAGCCCCTGATACTTGCTACTTCAGATTTGCAGGCCTCTGCTGAGACCCATTTGAAGTCCGGTATGCCACGAGATCCTTCTTCAACTATGGAACCTGCGGATGTCTCTATCTTGGATGGGTCCGGAGCCACTGTACAGGCACTGGCTTCTGAGGGTGTATTCAGGCCTACAGACTTGCATTTCAAACTGATGCCATCTTCTTCTTCAAGGTCTAAAACTCAACCCACACCTAGAAAACTGATGTCCAAACCACATGGTCAGGCCCATATGCCTAAAAAACAAATGATAAGAATGGCTGAAGACCTTATTACTTTAATTAGTGGAAGCCAGCCTTCCCCCTCTAAGAGACCTAGAACTGATTTTCCTTTTAATTCTTCTGATCAGGATTCTGAAATTTCTGTTTCTTCTGATTACCAGGATTTCCCCTTATCTACCTATGAGGATTCTGATGCAGAGGATTCCATTCCCTCTGCTTCCCCTCCAGATGATTTTTCTTTTGGTGAAACCTTGCACACTCTTAGGGAGCATTTCCACTGGGAAAGCCAGGATTACTCTGACTCCAAAAAGAGGCTTAGGGAATCCATACTCCTCTCTCAACACAGACCTTTAGCTATCCTTCCTGTCCTGGACATTGTAGATGATGCCTTCTTGGAATCTAGCCTGGCCCCAGAAACTCTACCTCAGGCTCCCAGAAAACCTGACAGGTATTACAGAGTACCTGACTCTCACAAGTTCCTTTTCAAGAATCCTACTGCAGACCCAGAGACCATTTCCCAAGGACCTAAAGGCATTAAGGCTACTACTGCCAAAAACCCTACCCCCTCTGATAGAGATTCCAGGTCCTTGGACAGATGGGGTAAGAAGGTATACACTTCTGCTACTTTGGCCATTAGGGCCTTAAACTGTCAGATTCATATGTCAAAGTATCAGCAGCATATTATCGGACTGCTTAAACAGAAAATTATGTTGATTCCTGACTGTGCTGAACATAACAAATTACAGGATTTAATGCATTCTGCTGAACAAGTTGGTAAACATACTTTGCAATGTGGTTTTGACTCTTTAGAAGCATCTTGCAGGGCTGCTGTCACTGGGTCTGTACTTAGAAGGCATGCTTGGCTTAAGGAGTAAAACTTGCCAGATCATGTTAAAGCTAAATTACTGGATGTTCCCTTAAACCAAGACTGCCTGTTTGGCAACAAAGCAGAAGAAGTCCTTAAAAAGATGGAGGAGAAAGTTAAATCTATGCAAATTATTAAAGATTTCCTGCAAGTACAGCCTCCCAGATTTAGTAGGCATTGGCCTTCTAAGAATTGGTCCTTTCCAGTCTCTTACAGGCCCTCTCAGTCCAAACCCGGGAACAGCAGGCCACCTAGGCTGCAGTCTCAAGGCACACACAGGCCTAAGCAGTGGGTGGCTCCCACTTCCAAAGCTGGAAGTAGTAAGACACCCCCTATGGAAAAATGTCACAATGACTTAACCTTAAATCTTCCAAGCCATGCCCAACTGCCTACTACCTTAGGGGGAAAGATGGCACTGCATGCAAAAAACTGGGAACTCATTACCCAGGGCAAGTGGGTTTCAGATATAGTCTTCCAAGGATACAGATTCCACTAACACACCTTACCAACCCCAAATGGTAGGCCAGACCTAAACCCAAATCAGTGGGCAGAGGCTCAACAGCAGGTTTTCTCTCTTCTAAGTATCAGTATTCAGCCTGTCCCAGCAGAAGAAAGGGGACAAGGTTTTTATTCAAGACTTTTCCTGGTACCCAGAAAAGACAGCTCCTGGCGTCCTATCCTGGACCTCTCTATTCTAAACACCTTTTTGATAATCCCAAACTTAAAAATGCTAACACTTCAACAGCTGCTTCCTATGCTAGGCAAAGATGCCTGGTTGGCAACCTTAGACTTAAAGGAAGCTTACCTGCACATTCCAATCAGGGAATCTTGCAGGAAATACCTACGCTTCAGAGCAGGCTCCATGTACTATCAGTTCTCTGCACTTCCCTTTGGCTTATCTACTGCACCCAGGGTATTCACAAAGTGTCTAGCTCCAGCCATTGCATTTTGCAGACAGAGAAATATTCAAATATACCCATACCTGGACGATTGTCTAATTCAGGCAGAAAGCCAGGACATGCTATTAAAACATCTGGCATTTGTAAAGAAACTTCTAACCTCGCTAGGGTACACCATAAACGAAACAAAATCTCATCTAGTATTCTGCCAACAAATTGTATTCCTGGGAGCAAGCTTGAACACGACTTCCCAGATGGCTTACCTCACGCCAGAGAAACAAGTTTATTTGACAGCTTACTTCAGACTATTGGCCACAAAGACCCAGCTATCTGCAATGACAATCCTGTAAGCCTTGGGGTTCATGGCCTCTTGCATTCTACTAATTCCATATGCAAGACTGCATATGAGGAAACTACAATAGTACCTAAAAACCATATGGTGTCAACATTCTCAGGACCTGGAGACAATTATTCCTGTCATTCCTTGTATAAAGACTGAGTTCCTTTGGTGGGCAGAGGCCTGCCACCTAAAAAGGGGCTCCCTTTCAATCTACCCCCTGCTGCCCAAACCCTGACTACAGATGCATCAGACTATGCATAGGGGGACCACTTGGCAGGGCAGTGCATTCAGGGCAAATGGAACCCGAGTCAGATGCGCCTGCATATCAACCAAAAAGAAATGTTAGCTGTACAGAATTCCCTGACAGCCTTCAAAGACCATATCCTTCCAGGACAATTATTGGTAAAGACAGACAACACCACAGTTATGTGGTACATAAACAAGCAGGGGGGAACCCATTCGTACCCTCTCTGCAGACTAGCCATGGCTCTGTGGAACACAGCCCTGAGCTACCAAGTGCACCTACAAGCTCAATTCCTGCCAGGCAAGCTATATTCACTGGCAGATGACCTAAGCAGAAATCTCATGGACCCACATGAATGGAAACTAGAACCAAACATATTCAACCTCTTGAGAAAAAAATGGGGGACTCCAGAGATAGACCTGTTTGCCTCGGCTCAGAGCTACCAATTGGACAAATTCTGCACAAGAACTCCCCACAGTCAAGTTTGGAAAGTGGATGCCCTGTCCTTTACCTGGTAAAGCCTCTCAGTTTGTGACTTTCCCCCTCTGCCTCTCCTCTCGAAGGTTCTGCTAAAGATCAAACAGGACAAACCAAGGACAATACTGATTGCACCAGACTGGCCTCACCAGCACTGGTACCCTCTCTTGCACAGTATGATACTGCTGGATCCATGGCACCTACCTCAGACTCCTTCCCTGCTGTCCCAGCAGGTGGGCCAGATTCTGCACCCTCAGCTTCAAACCCTGAACCTTGCAGTCTGGCTAATTCTTTGAGCTCTCCAACAGCATCATTGGCAGGTGCTAGATGTCATTCTGGAAGCAAGGAGACCTAGTACTAGAAAATCCTATGCTGAAAAGTGGAAAAGATATTGTTCCTGGAGCCAGTCTCAGGGGATGGACACTACGGTGCCCAGCTTACCTCATATCCTTCAGTACTTAACAGAAATGCTCCACAAAAGCCTATCCTTCTCGTCTATCAAAATTCATGCCTCTGCCATGTCAGCACATTACAATACTGAACCACCCCTCTTCTCTCACCCACTGCTAAAGCAATTCTGCAGAGGGGCTAAAAATTTAAGACCCCCCAGGAGAGCCCCTACTCCAGCTGGGATCTTAACTTTGTATTGGAAAAGCTCACTCTCCCTCCCTTTGAACCAGCTGTTACTGCAGAATTGAAATTCCTTTCTTGGAAAACAGCCTTCCTTCTATCCATCACTTCAGCAAGAAGAGTGTCTGAATTACAGGCCCTTATGGCAGTGGAGCCCTTCATTATCTTCCATGCGGACAGGGTTTCCCTCACGACCAATCTATGCCCAAGGTGGTGTCTAGTATTGCCCTAAATCAGTCCGTTCATTTGCCTACCTTTTTTCCCTTATCCACAAAACAAAGGAGAATGAATACTGCACTCTTTGGACATGCACAGACAACTTAGATTTTACTTGGACAGGACTAAGCCTCTCAGAAAATCTGAACAGCTTCTAGTTGGCTTTGCTGTAGGAGCAGAGGGGAAGGCCATTTCAAAGCAAACCATTTCTAAATGGATAGCCCATTGCATTCATTTCTGCTATAAGCCCCATGGAAAACCTACCCCACAGGGGATAAGATCACATTCCACCAGGGCTGCATCTACCTCTACAGCCTTTCTCAGAGGAGTCCCTACCAGGGACATCCTAGAAGCTGCTACCTGGAGCTTTGTGCATACCTTCACCAAGCATTACCACATGCCCATTTTTTCTAAATCCAGAGCTGGTTTTGCCACTGCAGGCTTGCAGGGTTTAATAGCTGGCCCTAATGCTCTTTAACTTCCTCCTCCCTTCCTTAGCTTTGGAAATCAACCCAAATGTAATGACTGCAACATGGAAACACAAAGAACATAGTACAGTTGTTTACACTTACCATAAATGTAGATGTTCGAGTGTATTCACTGTTGCAGTCCTGGTTACCCTCCCTCCAGCCCCCTGACTTCTCTTGGCTCTACCTTTGCTTCTTGTTTTAAGCTTTCTGGTGTATTTGCCTTTTGATGGAGGTTTAACATAACATATAATTGCTTCCCATTGTGGGGGCACCTGACATCTGGGACAAGAAAAACCTGATGTAATGGCATCGGCTGCATGTTTTATACTCCTGATGACCTGACATCATGGAAGAAGAGACAGCATCCGATGCAGGAATCCAAGACTTTGATATTCAGGCCAGCTGAGGGCTACCTGCAGGCAGATAACCCAAATGTAATGACTGCAACAGAACTCAAACATCTACATTTATGGTAAGTGTACACAACTGTACTTTTTGGCATATTGGCAAGCTAGAAGGGCTTTAATGCCCATGCTTGAAACATTTTCATGTATGCATGTATGTATGTATATATGTATGTATGTATGTATGTAACGCCGTGTAGATGTATGACAGCAACAACTTTCATTTGTCCTACCACTTTCATCGGAATTTAACATTTATGGATACACTGAAAAACACCATCTTTTTTGGGATGAGGGGTTAGGAAGAAAAATCATATCTGGGATGACTGATTTGCCCTCATAAGCATTTTGTTCTCAGTTTATGAATATATACTACTCAGTTTTGTGGCAACTACTGTGCAATCAACCTTGAACATTAAGTCTTGGATATAACCTATTTCTTTCTTGAAAGAAAAAAAAAACAATCACTTTCTTTCCATAGTATGATTCTTTTTGTTTAGGCCATCTCTGGACCAAAGATTGTGGGGAAGAAAAACTCTAAAATGCAACTCAGAGCATTTATAACCCCATAGCTTCAGGAGGCTTAGTTGCCCACAGTCCCCCAACATAATTAAATTATTTCCTGCACAGTTAATATGACACAGTCTTGGCCAGTTAGGATGTGTTGCAAGGATGTAGGAAAAAGGTCACAAATAAGATAACTTGTGAGAAAACAAAAGTACTTTGGATAGTATGAAGAATCAAGGTTTATAAAGAAAACAGGAGCACTTGAGGTGTTTGCCAGGATGAGAGTAGGCAATGGAGGATGGGAGTGCCATGGAACACTTTGCCTAGGGATATATATTATCTAAGGTTGCCCATCCAGTCACTGTACAAGCTATTTAAAAATTGGTTCTTCTGAGTGGGGTTTGTTAAATGTAGTGGGGTGTGGATACCCTGATGCAGGTGATTTGTTTTCATTATGAGGAGGTGTGACATATTTGCCAGGAAATAGAAGGATGCAAAGGTGGTAACTCTACCACCAACCCAAACAGGCAGGACCTCATTTTAACTTCTCATCTGAAGGAAACCGCACTGTAGAGTGCAACATTTTCCTATTGCTGCACTGCAGTATCACCAATTCATTTATCTCAAGTGGGAAGAGAACCCACAGCCTTCAGGACTGTCAGCACCAAAGATGAATGTGCTACCTCATTTGCTACTGATATGCTAAGTAGTGATCCCTGGTTCAGTTGCCATGCGTAGTCCAGGGCATCTAACTGAGACAAAGAACAGAAAATGAAAGAGATTAAGTATTGTTTAAAGAAGGTATGTTCAAAGAAGCACACCTTAGACTTTAACAATGCAGTACTACCTCCGGGGTGGCACTCTGGCACAGTGAATCATTCTCAAGTTCATTTTCTCAGTGAACATGTCTTCTGTATGCACCTTGGATGTCTTTCATATATCTTCTGTGGGTTTTTACAAGGCCCTTTAGTTATCTTCAAAAGGCAAGCTTCAATTGAATTGGTGCACTTTCAAATTGATTGAGGTGTGCACATAGGTGTGAGTACCACCATGACAGAATTAGGTTTATTGCCTTGTTGGCAGTTGTTAAGAAAGTGACTGCCATTTTTTGCAGGAGTGCAGGTCATGGGCAGGGTCACAATTATTGGCATCAAATCAGCTGTCAAGTGGAACAGATATATTCTATTAATCCTTTAGACCCTATCTAGCCTACATAATTACAAGGAATTATAAAAAAGTGCTGATATAACACATGTAGCCTACACTACCTCATACTCACCTTCTACCTCCTCACCTCCTTTCCTCCTTTCCTCTGTCTTCTATCCTTAGTCTTTTCTCTCTGCTCATTCCTCCCTTAATTCTCATCCCTACTATCACACTCAGATACCCTAAGTATTTTAGTGTCCAACAGTTATTTGTACAGCAGAAACATATACATTTGTAAATATATCTGTAAATAATTACTTATGTTCTTTAGCTTTTACTTGTTCAAAGTCATGCATTGTATCTTTAATTGCTATATTCTTAGTTATACTTCTTATCACTATGTAACCTTCTACTTTGATTATGAATATAGTTTTATGGAGCTTTTCTCCCCAGGACTCCATTGAAAATGGGTTCTTTTTGGCCCAGTGGACCATCCTGGTAAACTAACTGCAAATAAATAAAAATAAATAATTACCAGCAATTATAAATAATGAGATTTTCTGTTTTGACTGTCATGCATTTTATTTTAGTTTCTACTACTGATGTTTATTAAGTAAATGAACCGTATAAGGGGGCTGCTACCCCCTTTAACCTCCTCAACTTTTACAATATTTTTCTCTTTATTTCATATTTTGTTTCTATCATCCTTTATTATCTTTTTTATTGTAAAAGGCTGGAGGTTAAGGGGGAAGCAATCCCCGTTACACAGTTCATTAACTTAAATAATGAAATGTTACTGGTTTGGTTATCATGTTTTAATTTTAATTTCTGTTACTAAATGTTGTTAAAGTAATAAACCATTTATTTTTTTATATCATCCCTAAAGGAGCTGTAATATATTTTTAGTTGTATTTATACTCCCCATAGATGTGTTTTTTACTGTTTTATTTATAGACTTAGTTTTATTTTTATATTGCTTATTTATTTTATTTATTTATTTATTTGTCTTTTGTTAACTGGGTTTAGTCCAACCCATGGTGGCCCATTTTCAGTGGAAACCCGAGGAGAAAAGCTCCACACAAACAAAAATAACAATAACAAAGTTATGATACAAGTTACAATACAAGTAATGTGAATATGAATACAGAACTACATGTATTCATGTCATAATGGAAATTAACAAAACATAAAAATCAGCAAAAAAGACTAGCTAAAAATACTAGAGGTAGAAACATTGAGTAAAATGAGGATTTAAAACAGGGCATCAGACAAAAATACGCCCAGAAATATCTTTAATGACTAAACCAAGTTGGTAGAGAGGAAGAAGAAGTATTAAATAGAAGGGGTGAAGTATTTGGGATGGGGAGGAATGTTTAGGAGAATCAAGAGAGTGAAAGAAAACAGTTATGAGAAGGGGGGGTGGGAAGTATGGTAGCTAAGGAAGAGAAAAGATGACATTTAAGTATAGTATTGCTCACCGGCATAGCTAAGGTACCACAGTAGTAGTTATTTTGAAGTTATATTAAAGTAAGGAGAGAAAAATTTTATAATATAATGACTGGGGGAGTATATGTTAAGTAGGGTGCTGACAGGTGTAGGAGAGAGAGTTAGCAAGGTGTTTTTTAATTCTCTTTTGAAATGGGATCCAGAATGTACACCTTTATATGGGTATACATTTCTGTGACATTAATCACGGGGGATGGGCAGTGTTTCCTACTGTGCATCTTGGATCACAAGTGGTAGTCCCTTTCTTTACAATCAACACATTCTACCCACTCCATACCTTTCAACCTCTTTGCTCAAGAATTCTTGACAAAGCCAAAATTAATCAAGGGACAATAGCCCATAATCAGGGACAGTTTTTAAATATTACACTAGCTCTTTTAAAAACAATTTTTTTGCAACCTTCGATGGGCCTGTTATTGGTCATTGTTGATCAGTACCTTCCCGGCCTCAGTAAAAAAAGAATAAAAAAACATAGTTAATGGAACGACAGGTATTGTGTTAACATGCAGTTTCTGAGCAATAAGAATGAACCTGTAATCCTCTGTGATTTACCAGAAAATCAAAAGTACCTTGTTCCCCATTGGCCCTTTTTTCAATTATAAAGGAATTCCCAATACTATTCTAGCATGTCCAAAGGTCAGTTGTCAATCTCCTCTCCGGTCCAGCTGGTGAATCTGGGAATCTTGAGGCAATGTTACAACTGCCTCATGTACACAGGCAAGACAACCCTCTCCCCCTCCCAACAAATTCCAACACATGTGAGAGATGCAACCATATAGCCAAACTGGAGGCTAAGCTCTCTCAACTCAGTACTGGCGTAACCAGTCAGGAGGAGAAGGAAACCACACTCACTACAATTCCAGTCTCACATAGACCTACCACGACAGCAAACCAAAAACATAAACACACAAAAACATACTCGGAGGCTCTAAATAAAAATCTGCCTAAGCAGCAGAGACCTCCAAAGCAGACACCCAAGCAACCGCTACCCCAAAACAAAACACGTTCAACACATAGCTTACAAAGCCAGTGTGCCGAACAGTCACAGCCCTTAAGGCTAAACAACACACCTGATACACTTGTAATAGGTGACTCTATCATCAGGCACACTGACCTCCCGCTCACCAGGCTGAACAAGGAGACGATCACGGTGAGCTGCCTGTCGGGCGCTAGGATCCGCCACATAACACAAGCACTCAGGTCACTCCAAGGCAAGTACAAATATGACTCGGTAATTGTCCATGCTGGTGTGAATGACCTGAGACGTACCTCCCTGGACTACATGAAAAGAGACATAGAGGAGCTCTCTGAGCATGTAGCCCAGGCCCGTATGACCCTGACCTTGAGTAGCATCTTACCCTCACCAGGAATGATGCCACAATATGAAGACAAGATGATCAATTTCAACAATTGGCTTAAGTATTGGTGTCATTCAAAGGGGATCCAATGCCTGTCAGCCTGGGATGACATGTGCGACAAGCCACGATGCTTCACTAGGGACGGCTTGCACCTGTCACCCCTGGGCTTTCGGATATTGGCAAAGGCTCTTGCTTCCCCCATAGTGCCTTTTTTAGGCAAGGCTCAAAAGACAAACCCACCTCCATAGGTATCACAAGGGATAAGAAACTAAGAGTAATGCTACTCAATGCCAGAGGTCTAAACCTCAAGATGCATGCACTCAAAACTCTCCTTAGCATGGAGAACATCGATATCTGTGCAGTAACAGAAACCTGGTTCAAGGCTCCCGAGAGCACCCCAGCACTACCAGGTTATACCTCATACCATGTTTTTCTACCCCAAAACTTAGACCGAACCACAAAAGGAGGGGGAGTATCAATATTCATCAAATATACCCACACCTCCAGGTTGGTGGCACAGCACGAAGCATCAGAGACTATCCGTGTGCAGCTAACAGTGGGTAAAACTGCCTTCCAGTTTATAGCCTGCTACAGATCACCCTCCCAAATGCAGGAACCCCACTCGGCCTTCCTGAGAACACTGGAAAATATGAAGGTCTCTCCAAACACCATTATATTGGGCAACTTCAACTACCCAAACATAGACTGGGAGCATTACTCTAGCTCCAACACCCTAGCCCAAAGGTTCCTAGAATTTATAAACTCAAATGCTATGGAACAACTTGTTACCACTCCCACAAGAGGGGAAAACATACTGGACCTGATCATCACCAACATGGGGACTCTATGCTCCAGACCAGAAGTGTATCCCTCACTGGTAAGATCAGACCATAAACTAATCTCACTGGATATTCACATCCCGACCCCACCCCCTGCCCAGAAAACCACAGTGAAAAACTTCTCTAAAGTTAATTTCACACTCCTCAAAACTGAGGTGGAATCCTTCAAAGCCCCCAGCCTGTGGAAAATACAGCCCAGACCGCAGAATCCTTTATAAACGCATTCTATGAACACCTTCAGGAATGCATGGATCATGCAATCCCAAATAAAACCAAGACCCAATCCTCCAAAGGCAGACATCCTGAATGGTGGACCCCAGCCATAAACAAACTATACAATAGAAGGAGGAAGCTACTACATGATAGAGCAAAATCCCAAAAAGGGAAGGCATCTCTGATCAGTATTAGCAAAAAACTCCGGGCACTCATAAAATCGTCTAAGGTCAGCTTTGAGAGAAAAATTGCACAGGACACTAAGGATAATCACAAGGCTTTCTTTAGTTATGTTAGGAACCTGGGTGGGAATTCCCAGATATGCTCAGAATTAGTCCAAAATGACAAAAAATACATCGAACCCACAGACATTGCCAACATCCTAGCTGACAGGTTCAGCGCAAACCTCTCCCCCCTCTCCCCACCAAAAGGGCAAATATCTATCCCAGCAGAGTGCTGCCCCCCTGACATCTCAGATGTTTAGGTAAGAGCCGCCCTCTGCAAAGCAAAAAACACAGCATCAATGGGACCAGACAGTGTCCCGGGCTGCGTCCTACATGACCTCCAAGAAGAGCTAAACCCAAACATAAAACTACTGCTCAATCTCAGCCTTACTACAGGATATGTACCCAAAGAGTGATATACAGCAACAGTGGTCCCTCTCCACAAAGGTGGTGCCTCAATGGATCCTGGAAACTATCGCCCCATAAGCCTGACAAGCTTGGTCTGCAAAGCTATGGAAAGGATCATCATAGACGTCATAAATAAAGATATTGGGGACCTACAGACACTGGATCCTACCCAGTTCGGCTTTGTTAAGGGCAGATCCTGCCTCTTAAACCTGGTTGATTTCTTTGAAACAGTCATCAAGGCCATTGATGAGGGGAAGGTGGTCCACACAGCCTACCTGGACCTCTCAAAAGCCTTCAATACAATACCCCACTCGGGCATTATAGATAAGCTCACCAGCTTAAATATAAACCCCTATGTCACTAGATGGGTTGCAAACTGGCCCAAGGACAGAACCCACATGGTTAGAATTGCTGGAGCCATGTCAGACTCCAAACCAGTTACAAGTGGCATCCCACAAGGCTCAGTCCTGGGACCTCTCTTGTTCGGTATATATTTCTCGGAGGTACAGGCCAACACGGAAGGACTGTGGCTGACCAAGTTCGCAGATGACTGCAAACTGGGCGCCATAATCGACTCTCCAGCGGACACAAGCATCCTACAAAAGGGCCTCATAGAAACAGACAACTGGTGCCAGAGCCATGGCCTCAAGCTAAATGCCAAAAAGTGTATAGTCATCCCCTTTGGCAAAAACAAAGTGCCCACAAATTACCACATAGGTGGCAATCCATTAAGTACAGAAGAAGTAATTAGGGACCTGGGGACCCAAGTTGATAGCAATCTCTCATTTGACAACCACGTGGCCAAAGTGGTTAGAAAAACATTTTATATAGCCCACCTAATCATGAAGGGATTCACATCTAGATCAGGGGAGGTCATCATGCCTCTTTACTCATCCCTCATCAGGCCCATAATTGAGTACAATGCCCCTTTTGGGATGTACCTTACCAGACAAAAAGACCAAAAGTACCTCACCAAGAGGATCAAAGGGCACAAACAGATGCCATATGCTGCCCGGTTAAAGAAACTCCAGCTCTACTCAGTGGCATACAGCCTGCTGAGAGGCGATCTGTGCCTGACGTATAAAGCCATGTCCAACCTGGAATTAATGGACATGCTGCACCTCAGAAAATCCAAATCCCATCGAGCTATGCGCTTGAGAGACTTGAACCTCAGCACTGAAATAAATAGGACATGCTGGAGGGACAGATTCATAACCCAGAGGCTCCCTTCACTCTGGAATAAAACCCAGTCCAGGTTAGGCAGAGTCCCTCATTGATTCTCTTCAAGAGGAGTCTTGATGAGTGGATGGGAGATTGTAGGTTTACCCTGGGTATCACTTCTGTGTCACTGTTAAAAGCACAGTATACTAACCTCGAAAAAGGGCATAGCAAAATTAATTTAAAATGGGTGGCGAAAGCCAAACATACTCTGGCTAGGCTTATAAATGCCCTAGGGCAGATAGCCTAGTATGAACCTATGAACCTATAAGTGGTTATATACTGCACATCTCGGGGGTTTGATGCTATTAAATATTAAATGGAATTTGTGAAATTCACAAATACTACATAAGCCCACATCAAATTTCATCTCCTAAATTTTATAGTCTCCATGTATACCCTACTCCCACTTGTTAACACCACCTATCAGCTACCTACAATAAGAGTATAATTTGATAAATTTCTTTTTTTTTTTTTTTTTTTGTAAGGGTATACATATGTACACGTATTAAAGTATACTCAAATGATCAACTAAAGATGGACCCCTGCCCTCAAAAAAAAAAAAAAAAAATATATATATATATATATATATATATGACTTTACAATATTTTAATAACTTTCTCCTTTGTATATTGTACTTTCTTTATTGTCTCTAGATATTTCTGTTAAATTCTATGTAAAACCGACACTGTACCTGTCGATGTTGTTCTTGTTTTATTGGAGCCTTTCTCCCCGGGCATCCGCTGAAAATGGGCTCACACCCAGACGGACTATCCCAGTCAACAAATGTAAAATAAATAATAAATAAATAATAAAAAAAAATTAATATGTTATGATGCCTTATGCCATTTTCAGTCTTTATATGAATGTGTAGTGGTGTGCTGTCCCTCTCATCTTTTCCTGCATTTCTCTTCTGTCATTTTTCAAAATTTTTTACATATTGCCTTGTATTTATTGCTTGGTCCCATCATAATAAAATGTAGTGAAAATTAAAAAGACGCTGTCCTGTTTCAGTATCCAGTGACCAGCACAGACCCTTTGAATTGATAACACAATTTCTGTAATGGCAGTGATAAATATAGTACCTTTGTTTATATTTAGTCTTCACAATAAATGGAGTTAGAATGCAACTGAAAACTATATATTTTATTTCATTTATGTCTTAACCAGGTGGGTGGCATGAGCTGAGGATCCTTTTCAGCCATGTCCCCAGTCAGAGGCAAAAACATGAAAGTAGCACATAAAATCATATGGCAAGTGGCACAACAATGCAGACAACCACTTCACACAGACTATGATTAGACTATGAATAGTTTTCACTTAAAAGTAAACAGTGCATTAAAACTTGAAAAATATAGTTCTGCAAACAAAACCACCTATCACTGATTACCAACTCAAAAGGGTTCTGGAAGAATATAAACAAATTGAATGGTGGAAGAAAACAGTCTAGTAACTTCATTGTCAAAGCTGTTGCAGAACCAAAGCAGTTAACTAAAACTTTTGTACAATACATCAAAACACCCTTTCATAACTATTAAAATTCCCCAAATGTTAAACAGAGAGAGACAATCTTTGGATCATCCATTATCTTCAACTTCTCACATATCAAGCAACCCTTGTAAAAATTCCCAAAATTGTATACTGTTGGTCTGTCTTTCCTGCTAAACATAAGTGAAATTACAGTGCTGAGTGCAAGTAACATTAAAGTACTGAGTGCAAATAACACAGTGCTGAGTGCAGATTTTAGGCCCTTACATTCAACTTATCTCTGGTGTCGTGTCTTGAGTCAATCAGTGTATTCCTTGTAACCATTCCCTTCTCTTTTCCCCCACCCCCCTCTTTCCTCAAACAGGTTAAACTGCTACAATTCAGTACAGGCATCATTTTCAAATCTAGGTGCTTAGGATTCCCTCTCTCTTCCCCCCTTGGCTGACCTGGTGTGACTTATTGTAAGTTTCTTCATTGTATGGATCTTTTACTGTTTTTTGTGTAACTGAATGACCTGCTGCTAAATTCTGATTCTGCACAGACTGCTCTATTTTGTTTTTCAGAGGCTCTATAAGTAGCTAGTGACTTTACTGAATTTCTGTGGTAATATTTGTGTTTAAACTGAACCTGTACCTAGAGAAAGTGTATAATCGGAGCTCCTCCTTGCTGCATGTGTTTTTAATGTTTAAATTGCACACACACATTGAAGAAGTGCTTTTACGACTTGAATAACTTGGGCTAGCTATACCTGAAGTGCTTTTACTGGCAATTTTCCAGTTGTACAATTGTGAATAATTGATTTAGTTTTTCTGGTATGTCTTTAAAATCTGGCAAGTGTTTATTTACTGCATTGCTTTCTTGCTTAGGTTTCTTAGCTATAAATCTTAGTTCATTCTGAAGTATGCTACTTTATCTCCCCACCAAACCTTTCTGAATGCATTATTATATAATAACTGCCTGTTGTTGCCTTCATGCTTACCCCAGAATTTCTGCTTTTCTCTTTTCCTAGTTGAACTCTACAGTTAAATACAAAACGGTGTCTACAGGACTGCAATCAGTTTCTCTCAACATTTAAACAGAGTAGGTTACACACAAAAAGCATTTGTTAAGCTTTCACTTACAGTGCTTTGTAATTAAGCAGGTCACCATATTGGTCAGCCATAGGGCTCTTTGTTTCTGCTTGAGTGGTTGCCTCCTTCCCCTGTAACTGAAGTAAATTGACTCTTAGATTAGAGCTGTAATACTTACCTTATAGCTTTAGGACACCTTAGGAAACCTTGTAAACTGCAATAGCCCTGCTACGTTCGCCCTCGCTACACTCGGGATCTCTTCGTTCCCCTCCCTGCCCCCAATTCCCTCCCGCCCCCAGTAGCTCTAAATTTATAGTACTATAGCCACTCCCCCACTTTCTAGATCCTGTCTGCTTTCATCTGGGATAATTCCACCCACCCCTATTCTACTACCTACATTTAATAGCACCTATTAGCTTTCATCTGGCATTCTCCCATCCCCCTTCCAGTACCTTTACCTCACCACTCTATCTTCTGGTGTTGCATCACCAGGTAAAACAGTTCCTTCACTCGCTAGCTGAATCACATATAATGATATACTCCTCTTTACTACCCCTCTTGTTCACACCCCTCTTGTACACACCATACCTCCTTACCTTGTATGAAAACCAGTTTCTTACGGGATTTCAGGTCCCAAAAGGACATACTATCACCACAGCTGTAAATCCTTCCACCTTCAAGCATACTTACAGTACCAGATCCTATACAACATCTTGTTCAGTCTATCAACATCTCAACCCCAGGCACATTAGCTCTAGATCCAAACACTACCACAAACTAATAAACAAATTCCTGAAGTTCATCACCAAGTATAGACTCAACCTAATACTTGGTGGTGATATTCACCCCAATCCTGGCCCACTCACTTCAGATACACATACCCCCTCTACTTGTAATCTAAGCTACAAACCTACAATTAATAGGCCAACTAACTCTCTCCTGGTCTGTCATCTCAATATTAGAAGCATTAATAACAAGGTACATGAATTGCATGCAGTTCTGGATGTCCACTCCCCTGAGATTCTCTGTTTATCTGAAACCTGGTTAAAACCTAACACTAAAGACAATGAAGTGTTACCACCTGGGTACAACATACACAGGCTGGATCATGCTTTGAGGAAGGGGGTGGGGTAGCTGTACTCTATAAATCTGAGTTGAATGTCACCATAGATGTAATACAACCTCCTCAGATTAATAACTCTGAGATTCTTGCCACCAAATTGCAACTTAATAAAAATAAATGCATTAATATAATCTGTATGTACATTCCCCCAGGTAACAATATATCTACATTTGAAGATACCCTGCACTGGTTATCATGTCACTACCCCCAAGAAACCCTACTACTTGGAGACTTTAACATAGACTGGAGCACCTGTTCCTTAGAATCCCCAATCACCCATATTAACCTGCATGCATTTACACAAATCATATCCACCCCTACCAGGATAGGTAAACCCAACCAAAAAGAAAGTATACTTGACTGGGTACTCATAAACAGTCACCCCCAACTGTACACCTCTGGTACCCTCCTTAATGGCCTAAGCGATCACATTCTCACATATGTAATTAAGCACAAAACCATTAATTCCCAACAACCCTTACTCAGAAAGGTTAGAAACAATAAAAACTTTGACCCTGCCAAATTCCAACAAGAACTAAACTCATGTAATTGGTCTCTTCTAAAACACCTTCCCTTAGAGGAAGCAGTAGCATACTTTAACAACAAATTCCTTGAGATCCTTGATTTGCATGCACCTGTTCATTCAAAGAGAACCAAGGCAAAAACTGCACCATGGCTTTCTATAGAGTCTAAACTCAAAATTACCCTTAGAAACAAAGCATGGGCTTTATGGCGTTCTTCTAAAGACCCTCAAGATCGCATTAAATACAGGCAATCCAGGAACGAAACCAAAAAATCAATTTTACAAGACAAAAAACAATACTACTGTAATTTACAGACAGTAAATCAAAATAACCCTCAGAAGTTTTGGGCAGGTTTAAATAATCTACTACATCCTGGACAAACTTCAACCCCAATCCCTGCTGCTACTATTGATAAAACCCCTGAAGATGTTTCTGATAGTTTTAACCAATTCTTTACTGAGACAATTCAAGTCCTAGCTAGCCAACTACCTCCTAGCTCCCCTGGTCCTGAAAGAAGCACCCCTAGAAACCTACTTGCGTTCAGCTTCCAACCAGTCACCACTTCACTTATCCGTACCTTGATCAAAACATTAAAACCCACTACACTTTCTGCTGATCAACTCCCTGCCGAGTACCTACAAAAATCAGCTGATGCTATTGCTTACCCAGTCTCAATACTAATCAATCAAACCATAGTAGAAGCTAAAATTCCCACCATCTGGAAAATATCCTATGTAATCCCACTTCACAAAGGAGGCAGCTCTACTGAATTCTCCAATTATAGGCCAATAGCTATACTCTCTCCACTTGCAAAGATTATGGAAAAATGTATTCATATACAACTCTTGCACCACCTAATCCAAAATCGCCTTATGGCAGACACTCAGCATGGCTTCTGTCCTCATCACAGCACTACTTCAGCCCTCCTAGCCTTTACTAACACCATAAACCATAATCGCAACAATAATTATATATCCTCAGCCCTCTTTTTGGATCTTTCCAAGGCATTCGATATGGTTGATCTCCAACTTTTAATCCACACCCTGCAAACATTCTGTCTAGATACTGGAGCCCTCCAATGGTTTCAATCCTACCTGAATGGTCGACAGCAGGCTGTCCTCTGGCAGAACAAACTCTCTAACCTTCTACCTAACACCCTCGGAGTACCACAAGGCTCTATACTAGGGCCCTTGCTGTTCTCCATTTTCATTAACGACCTTTATACTGTCATCTCAAAAGTCAGCTGTATCCAATATGCTGATGACTCTACTCTGATTTGCTCAGCCACATCTCCAGTAGAGTTATGGTCAGCTACCCAGACCACCTTTAATACAATAGAAAACTGACTTTCTGAACATTGTCTGATCCTAAATCCCAAAAAAACTAAAATGCTGTTATTTTCATCAACACGTAGGTCTACCGCTTTCACCTTTACCATAAAATCAAATGATGGCACAATAATCTCCCCTGACCCATCTACAAAACTATTAGGTGTCTTCATAGACAATAATCTCAAATTTGACCTACATGTTAACCAAACTATCAAAACCATCAATAAAAAAATAGGGTCACTTTACAGAATAAAAGCCTTCCTAACCCCTCCAGCTAAAATTGCCATAGCTCGCTCTTACCTTCTTTCAACCCTTCTGTATGCATCCCCTCTACTCTCGAATTTGAAGAAGACTGCCCTTAACAAACTCTCATTTTGCTACAACCACATTGCCAGGTTTGCCACTGGGCTGCCTTTTAGGACACATCATTGCATCAATCTAAATCAGCTTGGTTGGCTTGAACTACCTAGCCTAATCCAGTATAACCAACTGATTATGGCCTATAAAATCCTCTATAATCCAGACAATACTCCTGCACTTAAAAATATTATCACCCCCTATAACAATCCTAGACCGCTTTGATCCTCTAACAAACTACTAATTCAGACTAGCAAAATTAATAACGCAGCCGGTGATTCTCTCTTTGCAAACTCTGTAAGTAGATCCTGGAACTCTCTTCCAGCTGTTATTGCCTTACTTTTCCACCTTAGGTCAATTTAAAACTAGACTCAAACAACATTTGTCACTTAACTGGCTATGTCAATGTATCAAGCCTGGCTAACTCTCTCTAGAATGTGTAAAAATATGTTAACCAGTTTACTGTGTAATTTAATTTAATCCTGACTTGTGCTCAGGATTAACTGTAACCTGTGGAACTTGTTTAACTTGCTTACTTATGTAATCTCTGTAAATAGTCTGTTTGTAATATGTAATGCTGGTATTATGTAATGCTGTATCTGCTTACCCTTGGAGCTTTTCTCCCCAGGCCTCCGCTGAAAATGGACATGCATCCAGTCGGATTATCCCGGTCAACAAATGTAAAATAAAATAAAAAATAAATATTGTTGCCCATAATGAATCCTAGCTATGGTACTGCATGATCAAAGAACCTTTTCACTAAATATTTAATGGCATGCAATGCCTTTATTATTCATCCTCAAAAACAAATTAACAATTGTTCTCTCCTCTCTGCTTCAGAGGAATTGTCAAACATTTCTAACATAACTCCCATTCAAAAGCATAACTCTAGTCAATCAGACCCACCATCATCACCAGGCGAACTGTCTTCCTTGCACCTTTGGCCAAAATTCTGGAAAAAAATCACAGTAATGAAATTAGAACCCAAGCTTCACATGACTTCTATTAGATGCTAATAAAGAGATGCAAAAAAAAAAAAAAAAAAGAAAAGAAAAAGAAAAATCAACTTAAGACCACAAAAAATACTTTAAGACTCATTACTAGAAAAAGTCAGCAAAAATATTAAAAAAAAAATCAACTGTACTATATCCACATCACCAGATAATTCAGATGTAGAAATAGCAGAATTATTATGAAACTATTTTAAAAATGCTGTTTTAACAGTTTTCAACAAACTGTCCCATCACTTTTCATATTCTAGTTGTACAGAAAAACCACCAGTTTCAGCTTAAGAAGTAAGTATTTTCATCAAAAGGAAAAATATTATAGATGTGCTGGATATGATGCAGTAAATTCACTTGCCATTTCCCTAATTATTTTCTGATCAATCTGAGTATTAGGGAAGGTAGTGTACCTGCTTTATGTAAACAGGCACACATTACTCCTTTTCTTAGGGCAGGCAAATAACTTGTAACCTGTTACCATTTTAAGCATACATAGTTTCCAAAACCGTAGAACAGATGCATGTAGCTTATCAGCAACTTGTTGTACACCAAGAAATCCTAAACAATTCTCCAATATGATTTCAGCATTTTTTAGTCGGTTTAGTGTTCATGCAGAAACTGTGAGGGAATGGCTTAAAAAAGCAAATAAGTATATGGTCTTTTCTTAGACTTTTCCAAAAGCTTCAGCATCATCATCCATATAGGGCTGATAAATAGGTTTACCAATAAGGCCATGCAGAATATAACCATTGGCGGGTCCCATGGTTACCTAACAAATAGAAAATTTAAATTGAACTGCAGTAAAGAACTTTCCCTATAAGATGTAGCAACAAGGCTGTACATGAGGGATCCATATCAGGACACTTTCTATTTAATCTTTAATTAAACACTACCTGAACATTTTGATTACCTGTCTGTGTTCCAGTATGCCAATAATGCTATTTTCCTCTGCTATCAAATTTGAATAAGCAGGCAAGTTTCACAGTTCTTGAAACTAGCTCCTCATGTTTCACCTAATCCCATCTTGGATTTTCTTTTCTGATGGCAATATACTTATTAGAAATCACAAAGCCAAAACTCATATGGCACATAGCAATGGTTATCCCACTCCACAAAGGAGGAGCCACCATGGACCTCAGGGACTACTGCCCCATTAGCCTAACGAGCCTGGTCTGCAAGGCCATGGAACGTATCATCATGGAACTTATAAACAAAGACATTGGTAATCTCCAAACTCTGGACCCCCACCCAGTTTGGGTTTGTTAAAGGCAGATCATGTCTCCTTAAACCTGATAGACTTCTTTGAAGCAGTCACCAAAGCCATAGACGAGGGTAAGGTGGTTCACACATCTAGATCTCGCCAAGGCTTTCAACACCATCCCCCACTCTGGAATTATAGATAAACTCAATAAACTAGGTATAAATCCCTATGTCACAATATGGGTTGCCAACTGTGAAAGTAGCAGACTTCACATCTGATTTCAGACCAGTGACAAGTGGAGTACCACAGGGTTTAGTCCTGGGTCCTCTCCTGTTTGGTATCTACTTCCCTCAAGTACAGGCTAACGCAGAAGGTCTTTGGCTAATGAAGTTCGCAGATGATTGCAAACTAGGAGCCATAATCGAAACTCCTAATGATGTGGACATCCTACAAAAGGGCCTCACTGAGGCAGATGCCTGGTGCCAAAGCCATGGCCTCAAGCTCAATGCCAAAAAGTGCATTGTCATCCCCTTTGGTAAAAACTCTGTACCCATGAACTACTACATAGGCAGTAGTCTACTTAACACTGAAAGTATGATAAGAGACCTTGGGACACAGGTGGACAGTAGTCTCTCCTTTGATAATCACATCACCACAGTAGTCAGGAAATCCTTCTATGTGGCACACCTCATCACAAAAGGTTTCTCATCCAGGAAAAAAGAAGTCATTGTTCCCCTCTACCCATCACTCATTAGACCCATTATAGAGTACAACGCCCCTTTTGGTATGTACCTCACAAGACGTCTACAACAACTGGAAAGGCCACAGAAATACCTCACAAAGAGTATTACTGGCCTCAAACAGATGCCCTACGCAGACCGTCTCAAATAACTCCAGCTTTACTCCGTTGCATATTGCCTATTCAGAGGTGATCTATGCCTAACATACAAAGCTATGTCAAACCCAGAGCTGTTGGACATGCTCCACTTAAAGAAATCCCAATCCCTCTGAGCTACATGCTCTAGGGACCTAAACCTTGTCACCACAGTAAACAGAACATGCTGGAGGGATAGATTCCTGTCCCAGAGACTTCCAATACACTGGAACAAACTACCTATCTATATCAAACAAAGCTCCTCATTAGCATTCTTCAAGAAAAATCTTGATGATTGGATGGGAAATAGGAAATTCATCTCGGGGATCACTTCTGTGGATCTGCTTGACAGGGTCACAGGAAAATAATTTTCTTGGGTGGCAAAAGCCAGGGTACCTTTATGGCTAGGGTTATATAGGCCCTAGGGCCAATAGCTTAGTACCTACCTATGAACCTATGAACAAGAATGTTTCCAACTTGTTACTTCTAGAGATGGTACAGTGCACATATACAGACTGTAGTATATGGTACAGTGCACATGTACAGATATGTATGGTCATAAAGAGACTGTAGTTTATGGTACAGTGCTCATATACAAACTGTAGTGTATGGTACAGTGCTTGTATACAAACTGTAGTGTATGGTACAGTGCTAATATACAGACTGTAGTGGATGGTACAGTGCTCGTATACAGACTGTAATGTATGGTACAATGCATATATACAGATTGTAGTGTATGGTACACTGCACATATACAGACAATAGTGTATGGTACAGTGCTCATATACAAACTGTAGTGTATGGTACAGTATTCATATACAAACTGTAGTGTATGGTACAGTGCTCATATACAGACTGTAATGTATGGTACAGTGCTCATATAGAAACTGTAGTATATGATACAGTGCTTGTATGCAAACTGTAGTATATGGTACAGTGCTCATATACAGACTATAGTGTATGGTACAGTGCTCATATACTGACTGTAGTGTATGGTATAGTGCTCATATACAGACTGTAGTGTATGGTACAATGCACATATACAGATTGTAGTGTATGGTACAGTGTGCATATACAGACTGTAGTGTATGCTATAGTGCTCATATACAGACTGTAGTGCATAGTACAGTGCTCATATACAGACTGTAGTGTATGGTACAGTACTCATATACAGACTGTAGTGTATGGTACAGTGCTCATATACAAATTGTAGTGTATGTATGGTACAGTGCTCATATACAAACTGTAGTATGTATGGTACAATGCTCATATACAGAATGTAGTGACCTTCTGTGCACCTGTCTAAAGTTTGTGAGGAAATTTAAACAAATAATTATCACACTGTCTCCAGCCCAACACAAGCTATTGTGATATTTGAGGTTTGGGGAGGAATATTAAAAAACATAATGACAAGGACACCAGGACCCTGTACACAAGTACAGCAACCTTCTGTGTACACCAATGAGCAGGGATGAATTTAGACTAGGCATTATTGAGGGCAGAGTTGATTTTTAAGCCCATGACAAAATCCATTTATACAGCCTTGACGTGTAGGGTGGAGGGTCACCAGCCCCCAGAAGTTCTAAAGGTCTGGTTATTCTGTGATGCATTAATCCCTTATTTTTTGAGAGATGATTATTAAACTGAGCAGATGGCAACAAGACCTGCATCTGGAATGTCTCTCCCCGGGCCTCCGCTGAAAATTGGCTGCATTCCAAGTCGACTTTCCCAGTAAACAAATGATAAATAAATAAATAAACTGAGCAGATGGCAACAGGGTCAGTTATTTTCATTGAGGCAACCCCACCAAGCAGTTATAGCCTCTTCTATGTACAATATAGTCACCTGATTTTGATAAAAGAGGATGATAGTGTAATGTATTTTACCATTGGTCTAAACAAACAGTTGTCATGCATTAAAATAATACACATTGCTTCACAAAATCACATTAGTCCTGTGAAGTCAAAATAATAAGCAAACATTAGCATGCAGCTAGTCATTTTCTTCCACTGAAGAGAGACACAGCAATTATACCTTACTGTGTCTCTGCATAATGTGTCCAGTTAATTCCATCTTACTTCTCACAAAAGCAATAGTTCTTCAAAACCAGATAGTGACTGTTTAATCTGAACAAAGACAAGATCAGTTGCTTTCATTCAGCTAATCCCAACCCCCACCCAGCAGTTATAGCCACAACATCTGATGGCTTTATAATATTATTTCAGCTCCACAATCCACACAGACAAATTGCAACACACTATGACTAAAGTATTCCAATCCATATTGCTCCACATAAATCACAAATACAGAAAAATATTGCCAAAAATATCTGGTAGATCACTGCTAGCATTATTCTAGAAATGACACTCTCCATACAGCACCATTTCTCTCATCTCAAATGCCCCCTCTACAAAAATCACAAAGTCTGAAATATCAGGTTAATCACTCTCAGCATTATAAAAATAGTAAAACACTACTCTGACTGACACCGTATCATTCTATTTCTGTCTGTCTAGAATTCTGCAGAATGTCCCTGCCTCTGTCCCTTGTACTTCTCTCACTGAATGAACAGAAAGAAAAAAAAAATCTTCAGGTATTTTTTGTACCTACATTTGAATGTTGTGAGGTCTGTATTCCTGTGACCTTGTAACATTTAAGGTGAATGCAACCTGACTTGAATGTCAAGTCAGCTGGAGCACTGTCCCCCTGGTGCACACACAGTTTCATGAATGCATTTTCTTTCGTACAAGTGCTTTTATGTATTTATTTATTTATTTATTTATTTATTAGTGTAAAGAAACACTGTTCTAACTAACAAACAAATAAATAAATAAGAAAAGAGTATGCCTGCAAGCATGGCTTACTAGGCGGTAGCATAGTTTGCCCATGCATAAAGCCAGACAACAAGTACAGGAAATGCTCTGCCAGCTTGAAAAATTAAATTTAACTCAGGATATGTGTCATACTCCATTTAAAATCAAATAGGATTCCAACTCAGCCCCATTCTGAATCATAAAAATTACTTTTTTTTCTCAACATTATCCCCTATCTAATGCAATAAAACATCACTCACACATTATTCCTATTATGGATATGATAGTATCTGTAATCCTTCATAACAGCAGACAAGACCTGACAAAAAAAATCAGACATCTCCAATATATTTCTTCTATACAATCTTTACATGTGCATTTTATTTTAAAATCTCAAACATAGATGGTTTCATTCAATCTAAATCCATCTTGAACCCTTGGAATATTAAGGTCGGAACAGAAAACCTTTTTTGTTTATGAGGACATGATAAAATGAAGTATTTAGGAGTATGGATTAAAGATGATTCTAGTGTGGCAGCTAAGAATATGTCAAAAGAGACTAAACAAAAAACACAAAAACTGAGAAAATGGAAGCTTTGCTATATGGATAATAAGATACAAGCAATTAAAATGTTTTTAGTCCCAGTAATCCTGTTCACAGGTCAAGGGTGGCCGCGGTGGTGCAGCGGGTAGCATTGCCACCTCACAATAAGAGGTTATCTGGCTCGATTCTCAGCTGGGGTGCCTTCTGTGTGGAGTCTGCATGTCTTCCCTGTGGTCACGTGGGTTTCCTCTGGGTGCTCTGGTTTCCATCCACATCCCAAAGACAAGCTGTAGGTGGATTGGACACTCTAAATTGGCCCTAGGCATGAGTGCATGAGTGTGTGCCTTCTGCGGAAGTTGGGCGCCAGGCTGGCAACTCAATACCGTAAAACTCCACTGCCAGTCATGAGCAGACAAGGTAATCCACTGTGGCAATCCCTAACCAGGAAAAGCCGAAAGAAGAAGAAGAAGTCTTATACACAGGTCAGGAATATTTTTATCAACCGGAGAAGCAACTTTATCTGGGAGAGGAAGATGGCAAGAGTCAAGTGGGATAAGCTGATTCTTCCAGTAGAGCAGAGTGGATTGGGTTTACCCAATTTGAAGGGGTATTTCAGAGCTACACAGTTAAGACTCCTATACATAGCACAAGCAGAAAATTATATTTCAAAGTGGAAGGGGATGATGATGAAACTGGGGAGGGGGCTCAAGAAACAAGGACAAACTGGGATTTTGGATGCAGGCCTTTAAGGAGAATAACAATAATCATACATTATATCCATAACGTAGCAGAAAGCATTCTAAGAACTAAGCCAACACAAGATTGGAGAAAGGAAATTCTGCCAATAGGGATGACTGCAATTAGGATATAGACAATAGGCAAGAGGGAGCTGGAATTTATTGGAAAAAAACCTGACAAAGGAACCACGGTATTGATAGCTAATTACTAGAGAGGGAAAGATGATAGAATGGGAAAATGCCAAGAATTTATTTACACTGCAGGTTAGAGACTGCATTCCCTATCAGGGATTGATATCAGTGTATAGGCAAAGAGAAAGAAATAGGGGGTCCTAAATGAAAGACCAGCACTGGTAGAGTTTGCAGTAGGGCATATAAAATATTGCATGATAACTATAAGAATCAATCAGAGGAGGTTAGAAAGGAATAGACAATTCACAAAGAAACAATGGGATGAAATATGTATGTCTCCCAAATATGCAACAAAATTTAGAAGATTTAGGATTTTTGCCTGGAAATGTTTGCATAGATATTTCTATACACCAAGTAGACTACAGAGGATTTTTTCTCAGGCAGACAGCAAATGTTGGAAGTGTGATGGGTAAGAATGAGGTAATTGGGAACATATTTTCTGGGAGTGTGATGAACTGGCAGAGTTTAAGGATTCACTGTGGGGTACACTGTTAGAGATGCTGGGTGGGCAGATTGTTCTGACGAGGGAGATGATTTTTCTGAGGTTTGGTACAAAATCGTAATTGCCTAGGCATGGTAAGGCTTTGCTGTGTCTAATAATGGTGGCTGCCAAAAAAAGCAATTACTAGAAAATGGAAATCCAAAATATAAACCAAGTATACTAGAAGGATTGAATATAGTAACAAAGATAAAACAACTAGAATTTAAAGCATTAGAAAAGGATAGGAGCAAACTACAAAGGAATATAATGGAAATCATAGGAACAATGAATACAGTGGAAGAGTGAGGTTTAAAAGATGGCAGGACTTTAAGCTATGTAATGTTTGACTGAAAAAGATTGGGTAGATTATAATGTTTGCAACTGGAAGTGTGTCAGTATAATTTGTGATGTAAAATGCTTGCAACTTGGATTGTGTTGGTGTGGTTTGTTTTCATTTGTATAACTATATGACTGTATGTAGTAAGTGATGGTTTAATAAAGATGTTTCTTGTTTAAAAAAAGCAGGAACTGAATAATTTACGTAACGTTGCTTAGGTTATATGATATATAGCAGTATATATGAAGTAAAATGTTTGTTATGTTAATTATAGTGTGATTACTTTTATATGAGTGTAAGTTTGCTTATGTCACAAGTGCTAATTCAATAAAGGCGTTTGGGAAAAAAAGAAAACCTTTTTTGTTTTATGATTATATAGAAAGCATTGTCATAAATATTTACAAAGCTTTCTAATACTTCTGCTGATCAGTTTCTAACACCACTGTGAAGGCTGCCAGCCTAGCCAGATAGAATTGTGCAGATAATTCTGTCATTTGTAAATATGAATATAAACTACAGGCTTAATGTCTTAAATGTAAAGAAATACTGTTACATGTGGAACTGGAAATAAATGTGACAACAGTGCACTCTACTGACCAAAGTAAAGCATGTGGTGATCCTTTGAAATAGACAGTGAAATAGACAGTGGTGCCAAAAAATCTAGATGAAGAAATTATTTCCGTTGTTTTAACCAAGAGTTAAATTGCTAGATTTAAACATGCAAATGTATTTTTATTGCTCTGTTTCCCGACCAGCTGCAAGATAACAAAAGGGAGATGTTAATAATGTAAATGCAGTTAATCTCTCAGCCTGGGAACACCAGGAAAGTGTAAAAGATGATGTAATGTTTATCAGACTGCAATAGCAACTTAAACAGAGGGAATCAGAAGACATTAAGCATTTTTGTCTTGATCATCCAACTCACAGCACTCTGCCTGTTGTCTTATGTAAGTTATTTTAGACTTGTGTTTTCTTTTAGGGATAGCTAGAATCTAGAAATATTAGACTAAGTGTTTTTCTGTTATGTCAGAACTGTACTACTGAATTATTTTAAATATTCCTGTGGGATCTCTGAACTCTTGACTAGCACTAACCATGTATTAGAAAGTATTGTCTTGTGGTTTTATTATTTATTATTAAATATTTTAAAACATTTTAACTGTGGCTGGTTTTGTGTAGAGATAATTTAAGCTCTAGAGTACATTACATATTTATAGTGATAACAGTACCAAGTCACTCTAATAAGCCTTGACTGTTTAGTCACATCTACCAATTGAATAATAATATTGCACAGTAATAATTGGACACCCTTTTAAGGGCCTTTGAGTAGCAGATAAATATTAGCTGGGTGGTGGCAAGTGGTACTACCATATAGTCTGGGTAAAAGAGGCACAGCTGGAGAACTTGTGCCAGCCTTCCTCAGGAGTGTCTGTGTGGTTATATAAACTTATCTCAAAGTGTGTGTGTGTGTGTGTGTGTGTGTGTGTGTGTGTGTGTGTGTGTCAGCTACTTGGGCAGGGACACGAAGCACCGGTTGGACAGAGAGGGTGCTGGAGCTGAGATCTGGAGCCTATAGCTGTGTCAGTGGGGAGTCTTACTGGGGATCTGGAGAGCAAGGGAGTGACCAGCCCCAGACTGACTGTGATCTCTGTGTGCTCTTAAGGGAAATTGCACTTTACTGTGTGCATTTTATATCCTTTCCTCATATATGAGATGCCCTTTCTGGTGTTAGTGGTGAGGATTGAGGCTCCTTTATTGCTGGGCCAGGGCATGGGCATCACATATTAATTGGTGGCAGTGGTTGGGATATCCTCACATATTGATTGTTTGGCAGTGGTGGGATATCCACATCACATAATAATTAGTTGGCAAATACTAACTGGCTTGTAGTGGTGTGGGTAGAGTGAATCCTGTAGCTTGTGTACAGTGAGCTTTGAAGGTGTTTTGCATTCTAAATCAGCCACGCAGTGAATACTCAGAGTTCAGATCACAATTGTTTTATTTCTTTTGTTAGCTTAGTTAGTAAGGGTGAGCAGGCAGCATGTCGGCAGGGGAGTATGGAAAGCTGACAAGGAGCCAGCTGGTGGAGATGTGCCAGGCTAGGGGAATGGTGCATGGAAACCTAACTAATGCAGACCTGATTGCAGCCTTAGTTACAGTTGCATCAGAAAACAGCAACCAGGAGGACAATCAGACTGGCAGTGGAGATATAATACCCTCGAAGAATGGACAGCTCAACCTTTCTGCAGTGGACTTAAAAATCCAGCTGGAGCTAAAGAGACTTGAGTTGGAGGCTAGGCATTTGGAAATAGAAGCAGTTGAGGGACTGAGAAGTCTACAGGCTGAGGAAACTGTTATGTCTGGAAGCTGAGGAAAAGGAAAGACAGAGGCAGCATGAGAAGGAGATGCTGACTCTTCACCAGAGTCATGGAGGTAATGGGGAAAGGAGTAACTGGACCCCAGAAGCACAAAAGGTCAGTAAATTTCTTCTGCAATTTAAAGAGGGGGATAATTTTGATAGTTTCATTCATATGTTTGAGAGAGTATGTAAACAGTATGAAGTTGACCAAGGGCTCTGGGTATGGTTCCTGACCCCCTTACTCCATGGTAAAGCTGTAACTGTTTTATCTAAAATGTCAAATGTTGCATGTTTTGATTATACTGCTGTTACGAAATGTCTTTTACACTGTTTAAGCTAACACCTGAAATGTATAGGAAAAGGTTTCATGAGCATAGACGCAAGGCAGATGAAAGTGTGTGTGAATATGTTGCTGAATTAAGCACTTTTTTCCATAGGTGGGTGAGTGGATGTCAGGTCACCACTTCTGAAGGGCTGGCAGACCTTTTGGTGAGGGAACAAGCCCTTAGCACTTTGCCTGAGGGCATGAGGATCTGGTTAGCTGATAGACAATGTGCTACTTCAGATGAGTCAGGGATGAAAGGAGACCTATACCTGCAAGCAGGGTAGCCCTGCACAGGAAGGGGACCCCCAGTACTGCTCATGGGTCTCAAGGAATCCATGGTGGGCAGCACAGACTGCCACAACAGAATCTGCCAGAAGCAGGGGAAGCCACTAGTCCAGGAATAGTCCAGGTATACATCCAGGAGCTAGGGTTAAATGTTTTGATTGCAACCAGTGGGTCCATGTGACATACAGATGTCCACAGAGGCAAGGTGGGGAGCCAAAGGTGAGAAAGCCAGTAAATGGGAAAGACAAAATGCCAATAGTAGGTTGTCTTGAGACAACAGGGGTACTAAACTATCATCCTGCAGATGTCCTCAGAGGGAAGGATTTGGATGAGGCAGTACCATGTGCTTATGCAGTTACACACAGTCAGGCTAGGAGACAAGCATGTGGGTCTGGTAGCCGGGGGGAGACCCAGACAGACTGCATACGTGCAGCCAGGACTGCTGAAGTGGTTACTTCAGGGAGGGAGCTACTCTGTAGCAGTGAGACTGAATGTGTGCCACAGTTGCTTGTGTGTACTGATGTTCCCTTGGACAGAGTGACCGCAAGGGTAGAGGTGAGTAGTAGTAGCCAGGCTGACAGTGAGGCACCACTGTCAGAGGATGCCAGACTTCCTGTGGAAGGGGAGCTGAGAAGGGTTACAAGGAGAGAGTTGAGACAGTCTCAGCTCTCAGACCCTACATTGCAAGGCCTGAGGCAGGTAGCTAGGGAGGTACCTGATTCTCAAGGAAAGGGGGAATCTGTATAGGTTCATAGGTTCATACTAGGCTATCTGCCCTAGGGCATTTATAAGCCTAGCCAGAATGTGTTTGACTTTCGCCACCCATTTTAAATTTATTTTGCTATGCCCTTTTTCGAGGTTAGTATACTGTGCCTCTGTCTAACAGTGACACAGAAGTGATACCCGGGGTAAACCTACGATTTCCCATCCACTCATCAAGATTCCTCTTGAAGAGAGTCAATGAGGGACTCTGCCTAACCTGGACTGGGATTTTATTCCAGAGTGAAGGGAGCCTCTGGGTTATGAATCTATCCCTCCAGCATGTCCTATTTATTTCAGTGCTGAGGTTCAAGTCTCGAGCGTAGCTCGATGGGATTTGGATTTTCTGAGGTGCAGCATGTCCATTAATTCCGGGTTGGACATGGCTTTATACGTCAGGCACAGATCGCCTCTGAACAGGCGGTATGCCTCTGAGTAGAGCTGGAGTTTCTTTAACCGGGCAGCATATGGCATCTGTTTGAGCCCTTTGATCCTCTTGGTGAGGTACTTTTGGGGTCTTTCCAGTTGCTGCAGGTGTCTGGTAAGGTACATGCCAAAAGGGGCATTGTACTCAATTATGGGCCTGATGAGGGATGAGTAAAGAGGCACGATGACATCCCCTG
The DNA here is from genome assembly GCF_019279795.1 of Protopterus annectens. Classification (NCBI taxonomy): domain Eukaryota; kingdom Metazoa; phylum Chordata; order Ceratodontiformes; family Protopteridae; genus Protopterus; species Protopterus annectens. The sequence goes on along the minus strand of NC_056745.1, from coordinate 626,500,964 downwards.
ATCTAGATGTGAATCCCTTCATGATTAGGTGGGCTATATAAAATGTTTTTCTAACCACTTTGGCCACGTGGTTGTCAAATGAGAGATTGCTATCAACTTGGGTCCCCAGGTCCCTAATTATTTCTTCTGTACTTAATGGATTACCACCTATGTGGTAATTTGTGGGCACTTTGTTTTTGCCAAAGGGGATGACTATACACTTTTTGGCATTTAGCTTGAGGCCATGGCTCTGGCACCAGTTGTCTGTTTCTATGAGGCCCTTTTGGAGGATGCTTGTGTCGACTGAAGAGTCGATTATGGCACCCAGTTTGCAGTCATCTGCGAACTTGGTCAGCCACAGTCCTTCCATGTTGGCCTGTACCTCCGAGAAATATATACCGAACAAGAGAGGTCCTAGGACTGAGCCTTGTGGGACACCACTTGTAACTGGCTTGGACTCTGACATGGCTCCAAAAATTCTAACCATGTGGGTTCTGTCCTTGAGCCAGTTTGCAATCCATCTAGTGACATAGGGGTTTATATTTAAGCTGGTGAGCTCATCTATAATGCCCGAGTGGGGTATTGTATCGAAGGCTTTTGCGAGGTCCAGGTAGGCTGTGTGGACCACCTTCCCCTCGTCAATGGCCTTGGTGACTGTTTCAAAGAAATCAACCAGGTTTAAGAGGCAGGATCTGCCCTTAACAAAGCCGAACTGGGTAGGATCCAGTGTTTGTAGGTCCCCAATATCTTTATTTATGAGGTCCATGATGATCCTTTCCATAGCTTTGCAGACCAAGCTAGTCAGGCTTATGGGGCGATAGTTTCCAGGATCCATTGAGGCACCACCTTTATGGAGAGGGACCACTGTTGCTGTACGCCACTCTTTGGGCACATATCCTGTAGTAAGGCTGAGATTGAACAGTAGTTTTATGTTTGGGTTTAGCTCTTCTTGGAGTTCATGTAGGACGCAGCCTGGGACACCGTCTGGTCCCATTGATGCTGTGTTTTTGCTTTGGAGAGGGCGGCTCTTACCTGAGCATCTGAGATGTCAGGGGGGCAGCACTCTGCTGGGATAGATATTTGCCCTTTTGGTGGGGAGGGGGGAGAAGTTTGCGCTGAACCTGTCAGCTAGGATGTTGGCAATGTCTGTGGGTTCGGTGTATTTTTTGTCATTTTGGACTAATTCTGAGCATATCTGGGAATTACCACCCATGTTCCTAACATAACTAAAGAAAGCCTTGTGATTATCCTTAGTGTCCTGTGCAATTTTTCTCTCGAAGCTAGCCTTAGACAATTTTATGTGTGCCCATAGTTTTTTGCTAATACTGATCAGTGATGCCTTCTCTTTTTGGGATTTTGCTCTATCATTTAGTAGCTTCCTCCTTCTATTGTATAGTTTGTTTATGGCTGGGGTCCACCAGACAGGATGTCTGCCTTTGGAGGATTGGGTCTTGGTTTTATTTGGGATCGCATGATCCATGCATTCCTGAAGGTGTTCATAGAATGCGTTTATAAAGGATTCTGCGGTCTGGGCCATATTTTCCACAGGCCCGGGGGCTTTGAAGGATTCCACCTCAGTTTTGAGGAGTGTGAAATTTGCTTTAGAGAAGTGTTTCACTGTGGTTTTCTGGGCAGGGGGTGGGGTCGGGATGTGAATATCCAGTGAGATTAGTTTATGGTCTGATCTTACCAGTGAGGGATACACTTCTGGTCTGGAGCATAGAGTCCCCATGTTGGTGATGATCAGGTCCAGTATGTTTTCCCCTCTTGTGGGAGTGGTAACAAGTTGTTCCATAGCATTTGAGTTTATAAATTCTAGGAACCTTTGGGCTAGGGTCTTGGAACTAGAGTAATGCCTCCAGTCTATGTTTGGGTAGTTGAAGTCGCCCAATATAATGGTGTTTGGAGAGACCTTCATATTTTCCAGTGTTCTCAGGAAGGCTGAGTGGGGTTCCTGGGTTTGGGAGGGTGGTCTGTAGCAAGCTATAAACTGGAAGGCAGTTTTACCCACTGTTAGTTGCACATGGATAGTCTCTGATGCTTCGTGCTTTGCCACCAACCTGGACGTGTGGGTATCTTTGATGAATATCGATACTCCCCCTCCTTTTGTGGTTCGGTCCAAATTTTGGGGTCGAAAAGCATGGTATGAGGTATAACCTGGTAGTGCTGGGGTGCTCTCGGGAGCCCTGAACAAGGTTTCTGTTACTGCACAGATATCGATGTTCTCCATGCTAAGGAGAGTTTTGAGTGTGTGCATCTTGAGGTTTAGACTTCTGGCGTTGAGTAGCTTTACTCTTAGTTTCTTATCACTTGTGATACCTATGGAGGTGGGTTTGTCTTTTGAGCCTTGCCTAAAAAAGGCACTATGGGGGTAGCGAGAGCCTTTGCCAATATCCAAAAGCCCAGGGGTGACAGGTGCAAGCTGTCCCTAGCGAAGCATCGTGGCTTGTTGAGCATATCATCCCAAGCTGACAGGCATTGGAACCCCTTTGAATGACACCAGTACTTAAGCCAATTGTTGAAATAATATACTGGGACAAAGGGTTACTATACAGAGAGTGGACCCCTGAGGGAGGGCTAGAAGGTGAGAAAGTACAGCAGTTGGTAGTGCCCAGAGCCTACCATCTGGCACTTCTATCCATAGCCCATGATATTCCCTTTGCAGGTCATATGGGCATAAAACATACAAAGAGGAGTATTATGCAGAACTTCTATTGGCCTGGAATTTCCAGAGATGTAACAGGGTACTGCAGGACCTGTGAGCAGTGCTAAAAGGTAGGCAACGCAGGAGACAAGATGAGAGCTCCTTTGATGCCTTTGTCTGTGATTGAGAAACCATTTCAGAGGGTAGCTGTGGATATTGTGGGTCCCCTGAGTACCTCAAGTTCCACAGGGAAAAAGTATATCCTAGTGGTAGTGGATTATGCTACATGATACCCTGAGGCAGTGGCTTTGAACTCCATTGAGGCAGAGAAGGTGGCAAATGCTTTGTTAGAGATTTTCAGCAGGGTAGGTTTCCCAAAAGAAATACTGACTGACCGAGGTGCCAATTTCATGTCAGACCTGCTGGCTTGTCTATGGAAGTCTTGTGGGGTGAAGCACATGAAGACCACCCCCTACCATCCCCAGACTAATGGTCTTATTGAGAGGTTAAACTCTACAATCAAGTCCATGCAATGGGCATTTGCAGATCAGTTTAAGAGGGAGTGGGACAAATATTTTCCCCATCTGTTGTTTGCTTACAGAGAGGTTCCCCAGGAATCCACAGGTTTTTCACCCTTTGACTTTCTGTATGGGCATAGGGTGAGGGGATCTCTAGATTTAATTTGAGATGAGTGGGAAGGTAAGTGCGAGTCTCACAAGGAGTCTCTTGTGGCATATGTCCTAAACCTCAGGACAAGGCTCAGGGAACTCATGGGCTTGGCCCAGGAGAACCTGGCAGAAGCCCAACAACAGAAAAAGGTGTGGTATGACAGGAATGCTCGAGCTAGAGAGTATACAGTGGGGCAGTAGGTAATGGTTCTCATTCCTGTCAGACACAACAAACTGCAAGCAGCTTGGAAGGGACCCTACAAGGTGGTAAGAAAGGTAAGTGATGTTAAGTACATGCTGGAACTGCTAGGCAGAAGGCAGGAGCACAAATTGTACCATGTTAACATGATGAAACCATACCGTGATAGGGAGACCCTTGTGCTGTGCATTTGCAGTGGATTGCAGGAGGAGTCTGAGGGAGATCTGGGGACTGATCTCCTCAGTAAGGCTCGGGCTGACACCTCAGTGGAAGGGGTAGCAATGTCCCAGCAGCTATCTCCTACCCAGGTTCGAGAAATCCGAGCAGTGTTGCAGGAATTTGGGGACATGTTCACTGGAAACCAGGGTGCACCCACCTGGTGCAGCACCAGGTGGATACAGGACCCCAAAGGCCTATTAGGCAGGCTCCTTATAGGGTGGCTGAGAGAGTCCAACAGACTCTGAGGGATGAGGTACAGGAGATGTTGGAACTAGAGGTGATTCAAGAGTCTAACAGTCCCTGGGCCTCCCCAGTGGTGCTGGTGCCAAAGAAGGATATCAGCACCAGATTCTGTGTGGACCACAGGAAATTAAAGAGTCACACAGAGTCGGATGGTTACCCCATGCCTAGGACAGGTGAGGCCCTAGAGAAGCTGGGTGGGGCTAAGTATCTTACAACCATTGATCTTACCAAGGGTTACTGGCACATGCCCTCAACTCTCAGTACTAGAGAGAAGTCAGCCTTTGTGACTCCTTTTGGCTTGTATGAGTTCACAAAGATGCCCTTTGGGGCAATGAATGTCCCATCAACTTTCCAGATGCTGGTAGATCATATTTTAGCAGGAGGTTTTGCCCTTGCTTGCCTAGATGATATTGCCATCTACAGCCATTCCTGGCAACAGCACCTTCAACATGTCAGGGAGGTGATGGGCAGACTACAGAGGGCATGGTTGACTATTAAGCTGAGCAGATGTAAAGTGGGTATGGCAGAAGTCTCCTACCTAGGGCATAGAGTGGGGAGTGGTAAGATAAGGCCAGAACCTGCTAAAGTGGAAGCCATTCAGGCATGGCCTGCACCTGTTACTAATAAGCAGGTGAGGGCATTTTTAGGGACAGCAGGGTACTACAGAAAGTTCATCCCCAGTTATAGTACCATAGCTGCTCCCCTCACAGACCTGACAAGGAAGAACAGGCCAGATAACATAGTCTGGACTCCAGCATGTGTGCAGGCATTCCAGAAGCTTAAAGAAGCATTGGGAGGACCCCCTGTGTTAGTCAGTCCAGATTACAGCAAAGAATTTGTAGTGAAGGTGGATGCTTCAAACCATGGGGTGGGTGCTGTACTTAGCCAGATTTCTTCAGAGGGAGAAGAGCACTCCGTGGTTTATCTCAGTCGTATGGTCCAACCCAGGGAGGAATGCTATGCAGCTGTAGAAAAGGAATGTCTAGCCATACTGTGGATATTGCAGAAACGTTAGCCTTATCTGTATGGAAGGAAAGCCATTGTTATGACAGGTCACAACCCCCTAACATGGTTAAACAGAGCCAGCCAGCAAAATGCCAAGTTGCTAAGATGGTGCCTAGGGTTGCAATCATATCATATGTCAGTGCAGCACCACAGCGGGGTTAGCAATGCAAATGCAGATGGGGTCTCAAGACAGGGAATGGGGTAGGTATACTCAGATAGACCTGCCTCTCAAGTGGTGTTCCCCAAGGGTCACTTGAAAAACTAGCTTGAGTTCTCCGGAGGGGGGATGTGAAGGCTGCTAGCCTAGCCAGATAGAATTGTGCAGATAATTCTGTCATTTGTAAATATGAATGTAAACTAGAGGCTTGTTGTCTTAAATGTAAAGAAACACTGTTATATGTGGAACTGGAAATAAATGTGACAACAGTGCACTCTACTGACCAAAGTAAAGCATGTGGTGACCCTTTGAAGTAGATAGTGGTGCTGAAAAGTCTAGATGAAGAAATTTTTTCTATTGTTTTAACCAAGAGTTAAATTGCTAGATTTAAACATGCAAATGTATTTCTATTGCTCTGTTTCCTGACCAGCTGCAAGATAACAAAAGGGAGATGTTAACAATGTAAATGCAGTTAATCTCTCAGCCTGGGAACACCAGGAAAGTGTAAAAGATGATGTAATGTTTATCAGAACTGCACTAGCAATTTAAACAGAAAGAATCAGAAGCCATTAAGCATTTTTGTCTTGATCATCCAAATCACAGCACTCTGCCTGTTGTCTTATGTAAGTTATCTTAGACTTTTGTTTTCTTTTAGGGATAGCGAGACTATAAAGATTAGACTAAGTGTTTTTCTGTTATGTCAGAACTGTACTACTGAGTTATTTTAAGTATTTCTGTGTGATCTTTGAACTCTTGACTAGCACTGACTGTTTAGTAGAAAGTATTGTCTTGTGGTTTTAATTATTATTAAATATTTTAAAACCTTTTAACTGTGGCTGGTTTTGTGTAGAGATAATTTAAGGTCTAGAGTACATTGCGTATTTATAATGATTACTGTACCAAGTCACTCTACTAAGCCTTGACTGTTTAGTCACATCTACCAATTGGATAATAATATTGTACAGTAATAATTGGACACCCTTTTAAGGGCCTTTGAGTAGCTGATAAATATTAGCTGGGTGGTGGCAAGTGGTACTACCATATAGTCTGGGTAAAAGGGGCACAGCTGGAGAACCTGTGCCAGCCTTCCCCAGGAGTGTCTTTGTGGTTGTATAAACTTATCTCAAAGTGTTTGCGTGTGTGTGTGTGTGTGTGTGTGTGTGTGTGTGTGTGTGTGTGTGTGTGTGTGTGTGTGTGTGTGAGCTAGTTGAGCAGGGACATGAAGCACTGGTTAGACCAAGAGGGTGTTGGAAATTTTAGCTTGCCCAGCTAGGCTGAGGTCTGGACCCTATAGCTGTGCCAGTGGGGAGTCTTATTGGGGACCTGGAGAGCAAGGAAGTGACCAGCCCAGAACTGACTGTGATCTCTGTGTGCTCTTAAGGGACATTGCACTTTACTGTGTGTATTTGTTATCCTTTCCTCATATATGAGATGCCCTCTCTGGTGTTAGTGGTGAGGATTGAGGCTTCTTGATTGCTGGGTCAGGGCACGGGTGTCACAACCACATTATTTATCAGTGTGTTTCATCAATTTGTATATATTGCAATTTATACTTTTCCTTGGCATAATTAATCTAACAATCAATAATTTGAAGATAAATAATACTAAAAATAATATAACAGCAGTAATAACAATCAACATGCAAATGTTTAAAATACTTCTGCCTTAACCAGAAAAAAAGATTAGTTAGCCATGTCCACTGATAGGTATTAGCCCCTTTTGTTTGTGCTAGATCCACCACCCTCAGTATGATACCCAAGTGGCTCCTGATAGTATGTTCCTTATCTGGTATGAAGGGACAGCACTCTGTCTATATGAACGGACATGTACTGCATTTTAAAGCTAGCAAAGTCCAATGCCATGTCGTTTTTAAACAAGTAGTTTACGAGACAGAAAAATAGTCTGATCTGTGATTTGCAATTCCAAGTTAGTAGCAACAGTGTAGCTGGCATTCTAGTAGGGGAACCATTGTGTAAAAATACTGATTGCACTTTGGAACAGAACAAAATGTAAAGCATCTGTCCATTTAAAACCTGACTCTTCACACAGTTTTGATAACCTAATTTTGACATTCATTCTACCTCAGAAACGTGTGGTCTGTGGGGTACCACTGTACTGCATGATGACTTTCAAGATTTTACACATCTGCTGAATCACACTGTGACATTCCTCCTGTGGGCCAGTAATCAAGGAGCCTCAATCCTCACCACTGACACCAGTGAGGGAATTTCACTTTGAATAAATATAGATACAGTATTTTCAGATGCAGCTCACTGCACCAAGTGCAATTTCCCTTACAAACACAAAGGGAGCACACTCAGTTCTGGGGCTGGGTTTCCCTCTCTCTCTTCAGGCCCCAAATAAGACTCCCCACTGACACAGCTGTAGAGTTGAGTCCTCAGCTGAGTGTTCACAGCCAAGTCCTCCACCACCCTCTCTGTGAAACCAGTCCTCTGTGTCCCTGCTCTAAGTAGCTGGCACACACACTCTTTGAGATTTGATTTTCACACACACACACACACACACACACACACACACACACACACACACACACACACACACACACACACACTGGCACAGATTCACCAGCTTTGCTTCCTCTGCCCAGAATAGAAGGTAGGTGCTGCAACCAGAATACTGCATAGCCAGTTACTCTAAGGTTCTTACAAGGGTACCCAATTATACTGAATAAAATGAATACTAATACAAAAGCTTGTGTTTGACCAATGCAGCAAGGCTTTTAGGAGAGGCCACAGTGTCACAAAATAAATATAAGTACTCTCAAAGGTTAACATATTTTCTAAAAGACCAGCCACAATGAAAAGTTTAAATATATTTAATAATAAATAATAAAAGAACATGAAAATACTAAATATCTATTTACAATAAACACCAGAGTTTCAGACATAGAAAATATTAAAAATATCACCAACGGAAAGAGTCACACAGATACAGAAAAACAACACTTAATTAATATCACTATATTTTCATGACCGATCTAAACAATTACTGTCCCCTAGTTCACTTACTCGAGCAAGGTGAGACAATGTAGTTGAGTGGTCCTTCTTTGTCAGGTTTCACAAACAGACTGCTGTGAGACTTTTGTCACATCTAGCATTAAAGCATAACTTCAGTGCTGGATTACAGAATGACATCACATCATCTGGTCACCTGAGTTCTGGCTCCCACACTACCCCTTTTACTAGAAGCTAAGGTAGAATCTTGCACATATGTGTCATCATGCACATACATAGAGCTTTGCTAAGATGTGTTATAACATTTGGAAGCTATAAAACCATTTCAAAAAAATTCCACCCTTCCACAGTAGCAATTAGTTCACCTCTAAGGACAATACAGTAGGATTCCTAGTCCTGGTTTTCACAGACATTTCATATCTGGCTGCAGTCAGAACTGTGAGATACGATCTTTATGGCCTAAACCAGGTAATTTAATTTCAGATTATTTTTCAATGTTAGCTGGACTGAAATTAACATCTTCTATTCCAGTATTCTCAGTTACAATATATTTATTTCAACAGTTACAATACAGTCTGACATACAGGTGTATTTCCTTTCTATCCAGCAGATACCACTGTTGGTACATTGTTAACACAAGCAGCTTTACAAATACATTTTCAACACAAGCACGTGTACAAATCAGTGTACTATACAAATGACATATAATTCTTTACAAAACTCTAACTAGCTGTGCTGGCATATGTTACACATTCATTTCCCTACTTCTTCTGGCCCTACCTCACATCATCTCACACACACACACACACACACACACACACACACACACACACACACACACACACACACACACACACACACACACACACACACACACACACACACACACACACACACACACACACACACACACACACACTACTTGCAAAATGTTGACCCCGACGAAATGAATACAGCAGGGAACACCAAACTTAGGAATCAGTTATTTTAATTTTTTTGCTGTGTTTGAGTCATTCTTTTTGCATTGGTAAGCTTCTATCCAGCCAGAACACATATCTATAGTTACTAGCAAATAATGAAATGTCTGACACAGTAAAATTCACAAAAATCTACCTGTGCACAGCAAAATGGTCCCCGATGCTTTGGTAATGCTTACATGAAGACTGAAACACTTGTAGAAAAATTGTACTGAAGAGAGATATCACAAGTATTTACAGTATTTTGGATGACTTTGGAAATGTAAGGGACATTTGGCTTATTAAATAATTTCCCAAAAAGAGAGGGCAATATATAAGCTCAAATAATTAAGATGAAAAAGAATGTGGGGTTACTGGCCATACATATGGATGGTGGCATGAATTGCAGCAACTGTCATGTAGCCACCTTACCATTTTGGACTCATTGGTTTAATTTTGAAAAGTCAAAATTTCCTAAAACAGTATAGTACAATTTTTTAATTTCTAATGGCTACAAGAAAGAAAAGGCCTGGACAGGATTATATGATGGATTCTGTTTAGTTGCCATATCTGTTAATACATTTCTCTTTGAAATGTAAGAATTATCAGTTTCAGAGTGGCCATTTTATTACAACACTTCCTCTATGAAATTGAAATGTATTTAAGGTTGACTAACAAAATATGATTTTCTTATGAGACAGTTGGATGGTCTCTCCATAAGGTTCCAAAATCATGTACTACTACAAAACTAAATCTGGAAACAGTATACATGTTTGTTTTCTTTTCTTGGACCAGTTTACATGTTTTGGTAATTGCTACAAACTCTGCAACCTATGCTGATACATTTCCACTCAATTGTCCAGTCAACAACACTTGATTAACTGTGCACACTGCAAAGGCTACCATAAATGATCTACATTATCTCTGAATATATGACCCCAGCAATAAACATGATAAGATCCAGATTCTGTAGTGGAACTTCCTTCAGGTCAGGGCTAGGAGGAAGCATGTGGTTAAAAACAAAATCACGATCACAAGGTTCTCCTTCTTCTTCTTCTGTAGGAATATGAGATGCAGGATTTAAAGGTGAGCATCTGTTAATTCTTAAATATGGGTTATTTACCAGTCTAAGTCCATATCTGGACAAATGCAAAGTTGAAAGTTACTGGGTTGTTATAAAAGTTTCATGCCTGAGAGTCCCTTGTCATCTAGTCTTGCCATAGAAGTCACCACCATGAGATAATGATGGATTGCAGCACCTATATGGTCTATGTTACAATAGAATTACGCTACATTGTTTCTGGGCAAATAATTCTAATGCTTCTTTGTGCTCACAAAAGAAAAAAAAACAACTCTTTATAATTGTTTGGCAGTCCAGGAGCAAGTTGCTTAAGAAGTAAAGATTTCAAATGATGAATACTTGTTCATGCTGTTCTTGCTAAGGTAAAGAAGTTCCCCATAAACAATAAGCTTCTGAGGTAGTAGAGAGTTTATTCTCTTTCAGTAATCCTGAAAGAGTTTTGTTGGTTCATTGGCAAGTACTAAGCTATCTGCCTTTGTTGGCCATTTTAAGTCTGGACAATTTCCCTTTCAAATGTGAGAATCAAACCCTGTACCTTGTGTCTGTAAGACAAACACCCCAATAGATAATTAAGAAAATCTGACTGAGTCAATGGCCCATTTTCAGAGTGGGCCTGGAGAGAAAAGCTCCACAACAGATTCAAAAATATTTATACAAGTAGTTAGAGTAATTATCCCACCAAAAGCTCCTCTCTGAACTTGCAACACTAGGTCTCACTTACTCCTCCCTTTCTTGGTTTCACTGTTATTTATGCAATTGTCAGCTATCAACAAAACCTTTCAGCATTTCATCCTATCTCTGTTGATGTTCCCCAATGGTCAATACTCGTCTCTCTTCTATTTAATATTTTCATAAGTAAGCGTCATACTGCTACAACACTTGGCGCACTCGTACAATATGACAATGATTCAACCTTTATCTGCTCTGCCCCATCCATAATAAAATTACAGGAAATCACTCAAAAATCTTTTACCGACATTGAAATATGGCTAAAAACTTCTAGCTTGCTGCTTAATATAAAAAAAAATTATGCTATTTACTCCAAAAGAACACCTTAACCCGAGACACCAATTTCATATTACCCCAAGTAATAACATAAAAATTGAAACAATACGTCACGCAGAGGTGCCAGAAGTGTTTTAAGACTGGGGTGGGGTGGAGGATGACAGGGGCACTTAGTGATCTAAAAAGGGCAATTTTTTAAAACTATTTACTACCACAACATAGGTTCACTTGGAGGACATTTTAAGCTCAGCCAGTTTCCATTTTGGTGCTTGAATTAACATTTCATGATTGGTCTTACCTATCCCATGGCTGATAATTGTATATTAGCCCTAGTGAGAATAAATGTGATCACACTATAGATAATTTGAGGGGACCCATGTAAGGGATGCAGCATTTAGGAACTGCCTCTATCCATTAGTGGCATGAGGGGAAATCCTGGAGTACATTTTCTATTACCCATCCTTAGATCCAAGTTGCATTTGAATATGGACAGGGATGAGCTTTGTTTTACTTGAATGGATAGTCTGTTCTGGATATGTATCCATCTTTCTACAACATTCAGTTTAGATACCTGGACTGAGTATTTCTGATGCCATTTGACTTGCTGATGTTCAGTTGGTCTATCTGTATTAGGTCAGAGGATGCCTTGTATGCTAGACACGTCACCTCTAAGCACTCTGTAAGATACTGAGTATAGTGATAAATCTTTGAGGTGGTCCATGCAAGACCTATTGTTTAGGACTTGTATCCTTTTAGTAAGGTATCTCTGTGGGTATTCCAATTGTTGCATTGATGTGGACAGATACATGCCAAAGTAGACATTATACAAAATGATTGACCTAATGAGGGCTTTGTAAAGGAGGACAAGAACATCTCTAGATCTAGTCACAATCAATTTGTTTATAAGCTATGCAAGATAGAAAGACTTCCTTATGACTCTGAGCACATGTTGGTGAAAAGGTAGGTCACTGTACACAAGTTCCCAAATGCCATACAACTGGGTCAGTTCTCAGGGAGCATTGTCAATTTTGCAGTTCCCTGGAGTAGATGACTTCCCAAAAGATACAATAATATATTTCTTGGAGTTTAGTTTCAATTCATGATTCTGGCACCAGTTATTGTTTGGAACAAACCTTGCATGATGGTTAAGTCATTTGGAGATTCAATAACTGCTCCTAGCTCTCAAACTTAGTCCCACAAAGCCCTTTGGTATTTTCTTTTACTTTTGAGATGTATTTGCCAAACATAAAAAGTCTCAGCACCAAACCCTGGAGGACACCATTGGTGACTGGTCTCTTCCCCTATTTTGATCTCCTGCATCCTGTGAGCAAGCATACACGTATACATTTATAACATAAAGTAGATACTGAAACTAGTAAAACAACCAGATTCGCCACTTGAAGGAACACCAGCTTTAATGTAAAAAGGATAACAAACTGACTAAGAGCTTTCACCCGCAATTGGGCTTCATCAGAGTCACTGTAAGCAATGAAACAAAACGTATGAACCAATAATGAAAAAAAATACCCATTTCAGAAAATTTCAACCACAAATGGCTACTCAATTTTCTGTCATTACAATCCACCAATATCAGTAAATATGCAAAATCTCTGCATAAGCAAGTCATCTAAATGAATCCACATTAAAGGGATCTGTAACTAATGAAGAGGTTGCTGCTAGCAAACAACTTTATATTTCATTGTTTCATCTACAAATAAAGTACCTGTTGCCCTTGAAGAATAAATTGCCTATTCTACATTAAAAAAATGATAAGCTAGTAATTTTGCAATTGGGAACTAATGACAAACTGATAACAGGTTCATAGTTACTAGGCAACTGCTCCAAAGGAGGACATTCATAGGACTGCAGCATCCACTCCCTTTAAAATACAACACAGTGCAGTTTCAGTGATCCATCTGCATACTGTAGGAGTAGAACCCACAGCCTTCTGCATCAACAGCAAGTATACTACCTGTTGTGCTACTAATAATGCAAACAACTTAGCATAAGTAGCATTAAACTTCTCTTTCCCTTCAGCTCCTTGTAAAATCCACTGGACAATCAACTAAATCTCTAACTTCGTAGTACAAGAAATCTGGAAAATGCCAACATTTATTTGAGGGGCTAAAGGTCCAAAACCAGGGACATATTTTAAATATTGCTTGTATAATCTTGGAAAGTTGCTAAAATAAAGTGTTTTGTGTTATCATGTATCATGAAAGATAGGATGACTGAAACTTAAAGAGCTATCATTATTTAGTAAATTCACTTCTCACTGATTTGCCAGAAAAACACACATTTTAAGAGGAACAGACCAGAAGTATAAGTCAAATATTCAAGAGCTATGGACTAACTCCCTGAATCACAAGTGGTCGTATGGGTAGAGAATTCAGGCTCTTGTTTGAGCCTGAGTAGCGCTAACTACCAGGTATACGTAACTGGGGCATTTTTTGTGTGCACACACACACACACACACACACACACACACACACACACACACACACACACACACACACACACACAAGCAGCATAACTCATGCAAATCAAAAAGCAAAGCTCCCTTACCGGCATGACTCTGGCTCTGGCAGCAACAACGGAACAGCAGCAGCATAACTCATGTAACACAGAGCAATAAGAGAACAAGAACAGCTGGTTTAGTTAGTTTAACTTTTGCGTGCGAATCAATGTTAGGGTGAAAACTCTACTTCATTAATTTTTTTTCCTTTTCCATTGCTTTCTCTGTTTTCCTAAAGTATGTCTTCCCCCTCCTATCCTAGGTTCATAGGTGTGTACTAGGCTAATGGCCTTGGAGCCTTTACAAGCCTAGCCCATAGGATTACCCTGGCATTGTGCCACCTGACATTAGTTCCCATTGCCTCTGTCGAGTAGATCCACTGGAGTGATCCCCCGGGGTTAATTTTCTATTTCCCATCCATTCATCAAGATTTCTCTTGAAGAGGGCCAGTGAGGTGCTCTGTTTTACATGTATGAGAAGTCTATTCCATAGCATGGGCAGTCTCTGAGTTATGAACCTGTCCTTCCAGCACGTTCTGTTGATTGTGGTAATGAGGTTGAGGTCTCTGGTGCATGTGGTGTGCAGGGATTGGGATTTCTTTAGATGTAGCATTTCTAACAGAGCTGGGACAGACATGGCTTTGTAAGTCAAGCATATATCGCTTCTAAGTAGGTGATATGAGACAGAGAATAGCTGGAGTTTTTTGGGTCTGTCCATATAGGACAAGTGTTTAAGGCCTAAGATCCTCTTTATGAGGTACTTTTGTGGCCTCTCCAGTTGTTGCGGCTGTCTAGTGAGGTACATGCCAAATGGGGAATTGTACTCGATGATCAGCCTAATGAGGGAAGAGTAGGGGGAGACTAAGACCTCTTACTTCCTGGATGCAAAACCCTTAGTAATGAGATGTGCCACATATAAGGACTTTCTGACCGCAGTGGCAATATGGTGGTCAAAAAAGAGGTTGCTGTCAACCTGTGTTCTCGGACCTCTTATAATGCCTTCTGTGTTCAGTGGACTACCATTGATGTGGTAATTCATGGGAACCAGGTTTTTCCCAAAGGGGATGATGACATATTTTTTGGCATTCAACTTAAGGCCATGGTTCTGACACCAGTAATTGGGCTCAGTGAGGCCTTTCTGTAGGATGTCAACATCACTTGTGGAGTTAATAATAGCTCCCAACTTGCAATCCTCTGCAAACTTTGTCAGCCAGATTCCCTTCATGTTGGCCTGGACTTCAGAGAAGTAGATACCAAACAGGAGAGGACCCAGGACTGAACCCTGTGCAACTTCACTCGTAACTGGTCGGCAGTCTGACTTGGAGTCAGCTACTTTCACACTGTGGGTTATATCTGTGAGCCAGTTTGCAACCCACCTAGTGAGAAAGGGATTGATGCCTAGCTTAGTGAGTTTTTTTTATGATTCCTGAGTGGGAAATGGTATCAAAGGCTTTGGCCAGATCAAGGTAGGCTGTATGAACCACCTTGCCTTCATCCACAGCTCTGGTGACTGATTCAAAGAAGTTAACCAAGTTGAGCAGGCATGATTTACACTTCACAAAACCAAACTGTGTGGGATCCAGCATTTGGAGATTTTTTTATATCCTTGTTTATTAGGTCCGTGATGATGCGTTCCTTAGCTTTGCATATCAGACGTGTCAGGCTAATGGGGCAATAGTTCCCAGGGTCTGTAGTCGCTCCTCCTTTGTGGAGAGCGATGACTGTAGCAGTGTGCCATTCGGTAGGGAGAACGCCTGAGGTGAGGCTGTGATTGAACAGGGCACACAGGTGAGGTGCCAGTTCACTCTGTAGTTCATGTAGAACACAGCCAGGGATATTGTCAGGTCCCATAGAAGCTGTATTCTTGGCCTTAGACAGTGCTGTTTTAACCTGTGCTGCAGTAATACTGGGTGCCTGGCAATCTACTGGTATTGTGATTGGTCCTTTGTGGAGGGTGACAGGGGTAAAGTTGGCATGGAATCTGTCGGCCAGTATATTGGCAATATCTGTTGGCTCAGTATAGGAGGTACCATTGTGCACTAACTCAGAGCAAATCTGGGTATTGCCATGGAGATTCTTTACATAACTATAGAAGGCCTTGTGGTTGTCTTTACTATCTGCTGCAATTCTGTTTTCATAGCTAGCTTTAGAGGATTTTATGAGAGATCTCAACTTTTTACTGAGGCTGATAAGGTTGTTTCTCCAGTCTTGGGAATTCACCTTATTTCGCATCATTTTCCTCCTTCTGTTGTAGAGTTTGTTTATGGCAGGGGACCACCAGATTGGCTTCTTTTTTTTGGAGGAGAGCGTCTTGGTTCTGTTGGGTATGGTGAGATCCATGCATTTGTGTACGTGTTCATACAGTGCATTGGTGTATGATTCGGCAGTCATGCAACTATTCTCCATTTGCATGGGTGCCGTGAAGTTAGCCACCTCTGTTTTTAGGAGCTCAGAGTTAGCTTTGGAGAAGTTTTTCATGGTGGTTCCCTTTGCGGGTGGTGGGGTGAGTGGGAGGGATGTGGATTTCTAAGGTGATTAGTTTGTGGTCGAATCTAACCAGGGAGGGCATGACTATTGGTATAGAGCAATGGTCGCCTGTGTTAGTAATGACCAAGTCAAGGATGTTGCTACCTCTAGTAGAGGTAAGAACAAGCTTGTCCAGGGCATTGGAACTAATGAATTCCAGGAAACATTTTGCAAATGTATTGGTACATGAGTAGTTTTCACAGTTAATGGAGGGGTAGTTGAAGTCGTCCAGTATGAGAGTTTAGGCTGGACCCTAATATTCTCCAGGGTGCTTAGGAACGTGGAGTATGAGTCTTGGTACATGGTTGGGGACCTATAGCAGGCTATGACCTGAATCGCTGTCTTACCCAATGTTAGCTGCATCTGAAGTATCTCTGATGCATTATGTTGGACTACCAGTCTGGAGGTGTGCACATCCTTTACAAATATGGAAACACCACCACCTTTGGAGCCTCTGTCCAAGTTCTGAGGCTGAAAGGTGTGGAATGAGTTATAGCCTGGTAGTCCAGGGATGCTTTCTGCTGCCTTGAACCAGGTTTCTGTTACAGCAAAAATGTCAATGTTCTCCATTTTAAGGAGTGCTTTGAGTGACTGCATTTTGAGATTTAGACTTCAAGCATTGAGCAGCATGACCCTCAGATTACATTTGTTTGTAGCTATTACAGTGGTAATTTGGTCTTTGGAACACTGCCTAAAAAGGCACTATAGGGGTGGCAAGAGCCTTAGCCAGTATGTGAAAGCCCAGGGGTGACAGATGCAGGCCATCTCTGGCAAAGCATCGCGGTCTGTCAATCATGTTATTCCAGGCAGACAGATACCGGATCTCCTTAGAATGACACCAGAAACTTAGCCAATTGTTGAAATCAATCATTTTCTGCTTGTACTGTGGTATCATTCTGGAGTAATGGAAGGATGCTGCTCAGGGCTAGGGTCATACCCACCTGGGCTACATACTCCAAGAGCTCCTCTATGTCTCTTTTCATGCAGTCCAGGGAGGTACATCTCAGGTCATTCACATCCACATGTACAATGACAGTCATATTTGTACCTGTTGTTGAGGGACCTGAGTGCATGCGTTATGTGGCAGATCCTGGCACCTGACAGGCAGCTGACTGTTACTTTCTCCTTATTCAAAATAGTAAGTGGGGCATCAGTGTGCCTCACTATCGAGTCACCTATGACTAGTGTGTTGGGCATGCTGTTTTGCCTTAGGGGCTTTGGTTGAGTAGCACACTGTTTAGGAGAGTTCTGTATCTAGTGATTAGTGTTGTGTTGGGTGGTTGAGTGCGTTTCTGCCTTGGAGATATCTGCTGTTTGGGGTAGATTTTTATTGACAGGCTCTGCGAAGGTGGGTGTGTGGTTTGTGTTTTTATGTGAAGACAGTGCTGGTGTGTGTTCTGGAAGACTATGTGTTCTATGTGGTGTGGTGCAAGTGTTGACCTTCTCCTCTCGACCAGCTATTCTGGTCTTGGCTGGAGAGTACATGGCTTCCAATTTGGATATATAAGTGCATCTCTCATACGTCTGAGTGCTGAGAGGTAAGAAGAGAGGGTTGTCAGTGTACATTAGGCAGTTGCTACATTGCCTCATGATGCCCAAGTTCACCAGGTTAATAGGAGAAAGCACAGGGAACTGATGTTTGAACATGCCTGGAGGGGTGAGCATTAATAATAAGTATTGGATCTGTTTCCATGTAGGCATTTAGTGCTGGTAGCACTTTTATATGCTGCAATAATTGCCACAAGAAGTCTGGTAAAGTGCTAGACTAATAAGCTAGTAAAAGTGCAGGAAAGGAGGGAACTAGCAGATCTAAGGGAAACTTTGAAGAGCATGGCACCACTCAGAAAGGTGGGAAACAAGCACAGACATGGGCTTTTAAACCAGAAAGTTGAAAGAGATGGAAGCAACTGCCCAAACAGCCAATAAACTACAATTTCTGGCCCAGAAACCACTCCTCTTGTGGTAGATAGGCTACCTAGGGTTTACCACTCCCACTGATAAGCTAGAAGGCTTCCCTCCAGCACAGAAAGGCTTGGGAGGCTCAGAAGCTTACAAACAGTCCTGCATACAGCAAATCTGTATCTGGGCTAGACTAGTTACAGGAAAAGTGGGAAACAAGTGCAAATGTGGGCTTTTAAACCAGAAAGTTGAAAGAGATGGAAAAACTGCCCAAAACGGCCAATAAACTACAATTTCTGGGCCAAAAACTACTCCTGTTGTGGTAGATAGGCTACCTAGTGCTTATCACTCCCACTGATAAGCTAGAAGGCTCCCCCTCCAACACAGAAAGGTTTGGGGGGATTGGAAGCTTACAAACAGTCCTGGATACAGAAAATCTGTATCTGGACTAGATTAGTTACAGGAAAGGCAAAAAACAAGCTTAGAATTTTTTTTACAGAAAAGCAGCTAAAACAGCACTAAAAACAATTAAAGTGCAGTGCAAGCTAGCACACTTGAGTGTGTAGCAATATTAGAGCAAATACAGTTTAAATACATTCAATTTATTCAAACTGTATTCTGTACTGAATTCAATTATTGTTTCATTCAACTCTGAACAGTTAAAAAGTGCTAAAAATATGCTTATCAGCTGAGAAGCACACTCAGAACAAAAGGAGATTCTAGCAGTTGTTTTAGTAAAGTGTAAAGGGAGAAAGTAGGAACAGAAGATAATTCAAGGTTAAGAACCTAAGTGGGTTGGCCTTCTCAAATGTTCTCTCTGTATTAGGTAGAATGAGCTAATGACACTAGACTGGGAGGAGTGTCCCAGATCAAATTTACAGTAGGGGCAGGCAACTGCAAAGCCACCAAGTATAAGAACAAGACACAAATTGGGGGGACTATTATAGCTACTAGCTACACTATTAAGCAGAACATGCTACAGAAATGTTTATCACAGCAGAAAAACAGCAGTGAGCCACTAAATGAAAGTTTTAAACAGATAAAAGAGCAATAAGACTCTAGAGAATGCTTTTAACTGCAAACAAATCAGTTATATGATACACTCCTTGGCAGGAAATCAGAACAAACAAACAGCAGGCCTCTATCCAGACTATGCTACCTGACTAGCACACAGAAATCTCACAAAAATGCACAGAAAGGCACATATAGAGAACTCACAAACAGAAACTACAACTCCCAGTATGAAAAAGCAGTTTACAGTTAAGCAATTCAGTAAAAATGCAATTACAGTAATGAAACACTATCTAGCAATGAAAAATACAGTTAAAACAGTATAAAACAGTACACAAATGCAGTGAAACAGTAAAAAAGCTTTATAACAGTGCAACATGTAGAAGATTAGCTGTATAGCACAATTATAAGCATTAAAGAAGTGCAATTCAATGTAATAAACATAAGAAATAACTTCTTCTGCTCTTGGAGTTGTAGGGAATTTCTGCTTTATCCCAGTGATGAATCACCACTTTACAGCCTGGTAAATACAAGCACAGCCCCCTGCAGACACAGGGTTTAAATACCAGAAATGATAGAAGAATCTAGAAGCTCGAATTACTACCCAGTCATGCTAGTCCATGCTCTTTCAACCAATCACTCATGCTAGAGAAAGTCAGGAAACCCTGTTACTCTCAATAACAGAGAAGTCAAGACACTATCAGCAGAAGATGGCTGCTAGAAACACAGGAAACGCAACAAACCAAACAACCAGGCCTGGATAACAGCAGGCATCTATCCAGACTATGCTACCTGACTAGAACACAGAAACCTCACAATAAATGCACAGAAGAGCACAGATAAAGCACTTACAAACAGAAAATACAACCCTCAATATGAAACAGCAGTTTACAGTTTAGTAATTCAGTAAAAATGCAGTTACAGTAATGAACACTATTATAGCTACTAGCTACACTATTAGACAGAAATGTTTATCACAGCAGAAAAACAGCAGTGAGACGCTAAATGAAAGTTTTAAACAGATAAAGGAGCAAGGAGACTCCAGAGAATGCTTTTAACTGCAAACAAATCAGTTATATGATACACTCCTTGGCAGAAAATCAGAACATACAAACAGCAGGCCTCTATCCAGACTATGCTACCTGACTAGAACACAGATATATCATAAAAGATGCATAGAAAAGCACAGATAGAGCACTCACAAACAGAAAATACAACTGTCCATATGAAAAAGCAGTTTACAGTTAAGTAATTCAGTAAAAATGCAATTACAGTAATGAAACACTAACAATGAAAAATACAGTTAAAACAGTATAAAACAGTACACAAATGCAGTAAAATAGTAAAAAAAACTTTATAACAGTGCAACCTAGACCTTCCATCTAACCTAATCATTCTCCAAACCTCTCAGCCTTTGTGCTTCATTCACTGCCATAGCATACCTCTTAAATTCAGATTTGCCCCACTTTCCTGCCACATTTTGGTGCCTCACACTTTCTTCACTGATTCTTTTTCTCCTTCCTTTCTGTATAAATCTGCCACACAACATCTGCATTTCTTCCAGTTATACTACTGTTGGTTTCATCTGCACCTGCCTCTACCTATACATTACTAATGGTAGCACCATCATTCTTACCATTTCTATTTTCCAACTCAGTGTGTTCATCCTACTAGTCCATTTGTCCAGCATTCCATTTAATGTGTCCTTTAACTCCTCCTAATGTTTCCTGCTGTCCTACTGCTGGATATATTTTCAATACTAAATAGTTCTCCTCCTCTTTTAATTAAACCAACCTTGCTGGGTTTTGTACCCCAGTCTCTGTTAATAAAGATTTCATGGGATGATATGCCAAATCTGTTTTTTTCTATGCTTCTTAATAATTTTCATCACCTTAAATAGAATCTCTTTACATTTCCTAATAACACACAGTTATCAGATAGCAAGTTTATACTATGCTTTTGTTTGTCTTTCCATCTGTGCCAGTTTCTCTATGACCAGAATAAAGAATCCTGGGTACAGCATTCTTTACTGCCTTGTTCCTCTACCTAACCTCACTTTATCCATCAAAACTCCATTTACCCTAATTTGCACATTCAGACTTTTATGTAGCACTCTAATACTTTGTGTAGCTTTCCATTCTCCCAGTACTTACTTCAGAGACTTTATCATAAAGTCCCAAATCACTGAGTCATAAGCCTTTTTTATCCATTTGAGCCACCTGTTTCTTTTTAACGTTTCCTTCTCACACTAATTCATAACATTTAAAAACAGCCTTCAATGATCCATAGATGACCTACAATTCACAAAACCCTTTTGTCATTCCCATTAACTTTGGTTATAGTGTATCTAATCTAGCTGCTTATATCTTAGCCATAATGTTCATGTTTCTGTTTCATTACAGATTTGTTCTATTCACTTAAACAAATTTAACAGATACTTCCCTATACACATTCCTACCAACTTGTAATAATGATTTGGGAAAATGTCTGGACCATCTTTCTTCATATGTCACCTTTCTTATCCTCTCCTCTTTGAGCATCCCTTCCCTGTCTCTCTTTATCTCTCTGTCTCCAAGATTTGACCCTCCCCATTCCTCAAATGTCATCCTACCTGATTCTTACTGTGCACTCAAATCCTGTCAGAAATCCATACATTTCTGTTTTTTTCCTTATTTTTGGTAACTCTCCTACCATGCACTGCTTCCATTCCAGTGAACCATGTTCTCTTTTTTGAATCTTTGAGTTTGCACACTAATAAATTCACATCTATTTTCCTTTATTTCTCCATATGCCTCCCCTCCTCTATACTTCTGCCTGCATGTGTTCTTCTACCTTCTCTAACTCTTCCTGCAGCTTCTTGATCCTGTCAATCTTAACCATCATGTTTTACTCTATTTGCTCTTCCTCCTTCTCTTCATTCATGACTAACTGCTCCTGTCTTAAGTCTATATTGGCCTAATTTACTGCCCACTTCTTTGAAATCCTCTATATCCTTATCATTTCCACCTTTCAAGTTGCATTGGTTTTGTCCCACTCCTTAATTTCTACTCTCCCTTTTATGATTTATTCCCTTGAATTATCTCCCTAGCCATCTTTTATAACCACTCTACCTGATCTGAACCTTTCTACTTACTTGGGTTCCATCTGCAACTCTCTAGTCATTCCTTACATTCTTTTCATAACATTGTACTCAAGAAATGATCTGTCACTTCTCTTCATGTATGTCCATAGTCTCACATTGCCTAAGGTTTCATCATCTACTGATATCCTATCCAGCTTACTTGCCTGTTTTCCTGCCTGTCTACTAAACATAAACAGCTTCACCCTCCCTCATTTTCTCTCCTTCTTCTCCTTAACATTTTCTGATATTTCACATTAATCTGTGCCTTCCCATACAACCTATCTAGGTTTGGCCTGAAATCTCCTTCCCCTATCAGTCTACCTCCTTTGTCACAGTCATTCAACTGCCTCTATACTGCATATCATTTTCTCTATTTCATCAGTGTTCTGGCCATACTAGGATCCTACTGGTCCTCTCACCTCTTCAAAAGTGCCTCTCTACACTGCCCACCTACCCCATGTTCTTGTCACAATGTCCCTTAACTGCTAGCCTCTCCTGATTTTCTTTATTTTACTTTTTCCTCTTTTATGGTGATCTGTTCCTGTATTTCTCCATTTTCTACATCTCTCTCTTTATCTCTCATCTCCGGAAGTGGTGTTATATGCCATCTTCTTCATCCCTGTAAATGTGTAAGCAGGTGCACAGCACTGTCTTTCTCCACCTCCACTTCAAGTGAGCACATTTACTGGTCCCTCATCATACCTTCATGACCAGTCCTTTCTGCTGAACTTATCATGCCATTTGCTGCTATTGTATTTTGTATCTCTGCACAGCTAAAGTTCCTCCCTGTCCTATGTCCTTTTATACTGTCTCTCCTCCATTGACAGGGACTGTTTATACCCACCTTATTTATTAGTACCCCCTCATTGTTTCCACATCAGACTTCATAGCTTTCTCTCTAGTGTGACTGATGGGTGCCCTTATCTGCCACTTTACTTTTATAATTACTTCATATCCCAGATGTCCTACAGCCCACTCTTGCTTTAAATTCCACATCACTGTGCAAATCTCTACTCTTTACTTATGTCTTACTGATTAAAAAATAAATAAATCTACCAACTTCACTTTCACAATCTCCATCCTCAGACCCCTCTTCCAAACAGCCTATCTCAGGATCCATTCCTTCATTTGGAGGCATCTTAACAAATGGGTACCCACTCTTGAATTTGGATAATTATTTGGTTTGCCTACCCTGACTGCCCTGTTAGCTTGCAGATCCAAGTTGTCACTTCCCCTTGGCAAATTCAGTCAGCCAGTCCAGCACAAGTGTTGATATGCTCCTCATTCTTACCCTTGTCCCACTCATATTATTTGAAAGTTATCCTTTCAAGATCTGTGTTTCAAGTCACCTGTTTTTAAACTCACTTTATCTAACATGGACATTCTCTCCGATATTTCACAATCATGCCTCTCTACATGTTTCTTTTTTAAATATGTTTTATTGATTGATTACATGAAAAATCATTTATAATAAATAAACTATTATTCTCAATTATTTCCCATAAAAATAATTCTAAGCCAATTCAGACAATTAACTTTGTACATTACTTTATTTACATTGGGTGTACATTCTTAAAATTTCATATGTATATGTTTAATTAAATATTGACCTAAATATTACAAATCAGATAATGTATTGTAAAAGAAACCTCTGCATGTTTCTAAATTCCATCAAGTGTTGGATTCTGCAGCAATATTTCTTTCAAGAAGTCACTCAGTTTTCAGTTTAATGTAGCTCAATATAGACATTATATTTTCCACATCAACCACAATGGCAGCTACTTTCTGTAAAATTACATTATATATATATAGGATACCCTCCTTCCTCCTCACTCATTTCACATTATTGTATAAGTAAATAATAAGTTATAATATTTTATTTTCCTTTTACAGTCTGGCTCCTATATTGCTTTGCAGAACATCTTCTCAAGACCCACATATACTGCTTTTTCTCTTTGGCCTTCTCACATGCATAGCTGCCCCTCTACCCCTTTCTTTTCTTTGGCCTCTCTTGTCTCCCCACTTTTAAGGTTAAACTGTGATTATATTATAAATGTTTAATTCATAGCCAAAGTCAGAAAGATCAACTCTCATAATATCAAGAGCTCACTAATAAAACTAAACAGGAAACTAAGAAGACTCATTAAATCCAACAAGGTCACTTATGAGGTCAAGATAGCTTCTCTGGCTAAAGACAAGCACAAAGCCTTCTACAGCTTTGTCTGAAACCTCAAAGGTAACACAAAACAGCATGCTGAAGTTGGTAGTAAATGGTACCACCTTCACTGAACAGAGTGACACAGCAAATCTGGTATTCGACAAACTTATCTCAAACTTTACCCCCTCACTTCCCCCTGCCACCCCTTGTGAATTCCCTACCAGCATAACCCCTAACTATCAGCAGGGAACAAGTCATGGCAGCACTCACTAAGGTGAAAAAGACAGCCTCATTGTTGCCTGACAATATCCCAAATTGCTACCTAATTAGCCTGAAACATGACCTATCAAGACCATTTCAGTCACTTTTCAACTGCATCCTCAAAACCGGGTATATACCAAATGAATCCACCAATGAATGGAAGATGACAATTGTTATCCCCCTTCACAAGGGTGGACCATCAACTGACCCTGGAAACTACAGACCCATTAGTCTGACTAGTCTTATATGCAAAGCCATGGAATGAATTATCATGGAAATGATCAGCAAAGACATTGGCAACCTACAGACACTGGATCCATGCCTACTAAACATAGCGGACTTCTTTGAGAAGGTAACCGAGGCAATGGATGAAGGAAAAATGATGCATACCACCTACCTAGACCTGTCTAAGGTATTCGATACAATACCCCACTCATGTATTGTGGACAAACTCACGGAATTAGGCATAAATCCATACTCGACTCACTAGATTACTACTTGCCAGCTGTCTCACAGATAGGACCCAAGAAATCAGGATTGGTGAGACCACTTCCACCAAGAGAGAGGTCACCAGTGAAGTACCATATAGGTCCATGCTGGGCCCACTCCTGTTTGGCATCTACTTCTTGTAGGTCAAGGCTAATGTCAAGGGCCTTTGGCTCACCAAGTTTGCAGATGACTGCAAACTGGGAGCTATTATAAATTCCCCCATGACACTAATGTCCTGAAAGAGGATATAAAACAGAAAATGACTAGTGCCTAAGCCATAGATTAAAACTCAGTTCAAAGAAATGCATTATAGTGTCTTTTGGGAAAACATCTACTCAGGCAAATTACTCCATTAATAAGATGCTCTTAACATTTGACCCAGTAGTTAGAGATATGGGAACATATATAGACAGTAAAGTAGGCTTTGTCCAACAAATAACCAAGGTAGTAAGAAAATCACTGTATGTCACCCAACTTATAAGTAAAGGTATGACATCCAGGTCCAGGGAAGTTATAGTATCACTGTACTTGTAACTTATCAGACCCATCACTGGGTACAATGCCCCCTTTGGCACTTTGGCACATACCTGACTAGGCATATGCAACAGCTAGAATGCCCAGAGAGGTTTGTCACTAATAGAATCCAGAGTATTAAGAAACTGTCCTATACAGATCACCTTAGAACCCTGTTTTTATACTTAGCCTCCTAGAGGTCATTGAAAAGCAATGTATGTTTGGCATGTAAAGCATCCTTAGATCCAGCCCTGATGCTTTTGTACATCCGCAAAATGAGTAGCACCAGAAACAATAGATCCAGGGACATAAATAGAACATGCTGGTGAGACAGATATATGACTCAAAGGATTCCCATGTTCTGGATTAGGCTCTCCCATCCATATGAAACAGAACATCTTTAACCCTATTCAGATGTAACCTTGAGCATTGGATGGGAAATACCAAATTCATCCCTGGGCTGCCACCCATATCTCTTTTAGACAGAGATCAACAGGAAATATTCCATAACTAATGTCAGATGGCTAATCATAAATTCATCCCTGGGCTGACCCCCATATATCTTATAGACTGAGGCCAATAGGAAACATTCCCTAACATACTGCCTCCCCACATAACTTTTTAGCAACCTCCTAACACCTCCCTCCTAACAAACATAGCCCCTATTCAGGACACACATGTTACCACGGTATGCATTTGGGTAGGGTTGCTTGGCTAGGCTTATAAAGGCTGGTGGTCATCTGCAAGTATATATACTTCAGATACACATTTTATTTCTGTAACTGCCACACAGCATTCACACACATTTTGTTTCCCTTCTCCCTTTGGTCATATACATCAGCATTTCTGTTTCCCCTTAGAGTTCTATGAGGAGTGCTCAAGCTTCCTTTACATTCCACTATGGTTGTTCACAGGCCCACCTCTCATACTTAGAACCTTTACTTCATTCCTCTGCCACCTTACTCCTCTTTGAAATACTTATCTAAGAGCAAGATACTTTCCTAAGTGTTTGTCTTCAGTTGTGTCTTCACAGCACTCCCCACTTTGCTGCAGTTTTCTACAATATATTCATGTTTTATATTTGGATTTTGTATTGATTACTAAAAGACTGAATACTAATGCAGAGCAGTGTTTACTTACTTTGGGAGCTATTATTTATATTTATGAATCTGCATTTGTTTGAATATTTTTATTTATTTTATTTATTTTACATTTGTTTACCGGGTTGGTCTGACTGGATACATATCCTTTTTCAGCAGAGACCCGGGGAGAAAAGCTCCACATTCACAAAGAAACAAAAAATACATAGAGTAACATCAAAAACATTCAAAATACAGAGAGACTCATTGCAATAACATTCTATTAAGTTGCACAGTTATAATTTTGAGTAGGACCACAGATATTGAGATAGGTTAGGAAGTAAGGAGGTTTGCTCTATTAATCCCAAGGGAGAAGGCAAAATTTTCGTTGACAAGTCGAATCTATGGTTATAGGAGGGAGCAATCTAAGGGAAGCAAAATTGTATAAAGAAATAGGTTTAAGGAAACTAGAGAAGTTTTAGGAGAGGAAGTCCTATAGATAATACTGAGAGGGTGGTAAGGAGCCATTGTGTTAGTCAGGATTGTCACAGGGGCATAGCCAATGTGCCTTAAGAAATGACTTGAGACTGGTTTTAAAATGGCTGATTGAAGTTGTAAGTCTTAGGTTATTGGGAAGGGAGTTCCATAGCCTTCCAATAGAATTGGCATAGAGAGCATCACCTCCTGAGTTATTTGATTTCCTGGTTTGTACCAGGACACTATTGGAGGATCGGAGGCAGTTAAGGTTGGAGTAAGGGGTCAGGAGTTGGTTCAAAGAGGGTTTTTTTTCTGGTTCCTTAATTATTTTAAATGCTTCCGTAAGTTGTTTGAATTTAAGAAGATTAGGTAATTCTAACCATTCAAGTTTCTTAAGGTTGAGACAGTGATGAGTACGGTAAGGTGATCCAGTCACGAACTTAGCGATGTGGTTATAAGCAACTGAGAGTTTGTTGAGCTCATTTTTGTTGAGGAAGGATAGGACCGGGGATGAATACAGTAACATTATTGGCTAACAGTATGTATTACTGAATGAGAAGCTGGTTCAAATATAAATATCAAATAACCTTGTAGAGAATGCAGTGATGTGTTTAACTAACATTCACATAAAAGCACAGTTATAAGTCTATTGAACAGTAATTGTTGGTTATGATACATTGTATGTCACTGTTGGTTTGAAATGTATCTTGGCAGGCAGTCTATTTGTAAATGTTGATGTTATGTAGTCCTATCTCATCGTAATTCTTGCTGGATGGGTTCGGAGCCGATTTTTGGCTCTGACTTGGCTGATACTAAAGCTTGAGAGCTTTTACTGGCTCTAGGCTAACCCCTATCTCATGGTGCCTCACAGCAATTCCCCAGATCTCATTTGCTGTGAAAGCATCGAGGTTGTCTCCTTTCTGGCTTGTTGGCTAAGTAGTAGATTTTTTGATAAATCTTGATATATTTCTCTAGTTTTTTCTTTATTATTCTATCTAGATAGTTATTATCCCTTACCTGTGTAATTATAGTGAGCGCTTGATCCCCTGTCCCACTTTCTAAGGATTGTACAGCCCATTTTAGTTAGAGGGCTGCAGTTGCCCATTTAAATTAGAGGGCCTTTCCTCTCTGTATGCTAGACCATCTTCTATAAAAAATATATATATTTCTTCTCTTCATAGCTTTGCCTCATTGTTATTATTGTTGTTATTGTTGTATTGGTTAGCTTTGTTTTTTTCTTTCTCAGCAATATGTCCAATACAAAGACAGAGAACATAAGGAACACTGCTTTTTGGATTCAAGAAATGCAATGTGTTCCCAAAAAATGTCATTGACTGACAGTCACACCAGCTGTGTGTACTGCCTTGGAGAGGCTCATTTACAAGAACCCTGTACTTTCTGTCATGCCTTCAGTACTAGGGTTCCCTAGAAATGAGAGAAAACCAAAATTGATTGACAGGGGTCTTATGACTAGTTCCTTCCAGGATCAGCTAAAACTTGGTCAGACAGTTCCCAAAACTTTGAAGAGAAAACCTCCATCAGTTCCAGCTTTGGAGTCATCAAAGAAGTCTAAAGCGATGGAGCCGAGGAGTTCTGGCTCCGATTCTGCTTCTTCTGTCTTGGTGCCGTCTGTTTCCTCATTGCTGAGACAGCCTTCAGTATCAAGACATCCACCAGTTCTGGACCCTATCTCACCTACTTTGAGATCTCCTATATTAGAGAGGAGGAAGTCTCCTTCCATCTCTACTCACTCTTTCAGGGCACTTTTGGTTGAGGATATCGAGCGGGTGGTGAAGAGGCTGCTCTGTGACCCAGCTCTGGCTAAAAAGTTAGCTCTTCCAGACCCAAAGGCTTTGAAGCCATCCCATCTTCAGACTACTGCTCCTCCTCCGACTGCTTCGCTCTCGGAGTCTAACACTTCGGGGTCCTTCTGTGCTGGATCCTTTGGTTCCAAGAATTATTCCTGCTTCCTTGGAACTGATAACTCTATCCTCATCGGTTCAGTATGGAGGTGAGTGGTCTGGAAGCCGATGCTCTTGAGCCGACTCTGAGAGAGATAGTCACCCCGTTTTTTCTTTTGAACTGACCCTCCCTCTCAGTGCTTCAGCTCAACTGAGCTTGGTTCCCATGTTTGCTTTGGAACCTGTCCCTCCATTTCCTTGGAGCGGAGGTCTTCTTTGGAGCAGGGTGGAAAGGCTTTTGAAGCAATAGAGAAAGCTTTGTCCAGTGCCAAAGCCCTGACTTTGGACCCGGTGTCCCACCAGCAGCCGGTAGCAACCTCTTCTCCCCCACCTCCCCCTCAGCATAGGGAACCAGAGACTCAAGGAGCCCCCATTGTAGGCGTCCCCTCTTCTGAGACCTCCCCATATTATCCCACTGGGGAGCTCCCTCAGAAGAGACTTTGTAAGAGGAAGCACATTGACTCACCTGACTATGTCACATCAAACACTGATTTGGATGAGTCAGAAGGATCCCCAAGATCCCCCTCTGAGGATGGCTCTTTTGCAGACATCCTTGAAATCCTTAAATGGAGGAGTGATTGGAAGACCTCTAACCCTACTGAGGATGAATCAGTTTACCTTGAGGCCTTTGGTTCCCGACCTTCCACCTCCTGGATGACACCGCCATATGACCAACTCTTGGGGGTCATATCCCAGAAAGCTTGGACCTCCCCAGACACAGTGGAGGCTGTCCCGAGGAGGCCAAACAAATTTATGACTGCTCCGGAAGACAAGTCTTTTCTTTCTAAGGGAGTTCCCGTGTATGCTATGGTGGTAGCAGTGGCCAGAAAAAGGAGTTGTCTGAGACATCTTCAAATATCCATTCTCCTAATAAAGAGTTCAGGATGATGGATAGGTATGGAGAGTACCTTCTCTTCAGTGGCATTTACCTTACAATCTCTGAATTACCTGTCCCATTTTACTAGTCTTCAAAGGGATCTCCTGAAGGAGTAGGGAGATACCCTTCAGGGTTCAGTAGCTCCGGGATCCACTGACAAGGTATCTGCACAGCTCTCTACTCTTACATCTATAGCTAACTCCTCCATGAGGCTGATTTCCTATGCAGCTGATGGAGCAAGCAGGGCAGCTGCAACAGGAATTTCTCTTAGAAGACATTCCTGGATGCGTCTATCCAACTTCACAGAATCCTTTAAGTCTTCCTTTACCAACGTCCCCTTTGATGGTTCAACTCTTTTTGAACTGCAGGTAAAAGAGACTTTGACCAGGTGCGAGCAGGAAGGGAAAACCTTATCTGCTGTTGGAGTACATTTCTCCCTTCCTTCTAGACCCTATCCCAAGGGTCAAACAGGAGGGAAAATGTGGTACCGTAAATCCCAAAAAGGTCTCCCTCAGGCAGAAGGTCAACCCTTCCCTAGAGGCAGAGGGGGAGGGTATAATGGAAGTTGCCGCCCTCGTGGCAAAGGAGGTCCGCAACATCAGGGAGATAGAGATACTTTCTATGGTCATCCCTTCCACCACCCCTGAGGGGATGCCCGACTGTCTGTCTCTGGAGGAAGTAGGGGTCGCCTTTCACTGTACCCAAGCATCTGGCTAGAAATTTCCCAAGATCATTGGGTACAAACTATAATTTCCAGAGGCTACCCTATTTCCTTTGTTTCCAATCCCCAGTAAACTGGTCTCTACCAGATGTGCCATCCATTCAATTAGACTGTGCAACATCAGAGGTCATCTTGTTGCTTCAAAAAAAGAGTCATCCAAGAAGTCCCCACAGAGCAAATAGGATCCGGAACTTACTCACGATTCTTTTTAGTTCCAAAAAAGACAGGGGACTGGAGATCAATTCTAGATCTCAGCAAACTCAACAAGTCTGCAAAGAAATCGAAGTTCTGTATGATCACTCTGCAGTCAATATTTCCCTTTATCGGGAAAGACAATTGGATGTGCTCCATAGATCTTCAGGACACGTACTACCATATCAAAATGTACAGGTGCTCCCGAAGACATCTACGATTTTGGCTGGGAGCCAGTCATTTTCAATTCTGAATGCACCCCTTTGGCCTCACTACAGCTCCCAGAGTGTTCACCAAATGCATGGCAGTGGTAACGGCTCACCTGAGACATCAAAGATTCCAGGTGTTTCAGTACTTAGACAACTGGCTCCTCACTGCTACCACCAAGCACCAACTAATCAGAACCAGGGATGAGACTCTATCCTTGTGCACCAGATTAGGCATTACAATAAATCTAAAAAAATCAGCCTTATCTCCATCGGAGTCCATTGTCTTCTTAGGCTCAGACATAGACTCAACCACCATGACAGCAAAACTGACACCAGAAAGGATAGAATCGCTGCACAACCAAGTCAGATTCTTGCTGCAGAAAGACAAAGTACAGGCCAGGATAGTCCTTCAGGTTCTAGGGACTATGGCTTCCACCATTCTCTGAGTTCCCATAGCCCATCTGCACATGAGAGTACTTCAGTGGCTACTATTTGCCCAGTGGTCAATGTAGGATCTCCCCTTGTCTCACCAAATACTCATCACAAACTCCTGCAAGAAGGATGTAACATGGTGGTTACATACGGATCAATTTTATCTAGGTCACCCACTTGGTCCCACTCAACAAAATGCAGTCTTGACCACAGATGTTTCCCAGATAGGGTGGGGGGACATTACCTGGGAATGACGGCCCAAGGTATCTGGCAGGATCGCGAGAACCACTTGCACATAAATGTTCTAGAGATGAGAGCGGTGCTATATGCTTTGCAAGCACTTCACAGTTCTCTTCCCACTGGGACAATTGCGATTCAGTCAGACAACATGTCTGTAGTGTGGTACATAAACAAGCAAGGGGGAACCAAATCTTGCCCACTTTGTTGAGAGGCTCCAAGAGTATGGAAATGGGCGATGGACACTCAACGCTTTCTGGTAGCAATGCACATTCCAGGGAAGTCCAATGTGATAGCAGACAAACTAAGTTGAGTAGTTCTGATGCCTCACAAGTGGTCCCTGAATACAGAAGTTGGGGAAGAGATTTTCCAAAAATGGGGCCAGCCTTGCGGCGACCTATTCACCATGTACATGAACACCAAATACAGCAACTACTTTACCCTAATTCCACATCCAGGGATGTCACCCAGGGATGCTCTGGTCCACAATTGGCCTCCGGGACTCCTTTATGCCTTTCTGCCCTTTCCTCTCATACCAAAAGTCATTCAGAAAGCAAAACACCAAGTCTGGTTCCCCTTCCTGTGGCCCTATCTCTTGGAGGAACCATGGATTCTGGAACCATCTCCAGACCTCCTGATTCATCAATCAGAATAGTTCCAGCCTACCATCCAAACCCTGAAATTGACAGCATGGCTGCTCCAATTCCACGAATAGCCAGGTGTATTCCCATTTCCCCTACAGTCAAACACATCCTGATTTCTTCACACAAACCTTCCACAAGGAAATTATATTCTAGTAAATGGAAAAGGTTCTACTTTTGGGCAGCAAACCAAGGCATGGATCCCTACTCAGCTCCCATAGAGTCTATCCTGTCCTTCCTGGCCTCCATTTTTCAGAAAGGAGCTGCAGCTGCTACCATTAGAGTTCAGTTAGTTGCCATCTCTTTATCATTTTGGCTACATGGGAAATCCAATCATGTCCCACTCTTTATGCAAGACCTTTTTGAAAGGAGTCCTCCTTCTCAGACCTCCAATCAGGCAACCACCGGAGCCCTGGGACCTCAACCTAGTTCTCATCTTTAATTTCTCCACCCTTTGAACCGTCTTCTTCATCTGATTTGAAATTGTTGTCTTGGAAGACATTGTTCTTAGTAGCTATAACATCTGCTGTGAGAGTCTCTGAATTAAAAGCCCTCATTATTCAACCTCCTTATATTGTTTTCCGCAAGGATAGAGTCTCACTCAGAACTAATCCTTTCTTTCTTCCAAAGGTATGATCAGAGCATAATTTCCAAAGGTATGTTCAGAGCATAATCTCAACACAACTATCGAATTACCAGTTTTCTTCCCAAATCATAGTAACAAGTCAGAATACAAACTACACCAATTAGATGTCTACAGAATTCTCAGGTTTTACCTGCACAGAACTAAAGGTTTTTGAAAATCGGACCAATTGTTTGTTTCCTTTTCAGACAAAAACTAAGGCTTTCCCGTCTCTAAGGTCACTTTGTCTAAATGGCTGCCAGACTGCATCTCATTTGCTTACAAAACTGCTGGCAAACAATTACCTGCTAAAGGACAAGCCGTGTCCATTTGGATCCAGTTACTGTGCTGTCCCAATACCTTACTACAGCCTGTGCAGTATTTTACAAAGTACGTCCTATGACATGACCCTTACTGATAATTACTCACAGCTGTATTTTGCAATTGTACTGAATTAACTTTGGCCCCTGAGTCAGGAATGCTAGCAGCCAGAGTCCTCTCCAAGTCCAGTATTGTCTATCTCTTTCCTTCACTCACTGCTTTCCTTAGCCTTCCCTACTATTTTTTTCTGCCCTCTGTCACCTGTTGTTATACAACCACTGAACACCAGGTGGCAGTCTAACCAGGACTTTACCCTCACCCCCCCTTCCATCTGTTCTAATTCGCCCCTGTACACTATTCTTTCCAGCTTCTCCTCCCTTACCCTCTTGCATAATCACTCCTATATTTCTCCTTCACTGCCCCTAACCTCTACTCCTATCACTGCCTACCATTAGCAGACTAGTATGCAATTTTGTTTCCTCTCTCTATCCTTGGTCTACAACTATACCTGCTCTGCTTGAAGCCACTCACCTGCTTCATCTTCTCTGTCTGGGGTGCTCTGCTTACTGATTGTCTCCTTCACTACTTGCTGTATCCCGCTTAGTTCGCCCTACAGGCTCACTCCGCTCCCCTACCCCACCCCCAATTCCCACCCACCCCCAGTGCTGTTACATTTATACTTAACAAACCACACCTACTATACTTCCTATCACAACACCACAACTACATAGTTATAAACTCCTCCCCTTATCTCTATACCTTATCAGCACTAACCTACCCTACTCTTCTATAGCTTCTCCTTCTTACTCCTCTGCTTAGCACACTCCCTCATCTCCTCTATCCATTCTCCGCAGCTATAGCCATTACTCTTACATCTATCACTATATTCTTCCTACCCCTCTATCTACTTATCCTTCTATACCATATCAATTAACCTATCCTACACTTCAACTATATTCTAAACCACCTTTGACTTTACATTAACCTTACTCTGCCATTCCAAATGGCCTACTCACATAAACCTTTGCTTACATACTTTTTTCTGTCTTGTTTATTATTTATATTTCTAACCTCAACCTATACCCTCACTGCCTATGAGCATTATGTGCTGGCCCATAAAGTGTCCCATCTACAAACTCTCCCAACCTTACTTCCCAACTGCCTCTCTCATTGTAACATTACCTCTACCTCAGCTTATCTGCATCCTAAGTTCCATAGATGTACTCATGTTACTTACCTCCTCAATAGGTTAAGCTCACCCAAACTTAATAAAATCTTAAAAACTTATTTGATACTATCCAAAAACATTCTAACAGGTGGTGACATTCATCCTAATCCTGGCCCAACACCACTAACAGGTGGAGACATTCATTCTAATCCTGGCCCATCCCCACTAAATGTCAGTCTACAAAAACAATTGCATAACAATGCTTCCTCCTCTTCTAGATTAGATAACTCCCTCAGAATAGCACATCTTAATATTCATAGTATCAACAACAAAATTAGCCAACTGCATGCTCTCCTTCAAGCCCATGCATTCGACATTCTTTGTCTAACAGAAACTTGGCTAAAACCTATTACTCATGACCAAGAAATAATCCCACCTGGATACAATATCCTTAGATGTGACCGCGCTTCAAAAAAGGGCGGCGGCATAGCAATCTTGTTCAAATCTGAACTCCTTGTTTCTCCCTGTGATGTAGCACTACCCTCAAATACCAATGCTGAGACCCTTACTGTTCAACTCCAAATAAATAGCTCTAAATTAATCTATATAATCTGTTCATATATCCCTCCAGGAAATAATATTACCACCCTAGAAAACATACTTAGTAGCCTATCCACCCACCTTCCTCAAGAAACAATAGTACTAGGAGATTTTAATATAGATTGGACCTTATGCAATTCTTCCAACCCTAAGACCCATATAAATCTATTTGGTTTCACTCAAACAATAAATACTCCCACTAGAATCCATAAGCCTAGTACTAAAGAAACTACTCTTGACTGGATACTAATTAATAGTCACCCTGAAACTTACTTGACAGGATCTCTCCCAGATGACATTAGTGACCATATTCTAACCTACATAGTTAAGCAAAAGAAATCTAGCCCCAAAGACAACAATTTTATCACGTATCGATCTAATAAACACTTCCAATCTGAGAACTTTATCAAGGAACTAAAAGCCTGCAATTGGTCATTACTAAAACTACTCAATCTGGATGAAGCTATCTCCTTCTTTAATTCTACATTCCTTCAAGTTCTAAATAGCCATGCTCCCATTCACTCCTCCAGAGTCAGGACCGAAATAACTCCTTGGCTTACAAAACAAACCAAAGAAAAAATGTTCCTACGGAACAAAATTTGGGCAAAATGGAGAACCTCCAAATGTCCAGCAGATCACCTCTACTTTAAACAGTTAAGAAATGCTGTCAAAAAAGATATAATCTTAGATAAAAAGAACTATTATTCCCATCTTCAACATTCAAACTCTAAAAATCCTCAAATGTTTTGGTCTGGCATTAATAAACTTCTCAATCCAGGCCAGGCTAGAACTCCTTCTCCCAGCTCTATCCCCCATAACAACCTTCTGCAAATAGCAAATGCTTTTAACAACTACTTCATTGAAGCCATTCAAACCCTTACTAAAACACTATCACCCCCTACCCCCACTCCTACACAACATACCAACGATTCTCTGCCCCCTTTCATTTACAACCAGTACCAACTACCTTTATCTGCAAACTCCTTCAAAAACTTAAACCCTGCACCCCTTCTGCTGACTGTCTCCCAGCAGAATACCTTCAAATTGCTGCTAAAGCCATCACATACCCTGTTTCTATCCTTATAAACAGAACTATCTCAGAAGGTTACATCCCTTCCTTATGGAAAATCTCCCATATAATCCCCTTACACAAAGGAGGTAAATCCACTGATATCTCCAACTACCGTCCAATTGCTTTACTCTCCCCTTTAGCTAAAATCATGGAAAAATGTATCCACCATCAACTACTTCAGCACCTTCTCCACAATAACTTGCTTGCTAATTGCCAACACGGTTTTAGGCCCTTTCATAGCACTACATCTGCCCTGCTAACTTTTACTGACTGTATTAACAAGAATCAAAACAACAACTCTCTCTCATCTGCTCTATTTATCGATCTATCAAAAGCCTTCGACATGGTTAATCATAACCTACTTATCAATGCACTAAAAGCCCAATATCTTGACCAACAAGCAATCCTTTGGTTTAAATCCTATCTTGAAAACAGAAAACAAGCAGTACTCTGGGACAATAAACTATCCCCATCCCTCCCAGTGGACACTGGAGTACCCCAAGGCTCTATCCTAGGACCTCTTCTTTTTTCCATTTTCATTAATGATCTCCACACTGCTTTTCCTCAAACCACCTGTATACAATATGCTGATGACTCTACGCTTATCTGTACTGCCAAGTCTTCCTCCTCCCTCCAGACCCTTACCCAAACTGTATTTAACAAAGTAGAAAAATGGTTTACCCAACGCTGCCTCCTCATTAACCCCAAAAAAACAAAACTTTTACTTTTTACTCCCACACAAAAATCCCCACATATCCACTTTACCATTACCTCTGACAATGGTACTTGTATTTCCCCTGACTCTACTGCTCGTCTCCTCGGCATAACTATTGACCATAATCTCAGCTTCGATGTCCATGTTAACAATACTATAAAAACCATCAATAAAAAACTAGGCTCCCTGTATAGAATAAAACCCTTCCTTACCCCACTAGCTAGGAAATCTATTGCCCAGACTCAGCTTACTTCTACCCTGTTCTATGCTTCTGTCATTTATACCAATCTATCTAAGCTTAACCTTTCCAAACTGGAAACTAGATACAATAATATTACTAGACTTGCCACTGGCTTCCCTTATAGAACCCACCACTGTCTCAACCTTCAACAACTCAGTTGGTTAGAACTACAAAACCAACTACAATACAATCAACTGCTGATTGCACAAAAAATTCTGCACCACCCCACCAACACCCCTATCCTATCTAATCTGATCTCCCCATGCAAAAATCTTACAACACTACGCTCAGCTAATAAGTTACAGATTGCCAACAATATATCTAATAACAAAGCAGGAGATTCACTTTTTTCCAGTGTTGTTGGTAGAATCTGGAATAAGCTTCCAAATACACTCACTTCTCTCTCATCTACACAACTCTTTAAGAAACACCTCAAACATTACCTAAAAAGACAATGGCTTTGTCCCTGCTCAAAGCCTGATTGAAAAATACTCTTCACTTTTTCTCCCCCGACTCATCTCATGCTTTATAACAAATACCCCACCTTGAAAGTCATTGACTATCAACTACTAACCCCTTCTTACCTGCATTTTGTCCTTCCTGGTCTCTATTTTTCTTTTTCTTACTTATTGGTTTTTATTTTTTCTCTCAAATGAATGTTGATGCTTAATTACTATGTTTAACTGTTGCCTGATTATATTTGTAACCCCTCTATTGAATTAAGACATGTTTATCTCCAAAATCTACTCTAATGTCTCTGTACAGTATTCACAAAATTTAATTTCTTTACATATTATGCTGTATAATTTAAGATAGTCATTTTTTCTAAGTTTTTTAATGCCTTAATGTATTTGTGCATGGAGCTTTTCTCCCCGGGCCTCTGCTGAAAATGGATATGTATCCAGCTAGACTAGCCCAGTCAACAAATATAAAATAAATAAATAAATAAATAAATAAATAAATAAATAAATAAGTTAAAGGCCATTCAACCAGAGCAGTGTCTACTTCATATGCCTTTAGATCAAAACTCCCAATTGATACCATTTGTGCTGAAGCTACTTGGCCAAGACCTCATACCTTTGTCACTCATTACAAATTGGATTTGGCCTCCCGGGACAGGTCAGCCTTTCGATCCACTGTGCTGAAGAGTCTCTTTGCTTGAGCCACCCAGGATAAAAGTGCTAGGGACGCTGTCCCATCCAGCAAGAATTATGGCGAAATGGGACTACATAACATAAAGAAATTATGTACTTATCATAACGTTCCATGTTTATAGTCCATCTCGCCTACATTCTTGCGTCCCACCCTCCTTCCTCCTTCCTGTTTCCTGGAGGAACTGGTGGACTATCCTTTATGCAGTCTGACCTTGTTGTAGTTGTCTGTCCACTTGGCATGGATAATAATACAAAGTATTCTGTTTGTATGTGCATAGTTATTGATAGTTTACTAACTATTATGTACCTAGTTACTTTCTTGCAAACAAGATCTGGAGAATTGCTGTGAGGCACCATGGGATAGGGGTTAGCCTTGAGCCAGTAAAAGCTGTCGAGCTTTAGTATCAGCCGAGTCGGAGCCGAGACCATCCAGCAAGAATGCAGGCGAGATAGACTACAAACATGGAATGTTATGGTAAGTACATAACGTCTTTTTTTGATAAGTTTTTGCTGCCTTTTAGTGTATGTTGCAGCTGAAAATGGTCTTTGAACTATTCTACTTAGCTGATTAACAAAGATAGAGAAATACATGACAAAATAAATACTTTGTGAATTTGCATGTCTTTTGGTAGAACAATTAATAAACTAAATACTTCTGTGTTAACACTCAAACTTGCTTATCTCCTGTAATACCTCTCTCTATTGTATTTGTTAAGTTGCTCCCACCCATCTTATACACCAGTCTTATCTCTGTAAAGTCTCAGTACAAGACTGGTAAATTTAACGTTTGTGAATATCAATAGAAATTCTATTATACTGACTATTATGCTATGTATTCACTGAAACTACATTATAAAATGTTGGTGTCACTTTCGTAATTTGGATTTGGAACAGTACTGCTTTCCGCTCTACGGCTTTTTTTGTTTTGATTACTTGGTTGCTAGTGAAAGCCACACTTTCTTGGTTTTCTACATTATAAAATGTGTTATTGTAAATATTAATTGCATTAAATATGATGCCTTGGAGTTTTTTTCCCTGGGCCTCTACTGAAAAAGGGCATCTGTTCCCAGTCAAACTTTCTCAGTAAATAAATGACAGTAAATAAGTGTTAATAAATAAATTAATAATATAAGGAGGAAAATAACTGCAAACAACCCACCAGATAAATGCTCCGTCATACAAAAGAGAAAAAATGAAGCTCAAAATTGTAAATGCTACAACGAAGCAACCAGGCAGTCCACCAAAGGTTTAAAAATGTAAAACGATGTTTATTGCGAGCGCTTTCGCTAAAAAGCTTCTTCAGACCAAAAAAAAAAAAAACATATTACAAGCAAACAGTACTTTGCAACAATATAAACTCTTTCACACTGTGCAATCTGATGTTTTATTTTAATCTTTACACTTGGTTATGTATTAGTATTCACATTTTTTTTATGTATGTGCCTCTGCCTTGTGGCCATGGATGTGACTGAAAGGGTCTTCACTCACCCACTAAACAAAATCCAAAAAATCAGTCAGTGAAGTAATACTGTAAAATCTGAGGAATTGTATGCTGCATAATTTGTTAACCACCATACAGATTCACATGAAAGAGAAAGCAATTACATGTCAAGGTTCATTCACATTTCCTAATAAAAGACCTGAATGACCTGATAGTTTTTTCAGCACTGTTAAGGCACGAATCATCCTCGGCTCCATGAACCATTACATACCATTCATACAATTCATACTGATTTTCTTGCTCCACACATTCTCGCTCACAGCCAGGAATCACGAATTCCAGACACGTCATACACTGTGTTCTTACTTTGCTTGTTGATCTCATTTGATGACTCATTTGCTACAGTTTGAACAAAGGCAACAAAGACCAGTTTAATCTTGAGGATGTCAGCTTGCACTGGGTTGCACAGCACAGTCATCTGTACAAAACTGGTATAAACCAATATAAAACTGGTAAAACTACAGATACACAAATTAGACATATTCATGTTTGGAATGTTTCCATTGCCTTATTTTGTAGTGTTTTACTGTTTTTTCATAATTGGAAAGTAATCTATTTGAAAAGTTTGAAAGCTGCAGAAAGTGAGAAGCAAAAAAAAGAAAAACAAATGTGCTCCATTCCTTTTTATTAATCTGGATATCATGCTCATTCCTCATATCTGTGAAGGGTTTGCTGTAGAAAACATTTATTACCCAAATCTCACTTCTCAGTGTTTCATAGGTTAGTACTAGGCTAACAGACCTTCCAGGCCATTTTAAGCTTAGCCAATTTTCCTTTTGGTACTTGAATTAACCTATAATCATATTCAATTTAATGTTGGTACTATAACTAAATAGTAATACTGAACTATTAATTAAAGCTACAGCTCTTTTGAACTAATAATATATAATTCAGAATAACTGCATTTATTATGAAGTAGAAAATATGAGAATATGTAGTGATAACAAACAAGAAAATAAGGGGCCAACAAAATAATAGTGATAATAAATCTGGTAAAAAGAAAATACTAATGCCATTGGAAGTAAGAGCAGTGTCATAAAGAGCGAAGGCTGGTAATGGAGATGAATATAGATTAAAAAATCAAGACATGATCATAGCCTTTTTTTGGAAGCTAAGAGAAAGAAAGAAAGAAAGAAAGAAAGAAAGAAAGAAAGAAAGAAAGAGAGTGAGACAGACAGACAGATGATGGGGATAAGCTGTATAATGTATGCACTGAGGTACTATAGGTAGGATATGGATCCCTTTCTAGTGGGCCTCCAGAATGAAAGAAGTGTGAATGCTGAATACAAATGTTAAGCATGCCAATTTGATGCTAACAGTTTTACTGCTGTATTGTTATGTCTACATTAAATTAAATAAAGTATAATCTAAAATGAGATGTTCAAATGATCTGAACTAAAGGTGAGTCTATGTGTGTGTATTCATGCTTTATAGATTAGTACTAGGCTAACTGCCCTTGTGGACCATTTTAAGCCTAGCCAATTATCTCATTTGAGAATCAAACCCTGCACTTTTAGTGTGTAAGGCAAACACCTTAACCATTATGCCATAGCCCAATCCCTTTTTGTGCTTGTTTGTGCAATCATGCATATGTGTGTGCGTTTATGTGTGCATGCGCACGTGTGTGTGTATGTACGTGCATGTGTGTAAGCATGTATGCACCAATTTGCATGGATGTATGTGTGTGTTTGTGTATGTTTGTCCATGCACGCGTGTGTGCATCTATATATATGTTTATGTGTATGTGTGTGTTATGGCATGCATGTGTGTCTGTGTGTGTAGGACCATGTTTGTGTGTGCGTGTATGCGTGTGTTTGTGTGTGTGCGCGCTTGCTGTGGGGACAGCACAAAATAATATTTTGCAACACAAGTTTTGTCTCTTACAGACTAACGTGATCATAGCAAACTTCCATGCAGATAGAAAAATATCCTAGCACAGGCAGTTTTAGAGGTTCTGGAGGAAAATATATTTTAGAGAAAGGAAGCAAAGATGTTGTAAACCAAGTAAATATGTTATTATCGAAAGAGAGCCTATCAAAAACATTTAGGATGGGGAAGGTAGAAATTCAGTAAGGTAGTATGTCACAGTTGTTTGCATTGCTACCTTACAATACTTGACTCTCTAATTCATCTTTTACTGAGGTGCCTTTTATGTAGAGTCTGCATTTTCTCCATGTAGCCACATGGATTTTTGCTCAGTGTTCCACTTTCTTTCCACATCCCTAAGATGTAATGAAGGTTAATTGGCATTTCTCCAAATTGAAATTTGTTGTAGAAGTGCTTGCTTTAGGAGTATGTGTTTGTGTGTGTGTGTGTGTGTGTGTGTGTGTGTGTGTGTGTGTGTGTGTGTGTGTGTGTGTGTGTGTGTGTGTGTGCACGCACATGTGTGTGTCCTGTCCCTTGTGCCAAATAAGTGCCAGAGTGCCAGGGTAGGCTTCATCTCCCATATGACCTTTTATTGGATTATGCAGGTAATCAATATAGCTTGAAATGGAATGATGTCTGTGCTTCAGGGAGTTGGTGGTATGATGATAGGAGGTTCTGCCAGCTATGCCAAAAGAAATGGAGTAGTGGATGTGTAACATATGCCAGCACAGCTAGCTGGAATTATATCAAACTGATTTGTACAGATGCTTGTGCTGAAAATGTATTTGTGAGTTTTGCTTGTGTTAAAATGTATCAACAGTGTGCCCTAATGGAAGTAAAATACATGTACATGTATTATTTTAACTGAACGAAATATATATGTTTTAACAGCATCTTCTGGAAGGGAATAGGTTAATCCACCAGACTTTGGCAAAATATTCTTGAAATTAAATTACTTTATGGGTTAAGCCCTAAAGATGTTATCACACAGTTTTGAAGGGAGCCAGAGATGCAATGTTTGTATTTTAGACAGGTTGTAGCTCCTGTAGGAAGAGTGTAATGGTTTTACGGTTTTATAACTTCCAACAGCTGCACCACATGTGAGCATTGCTCTATCTGTATGTATGGTAACACATAGGTGCTAAATCATGACAGCGTCTGGCAGTGGGGGTTGCATGGGAACCAGAAATCAGATGACCAGATGTATGTGATGTCACTCTGTACAGAAATAATGTTTTACTATTAGAGGAGACTGATGTCTCAGCAGCATTCTATATTCTGTCTTGGATCTGAAAACAAGGACCACTCACCCATCTTGCCTTGCTCTATTCAGTAAGTAGGAAAATTAATTATTTTAGTCAATCAGGAATAGATAGTGAGACTAGCTAAATACTGTTTTTCTATAACTGTGTGAAAAACTTTCCATCTCTGTTATTTTTAATATTCCCTGTGACTGAAACTATGGTGTTTACTGTAAATAGATATTTAGTATTTTCATGTTCTTTTGTTATTTATTATTAAATATATTTAAACTTCTAATTGTGACTGGTCCTTTTAGAAACATATTTAAGTTTTGAGAGTATTTGCACATATTTATTTGGTGATAACTGTGGCCACACCTGAAAGCCTGGCTGTTTGGTCAACATTACCATTTGTATTAATATTAATTTCACTCAGTATAATCGGATACCCTTTTAAGAGCCTTATAGTAACTGACTGGTGGCAGTGAATCTACATTATAGTCTAGGCAAAGTTGGTAGAGTGGGTAATCTGTGCCAGCTTTTCCTAGGTGTGCGTGTGTGTGTGTGTGTGTGTGTGTGTGTGTGTGTGTGTGTGTGTGTGTGTGTGTGTGTGTGTGCATGTGTATGTG
Organism: Protopterus annectens; assembly: GCF_019279795.1. NCBI lineage: Eukaryota > Metazoa > Chordata > Ceratodontiformes > Protopteridae > Protopterus > Protopterus annectens. The sequence goes on along the minus strand of NC_056745.1, from coordinate 626,457,385 downwards.
TGAAAATTAAATCTCAAAGATTGTGTGTGTGTTTGTGTGTGTGTGTGTGTGTGTGTGTGTGTGTGTGTGTGTGTGTGTGTGTGTGTGTGTGTGTGTGTGTGTCAGCTACTTGGAGCAGGAACAAAAAGCACTGGTTTCACATTGAATATGCTGGAGGACTTGGCTTGGACACTCGGCTGAGGACCTAATCCTACAGCTGTGCCAGTGGGGAGTCTTACTGGGGACCTGGAGGGAGACAGGTAGAGACACCCAGACCCCAGGCAGAGTGTGTGCCCTGTGTGCTCTTAAGGGAAATTGTGCTTGATGCAGAGAAGTCTGCATCTGGAAATACTGAGTGTATCCATTTGTATTCCAAGTGAATGTCCCTCTCCAGTGTCAGTGGTGAGGATTCAGGCTCCTTGATTACTAGCTCAATGTGGGGGCCTCACATATTGGTGGTGTGGATTTTGAACTTCTGTAGCCTGTAAGCAGTTGTCTTTAAAGATGTGCATTCTCTCAGCAGCCACACAGTGAATACTCAGAATTTCATATCACAACAGTTTTTATTTATTTTATGTTTATTTAGTTTAGTTAGGCGAGCAGGCAAAAATGTCAGCAGAGGATTATGGCAAGCTGACAAAGAGATAGTTGGCCAAGGTGAAGCCAAAGGACTGGTGTATGCCAACCTGACTAAAGAGGAAATTATTTCAGCCTTAGTTGCAGCTACAACACAAACCAGCAACCAGGAGGGTAACCAGTCTGGTGATGGGAATTTGCAGCCTTCAGAAACAGGCAGTCCACCTTTTCCTCAGAGGACTTTGAGATCCATCTGGAGTTAAAGAGACTTAAACTGGAGGCCAAAAGTATGGAATTAGAATCAGCAGACAAACTGCGGCAGGCAAAACAGATGGAATTAGAATAAGCAGAGAAACTGCGGCATTTAAAGGCCAAAGAAAATGAGAGACTGTGGTGTTTGTAGGCTGAAGAAAATGAGAAGCAGCATTGATGTATGAGGGAGATGCTGACTCTTCGCCAGGGTCATGGAAGCAATATGGAAAGGAATAACCAAACCCCAGAAGCAATAAAGGTCAGTAAATTTCTTCCACAATTTACCTACTGTGATAATTTTGATAGTTGTATTCATATATTTGAAAGAGTATGCAAACAGTATAATGTTGGCCAAGGGCTCTGGGTATGGTTCCTGACCTCCTTACTGCATGGTAAAGCTGTAACTGCTGTTTCTAAATTATCTGATATTGATTGTTTAAACTATGAAAAAAGTCAAGAAATGTTTACTTGAATGCTTTAAGTTAACACCTGAAGCTTACAGAAAAAAGTTTTGTGGGCATAAAAGCAAGGCAGATGAAAGCGTGTATGATTATATTGCTGAGTTAAGCACTTACTTTCATAGGTGGGTGAGTGGGTGTCAGGCACTACCTTTTAAGGACTAGCAGACTTTTGGTGAGGAAACTCTTTTAGCACTCTCTTAGCACTTTTTTCCTGAGGACATGAGAATCTGGTTGGCAGACCAAGAATGTAACTCTGCAGATGAGCTGGGGAAAAAAGGGGATCTCTACTTAGCAACCAGGGCATCACTGCACAGGAAATGGATACCCAGTGCTGCTCATGGATATAAGGCAAACCATGGTGGGCAACCTAAAATGCCCCTAACAGAGTCTGCCAGTAACAGAGGAAGCCACTAATTCAAGTACACAGCCAAGATCAAGGGTTAATGTTTTAAATGTAACCAGTGGGACCATGTAGCATATAGATGTCCACAGAGACAAGGTGAGGAACAGAAGGTGGGGGAGCCAGCAAGCTGGAATAACAGTATGCCAGTGGAAAGTTGTCTGGAGACAATGGGGGTACCAAACTGTCACAAGAAGTTATATCCTATCATAGAGGATGGAAAACAGACCACTGCCGAGAGAGACAGAAAATCTGACATAACCATTGTGAAGTCTGGAATGGTTAAAGAGGAACAGTACTTGCTTGGGCAGTCCACTCCAGTCAGAGGTTTAGGAGGGACCTCATATCAAATGCCTTTGGCTAGGGTTCACCTTGACTGGGAGGGTGGAAAAGGAAGCAAGCGATGTAGGTGTGTTTGAGGATATCCCTGCAGATGTCCTGATAGGGAATGATTTTGATAATGCAGTACCTTGTGTGCATGCAGTTAAGCTTGGAGACAAGCATGTGGGTCTGGTAGCTTGGGGGGACCCAGACAGACTCCACACTTGAAGCCAGGACTGGTGAGGTGGCTACTTCAGGGAGGGAGCTACCTTGTAGCAGTAAGCTGGAAGGTGAGCCACAGCTGCTTGTACGTACTGATGTTCCACTGGACAGAGTGACTGCAAGGGCAGAGGTGAGTAGTAGTACCCAGGCTGACAGTGAGGCATTGCTGTCAGAGGATACCAGACTTCCTGTGGAAGGGCAGCTATGGATAGTCACAAATGTAGAGCTGAGACAGGCTCAGCTCTCAGACCCTACACTAAGAGGCTTGAGGGAGGTTGCTAGGGAGGCACCTGATTCTCAAGGAAAAGGGGAGTCTGTATACTGGAACAAAGTGTTACTGTATAGAGAGTGGACCCTTGAGGGAGGGCTAGAGGGTGACAAGTGGATAAACATTGCCTGTGAATATTTTTTCTGACCATAATGGCTTGTGGATTTTAAATTTTAATCTAGCAAACTCTGCATTAGTGATTATGTACTGGATACTATTCAAATCACTCTGTGTTTAATAGAATATTCAGTGTAATAACAAGGATATTCATATTGATAAAAGAATAAGAAAGCTAATAATAAAGTCCTATTGTCATTCATGTCTGCCGAAGTAAGATGGATTATAATGTTGCAGGGTGACAAATGCTCTGGCTTAAATGATGTGGTGCCTTTAAAACCGGCACTTAAATCATGTGATCTGTTTTATTAATTGATTGTTCTATAACTGTGATGTTTGAATTGAGTTTTGTATTCTGGTAAGATGAAGGGCCTGTTTGGGCATGAAAGCACTTACTTGTATTTTATATTAAACCTGCTTTGCTTTTACCTGGAAGTCAGTACATTGTAGCATATCTTTTACCAAGCTGTATTGCCCTTGAGAAGTCTTACTGAGTGTCTTGATGCAAGTGTGTTCCTTACTGACGATGTTCAAACCATTCTCTAAGAGTGTATGATATGCTTATTGGACAGTCAAAAAAAAAAACTCTATCAGATAAGATCTAAATGTAAAAAGTTGTGCGTTGATGTTAACTAAAATCTAGCATGTTTTATCTTTGGTAATTTCTGTTACATTACCAAGTACAGTGTAAAGCAGTATATTTGCTGTAGCCGGTAGGAGGTTTTTCAAATCTTATTTCATCTTCAAGGTTATCAGACAACATGGCACATCTCCAAAAATATTATGCAGTAAGCTTTAACAGCCACTGCAACATGCCTGAAACAGCTATCAGAATATTGATCTCAGCAACTTTGGTTAGGATCAAGATCAATGGGAAATAACATGTACCTCTGAGAAAACCCCGCTGAGTGAATAAGTAAGGGGTTGTCTTTCTTGAATCTTCACTAGCATGAAGCCATTTGTATTCTCTGATGTAAATATCATGTACAAAATCAGGCTGCAGGGGCTTCAGAAACTTGTTCACCATCTCCATAAAGAAATACAAAAATGTCCATAAGTTTTTGTTAGTGTCTTAGTTTTTCTTATTCACTGAAGAAGCTGTCACCAACAAACCCTATCACCATTCATTTAGGCAACTGACTAAGATACAGGTTGTCTTGATTACATACTCTTAAGCCTGTTCTAATGATAAATATATTTAAGGCTACATCATTCATCAGGTATTTTGTATTGGCACTTTAAATTTTAGCTTGATCATGTCTAATTTCACAGATGGTGACATTTTCACCATTTTGACTTAGTTTATAGATAATATACAGTTTATATGCTTCAGCAACATCAGCACTCATTAAACCAAATTCATTCTTAATGTTACAACTTTAATTTTAAAACACATGCCATTCCTGGAGTAACAGGTTGGCATGAATTGACTCCATCTGTTCTATACTGCATCTGTTGAATACAAAAGTTGCATACTTTTTATGGCTTTTCTAAAGATATATATATATATATATATATATATATATATATATATGGTTTACCTTTATTTTGTTGAACGCCATATGTGCGACATGCAAAACGTCAGAAGTATGGCTGCATAGAACCACAATGCCGATTCACCATGTGTTTGAATGGGAAATAAGCAAATGCTTTTTTGCCATTCAAACACATGGATCAAATGTTAGAAATGGTTTTCCAGCAAACCATTTTCGATATTTGATCCTTAGATGTTGTCCATATTTCAGCATTACAGTTCGCAGAAATGACTGATCGCAGAAATGGTACTCAATCATTCAAAGGTAAACCATATATATATATATATATATATATATATATATATATATATATATATATACATAGAGAGAGAGAGAGAGAGAAAGAGATTTAAATATGCCCTCTATTCCAGCAGCATACATGAGTGGGACACCATGAAGCCTATTAGGCCATGACCTGTTTATGCTTTTATAATAGGCTGTGTATAGGTCAGGGTCTTCATAAAAGTAAATTCAGATTGTAGGCTTATCAAAAAGACCCCTTAATGGACCATAAATGAAGCCTCGCAATCAAGTTACCAAATGTGAATAATACATTTTTGTTTTGGTCATTCTTGATGTTAAACTGCTGTTTTATAAATCATATATAATCAGGTTTATTGAAACAGGGAGCTATGATTAAATTATTTTACCTACAAGTTACAGACATTGAAAGCAACTGCACATGCATATCCCCAACTCTCTGGTGTTAAGTAATCTCTGTATATGCATACATTGTGTAGAAATCACATTAATATCTGCATAGTATCACCTAATGCTCAGATAAATTTGTAGTACCTTGGTAGCAAAACAAAAATATGAGTAAGATTATTGTTCACTATGAATCCATGGCCTGTACTATTCTTGAATTTTATTTTACTCACTCAATCACCATAATCTAAAGAAAAGGGTAATGTGTGTCTGCTATAAAGCCTTACTGATTAACGCAGCCACATCACTACAACTATTATAATAACATACAGACATTTTCAGGTTGTGCACTGCTTTACCTATTTCATCAACTCAGTTATAACTCTGATGTCTTCTTCTCCACTATTATATACATACCTACATACATACATACAAATATTTCAAGCACAGGCATTACTACCTTCTAGCCTGCCAATATACCGGAACAGTTGTTCCCATAATAAGTGTCCAAGCTGTTATTAAAAATATCTAAACTAGTACTTGCTTTAATGTAATTTGGTAGTCTGTTCCATGTATCAGCTGTTCTCTCAGACAACAAATGACTACACTTCTCATTCCTATAGAATCTTCTACATAGGTGGTCTGATGATTCTCTATTATTTTTGATAACTCCAAACATTGCCCGAGGTAGTTCTCTCTAAATGCCCTATATACTTGAATAAGGTCTCCTCTTAAATATTTATATAAGACAATATACAAGTCTGTATATTTTAGTATTTCATAGTAACTTAAATTTTCACAATCAGAGATGCCCTTGGTATATTTTCACTGTACTCTTTCCAGTTTACTCATGCTTGCTTTCTTATGAAGTTTCATGGTATTCCATTCTCAAGTTTGGGTCTAATATAACTAACAAACAATGACTTCATCAGTTCTGATTTCCTAGACTTTATAAATCTTTTTATACAACCTGTAGTCCTATAACTATTGTGACAAAAGGAGATACTGCCATCCCAGCTAGCTGGAATTTTGTAAATAATTATATGTCATTAGTGAATATCAACATACTTTATATAGAAGTGTGACAAAGGGAGACACTGCCAGCACAGCTGTCTGGAATTTTGTAAATGATTGTTGTCATTTGTGAATGTCAACATGCTTCATGTAAGATACTTGTGTTACAAATGTATTAGAACTGTATGTCATGTATAAGTCAAACTTGTTTGTACAGACATGTGTGTTGAAAAAGGTTTTTGCAAAGTGCTTGAAATGTAACCCCAGCATGCCCTAATGGAAAAGAACACAAGTATACATGCACTATTGTAACTGTTTAAATGTATATTTTAACAGTAGAAATTAGAATACATGAGGTTAACATCAGAAAAATAGCCAAAATTAAATTCATTTATTTTATATTTATCTTTCAGTTTCAGTGCAGCAGGAGACACAATGTCAGCAATAAAGAAGTTTTCTGTATTGTCTTTAAATGTGGAGAAATGTAAATTGTTTTATGACTTCCACCATCTGCTAAAAAATCTGAGGTCTATGTATTCTCACAGGTAGATGCTAAATGCTACCAGCTGCCATCAATGGTTATTTTGGGCCTAGGAACTAGGAGTCAGATGACAAGCAAAGATGTCATTCTGCAAGTTATCCCAGCAGTAATAGCTGAGATATTAATCTGAGAACTCTCTTAGAGAGACTGAGCATTCTGTATTCAGTCTTGGACCTGACAACATCAAAATCCATTCATCTGCCTTGCTCTGAGTAAGTGAGTCTAGGAAACAGTATAATTCTCTTAGATATAGACAGGAATATAGCAAAGCTTAATGTAGATGTTTTTCTTTATTTATTTGAGACTTTCCTGCAATGTCGTTTTAAATATTTAGTGTGATTTTAAACTCTGATGTTACTGTAATTATATATTGAGTATTTTTTTTTTCTTTTATTAATTATTATTAAATATTTAAAACTTTCATTGTGGCTGATCTATGGAGAGATATTTAAGTTCTGAGAGTAGTTGCATATTTATTTGGTGACACTGTGGGCCACTCCAAATAGCCTTCTATCTTGGTCAAACTACCATTTGTATTCATAGTAACATTACACAGTAAGATTGGACACCTTTGTTAAGGACCATAAAGTAGATGATAATGAGTGGCTGGTGGCAGTGATAATAGCCTTATAGTCTAGGCAAAAGGGGGCATACCTAGTAAACCTGTGCCAGCCTTTCCCATGTGTGTGTGTGTGTGTGTGTGTGTGTGTGTGTGTATATATACGCACGCGCGCATGTGTGCATATAAATCAAACCTCAAGGAGTATGTGCGTGTCGGCTACTTGGGCAGGGACACAAAACACTGGTTGGACAGAGAGGGTGCTGCAGGTCCTTGCTTGGCCACTCAGCTGATATATCAGCTCTATAGCTGTGCCAGTGGGGAGTCTTATTAGAGATCTGGAGAAAGAGGGAGAAACCAGCCCCAGACTGACTGTGGTCTCTGTGTGCTCTTAAGGGAAATTGCACTTAATGCAGAAAGCTGCATCTGAAAATACTGTGTATCTGCCTTGTCATCCTCCCACTGTACTTCCCCCACTGGTGCTAGTCGTGAGGATTGAGGCTCCTTGATTACTGATCCAGTGGTGGGGCATCACAACTATCATTAACCAACTGGTGGATATGATTAGAAAAACTCTAAGCTGAATCTATCCATATGCCCTGGTATTAAAATGAAGCTACAGTTTCAATCACTGTGTGCTATACTAAATATTCACCTTTCACTATATGTCTCCCAGATCTCACATGCTTAGTTTTTGATGGATGTATCAGCATATTATTCTCCTGTGCCCAAATGGTCAACTTAGTCAAGTTCTTTTGCAGACATGCCATATCTGTAACACATATAATCAGTTTACCCAACTTCACATCATCTGCATACAGAATGTCGAACACCTCTGATGAAAAGGATAGAGCGGAGAGATACAATTTAAATAAGTATGGGCCTGGGACAGAGCCCTGTGGACACCTTGACTGTAACCAATAATTTCACCTGCCTAATTGCTGTATGGCATTTGCCATGTCCTATTTGTAAGCCATGTCAGTGTTTTGTGTATGACCTTGTCAAATGCTGAAGTTCCATCTATATAAAATCCATCACAACACATTTTTTATTCATAGGCATTATTATATTGTCGGAGAACATCATGTTACAGGTGGTAATACACCTATTTTCAAGATATGCATGCTGATATATGCTTTCAAGTCCCAACCTTTACAATTATAACAACAACTTATGCAATATTACCTTCTCCATTATTTTTTCACAGCATGAAAGTAGACTTAAGGGTCTGTATGACCTGGTGTTTGTCCTACTCCCTTTTTCCTTAAAGGCAAATGTAATAGGTGCATGTCTCCAATCCTGAGGACTCTTCCCCATATTTATATGACCTAGTAAATAATAGATACAATATATAAGTTCTTGCTTAAGTGTTCTCGGGTCATTATTACTAATTCTGTATCCTATCTGTGTTTTGTTTGGATCCATTGTGCATAGTTTTTTTCAATATAATCTAATTTGATTTCTGTATTTGAGATTACCTAGATGTTACTAGGACAACTAATCAGACCCTTGGTGGAGCCAAACTGATTTGCATAAGATTTTGTAAATATAGCTATAATCTGTTGTGTCTGAAAATAAATTTTAGAATCTACACACAGTTTATCACTTTGTATGTCTTTACTCCTTCCTTATGCTCAATATCTTTTTATAAATAATCTTCAACATTTTCTTGATCTTGTCTCACACTATGATTTATTTGTCTGTCAAGCTTGTTTTCAAAGTTTTAGTTTGACCTCTTTTCTATTTCTATATTTTTTGCCTCTCACCTTAATCAAGTATCTTGTTCTTATAGAAATATATCCTCCTGAATTGTGTGCCTAGATTCTGATGTTAAACATTTTTTTGATTTTTTATTTTTTTTGCATTCAAACAATTTCTCTTTCAAAGCTTTCCACATTTCTTCTGCATTCTATTCCACTGAATACACCATTCCAATTAGTTTTACTTAGTGACTGTTTTATTTCCATAAAATCTGTTATTAATGTAGATCAGAGTGTGTGTGTACCTTTAATAGCTATTTCAGTCTATGGGCATGTGCATATAAGTACTGAGCATGTGCAAGCAAGAGTGCCATTTTAAGTGCGCAGCCGGAGTAAAAGCATGTATGTATGTAGAGGTCAGTCAGTTAGTTAATGTTCCAGTCAGTCATCCTGATATGTTTGTGTGTAATAAACTACTTAAATACACACCCAGCCTCATCATCTTATTTGAATACACAAGACGAGAGACATGGTGTCAGAATGGGATCCAAAGTAAATCTTCTTCAAGACCATGAGACACGAAGTCACAATTGGAAGGATATACATAAGTGAATCATCCAAAGCTCAAATGACTTGCAAACAGGTCAGAAAGACAACTCCAGGTACTAAAACTAGTTTAAATTATTTTTTACTCAATGAATATAAAACAAAGCATCCAAAATGACTTTCTAATTAAACAAAATGTTCAGAACAATGATATATTGATAAAAGTACTCAAAATGCTTACAAAAAATGCTTGAAATAACTCCTGAATCACATAAAATGTATAAAAAAGGGGAAACGACCATATTTTTTCGCTAAGTGCTTCTTTTTCTTATTAACTAAAGCTAGTCAAGATATACGTTGTGCAAAGTGTTTGCAAGTGTGTGCAGTATTACAGTACAGTTATTTCACAAAATACAATCATTTCAATGCAACTGTTGTGCAGTTGAATATTTTCAAGTACCTGGTGTGTGTGTATTTGAATATAATTACAAGAGCCTTGTCTGTACTGTGTATAAAGCAATTTGTTTGCATGGCAGAGAGACTTTGCAGACCTCCTCCACTTGTATTTAATAATAATGTTGCTGATAATTAGAGAGTGTTTGAGTGAGAGTACAACATTTTCATACAGGCTGGTTTTTCTGACAAAGATGCACATACAAAGGCATTTATTCTGCTTAATTTAGCTGGTTCAAAAGCCACTGAAAGGGAGCATTCCTTTGTGTATGCCTCAGCTGTGTATGCAGGGGAGGGGAAACACCTCCATATTGTGATACTGGCTGTAATGCGGGAAGTCCTGGAGTGCTTAAAATGTAAATTTAGAGAAATGTGTAACAACCAAATGAATATTACATTGGAAAGGCACATAATATATATAAGAGATCAAAAGCCTGGTGAAACGTTTGCAGCATATATAACTGACTTGAGAAACAAGGCAAAAAATTGTACAGATATGGTGATTTATGAGATGAGTTGATAAAAGACAGGCATGTGTGTGGTATTGAAGATGATGCAGTGAGAAAGATTTTGCTTTGAAGTAGTGATTTAACTTTGAATAAGGCCACAGACATTTTTCAGATATATGAGCTCACAGAAAAGCACACAAATATGCTTACAAATGAGAAAAGCATCCTTGCAGTGCCTTCCAGTGCTAGTGTTGATAGTATGCAGCATGAGGTTGAAAGATAGAGGCTTAAGGGTGTGGCCCCACCTCAAGGCTTTCTAGCAAAATCCAGGGCAGCTCCAGTAAAATGCAGAACATGCTCAGTGAAGCAGAGGGGTGACTCAGCAAGACCTGTGGCAAGCCTCATAGTCAACTGTCCTAATTGTAGAGGTAGCCATGAGCCTAAACAAGAGAAGTGTTTAGCTTTTGGTTAGCAGTGCCACACATGTAAAAAATGGAATAATTTCAAAAGGTTCTATAAATCAAAAGGAGCACATTCTTTTATTAAAAAAGAGCATGCAAAGAGGCAAGTTGATCAACTGGAAAGCTGTGACCCTGCTTTTTATGTTGATGGTGTGTCAGTACTTGGTGAAACAGTCAGTGCAGTAGATTTGTGGGCAAAGAATGAAGTGTTTTGTACTGTTCTGATTAAAGGGAAACCTGTATAGCTCAAAGTTGATACTGGTTCAAAGTGCAATGTTATGTCAGCTGAAATGTTTGACAAAGTAAGAGCTAGTGAGAAGCTTGATCTGGCAAGGTGTGCGAAGCTTGTTGATTATTGTGGTGAAGAAAGTCAAACCAAAGGCTCAGTAGAGCTTTCATGTTAATCTGCAGGGAACAGCGATGACTTGCAATTTTAGGTAGTCGAGAGACATGTGCAGTCATTGTTAGGCCTCAAAGACAGTTTGAAAATGGGACTGCTTTCACTTAATGCAGAAGTCCACCATGTAAGCATGTGTACCAACAAAAAGTTCGCACAAACTATTTTTTTTGACTATGCTAATTTTTTTGAAGACAAGTTAGGCAAACTCCCAGTTGTGTACTTCATGAAGATATACCATGAGGTAAGCCCAGTTATCAGACTAGCACAGAAAGTTCCAGTAGCTATGCAAGGCAAAGTCAAAGCTGAGCTAGACAGAATGGTGCATCTAGGTGTAATTTGTCCAGTAGAAGACTAACTGAATGGATATTCTCTATGGTGGTAGCTCATAAGAAAAGCTCAGATGTTATTAGAATATGTAGTGATCCAAGAGATTTGAACAAAGCACTAAAACAACCTTATCATCCAATGTGTACAGTTGAAGAAGTTGCTGCTCTTATGCCAAATGCCACTGTCTTAGATGAAAAAAGTTAATTTTGGCAAATTTTGCTTGACAAAAAATCTTCATTGCTAACCACTTTCAGTACACCATTTGGAAGGTAGAGATTTTTGAGAATGCCATTTGGGATAAATTATGCCAGTGAAGTCTTTCAGCGTGTAATGGAGCAATTGTTTTCTGGCTATCCATGTGCTATTATAGTGGATGGTATTCTTTTGAGAGGTAATGATGAATTCGAACATGATAGAAACCTCAGGAAAGTTCTGGAACATGCTCTTGAAGTGAATCTTAAGCTGAATCCTCAGACATGTAAATTCAGGCTAAAAGAAGTTACCTATGTGGGTCATTTGTTTACCATTTCAGGCTTATGACCAGCTCCTTCCAAGCAAACTGCAATTCTTGAGATGCCATCTCCAGACAATGTCACCTCCTTGCAACATTTTCTTGGCATCATCAACTATTTGGGCAGTCATTCCAGATTTGAGTGACCTTTCAGCACCGCTAAGAGAGCTGACATGGAAAGATGTAACTTGGTCCTGGATCGAATAACACCAAAGTGCATTTGATGTCCTGAAACAAAGAATTGCCAGTCCACCCACCTTAAGATACTTTGATATTCACAAGTCTGTAACACTTTCTTGTGATGCTTCGAAGTTTGGACCAGTAGAATGTGCATCCAGACCTCTGACCCAAACCAAGATGCACTATGCTCAAATAGAGAAAGAGCTCTTGGCAATTGTGTTTGCATGTTCGAAGTTCCATGATTATATTTATGGCCGACCTAGTCAAATTGAGACAAACCACCAGTCTTTGGTTACTGTTTTGAAAAAGCCAATGCACACAGCTCCAGCAAGATTACTCATGATGGTAAAGTTGCAAAAGTACAATTTTCACTTCATTTATACAAAAGGCAATCTTCTTTATCTTCCTGATACATTATCCAGATAACAACAGCATGAAAATAAGAAACCTGAGTTTGAAGTCATGGAAGTGAGAAATGTTTTCCACACATCATGATCTCAGAACTCACACAGCTTCAGGTCCAGTTCTCCAGAAGCTCAACCACTTTATCAGTTAAGGATGGCTGTCAAAGCAATCTTGTTTTCCACCAGACATGGAGCAGTATTTTCCTTACAGAGATGAGATTTTGATGGAATATGTTATCATCATGAATGGTCCAAAAATGATTGTTCCAAACTCCTTGCAACAATAGTATATTAGAGTATGAGTATGAGTATATTAGAATCTTGCATCGTGGCCACCCAGGAACTGATTCTACCAAAGAAGGGCAAGAGGACTAGGGTCTATATTATGTGATCGAACATTTGGGTGATCAAACACCTAAACATTGACATGTAAATGTCGAACCCTTAAAACCACGAACGGCCATTTACGCAAATTTTTTTCCCTGGGAAAAAATTCACTTGGCCGCCGGAAACAAAACAAATCTTTAAACACTAATCAAGTGGGGGGCTGTGCCCCCCACCCCCTAACTAAATATACCAACTCCGAGATCACTCTACATTGGGGAAAAGGGCAAATTACCAATGACGGCCAAGCAAATTTTTTCCCAGGGAAAAAATTTGTGTAAATGGCTGTTCGCAATTGTCAGAGTTTGACATTTATGTGTCGATGTTTAGGTGTTCAATCACCTAAATGTTCAATCATGTAATATAGACCCAGAGGACTAGTATTTTGGCCTTTTATGTCAAGAGATATTAAGAAAGAACTTTCAGCATGTTCTGTTTGTAATAGTGCTAAACTGCATCAGCAAAAAGAACCACTTCAGCTAAGCCAGATTCCTGAACTACCTTTGTCGGCAATAGCTACAGATATTTTTGAATGGAATGGTCAACATTACTTGGTGTTAGTAGACTCTTAGTCATATTGGTTTGAGATTGATCTACTTCCAAATCTAATGTCCAATACTATCATTATGATGTTGAAGAGACATTTTTCTGTCCATGGTAGTCCACATAAAGTAGTTTCTGACAATGGTTCACAGTTTACAAGTCAGCAGTTTAAAAGATTTGCTGAAACATGGGACTTTTTTCATGTTACGAGTAGTCCTGAATACCCACAATTGAATTGGCCTGGCTGAACATGCAGTTCAAAGTGCAAAACAACTGCTGGAAAAATCTAAATGTGACAATACTGATGTTTTTCAAAATCTGCTTAATCTCAGAAACATTCCTCACGACAATCTTCTTGGTTCACCTGCCCAGAGATTAATGTCAAGACAAACCAGAACCACACTACAAATCAGTAAGAATTTGTTGGCTCCGAGTGCTAAAACCAACAAAGCAGTAAAAGCTCAACTCCTAAAGAAGCGTTAGTCCCAAAAGTCCTACTATGATACAGCCAGCAAGCCTCTGAATTGATTAAAAGAAGGAGAGATAGTGAGGATGTAGACAGCGAAAGGATTTGACTGAATAGGACTTGTAAAACATTTGTGTGAAGAGCCGAGATAGTACATTATTGAGTCACAAGGTATGGAATTCAGGCAGAATCAGAAGCATTTAGTACCGGTGTCTGAACCAGTGGTACAGCATCCTGTCTGTAATAGAGACTCCAATTCTCACAGTGATTTGTCTAATGTTCCTGTTCCAGAGAACATTTCATCGTCTGTTCCCATTCCTGAAAGTATCCCTAAAAATCCTCAAGAAGAACATTCCTAGTAACAAACTAACCTTTATAACCCAATGATCACTGTACCTCAATGGTGGTAGAACTTGACATGAACTAACAGTAACTTCTTTAGGAACACAAACAATGTCTAGTATATTCTGTTCATTCCCTGATAGTTTTTTTTAACAGCAATCCTGTGATAATGTAGCAAATTTTCCAATAAAAAACCTTTATTATTAATGATCCTAGCATTAACAACCATCACAGATGCATCAAATGTTGCTATCTGTGAAATGCCTTGTGTTCAACAAATATTGCAAAATATCTCCTACAAATATTCTCTTCCCTGATCTTAATGAGTGCACGCCATCCTGTCCGAACACACGTGTCCAATTTTAGGCTCAGATGCTTTACACATTTCCATTTTTTAAAACGGGACATTTTTTCATGTAGGTATTTATCCCCAAAAATATTTTAATTCATGGGACCTGACTACCCTTTCTATATGCGATTTGTGAGCAATATGTCCTAATACCTGTAGAAGCTATGCTAAGAGGGCTATAAATTCCCTCCTAACAGTAAGACAGCCTTGCAATGAGATCATTTGTACAGGCATGAGTAAAAACAGTTCCATGTTTCCTTACATTAAGGCATTTTTAAGACCTGTCTCACATCCTCTATTTTTGTTCCTGGGAACCATACCACTATTTGATGTTCACTACTTAATCTGCAAATGTAAGTATCAGCTTATTTAATAACTGAATCTCCACTTACAGGAACATCTTTTCTGACCAGACCTGACACATCTTCTAATTTGGTAATATCTGCTCTATTGTTACAAAAGAATGACTATTAGTCTTATTAATCCACTGATTTTATTAGTTATTACATTTGCAAGCATAGAGTTCTCATCCAGCTGGCTTTGGACATCCACAGTTTAAGTCATGTTGTCAAGATCTGTCTTTCTTCTCTTTTTTCTTACACTAATGTTCTTCAATTCTTTCACGTTCAGTTTTGATTTCTTCATTTGCACCCACCTCTTCCTTCTTTTTTCTACCTACTTTTTTAGAAAAATTATGCCTTTTTCTGTAGACTGAAGATTTTCTGATAGAAAAAAGTGAGATCCTTCCTTGTAATCTGTGTGTTACATAACAAAAAATATGTATTCTCTTTGCTTTATAGACATTATCAGGTTATTTTTCTTCACAACGTTACTCCGGTACAATAAACACCTGTTCCTGTACAACTATTGTTGGCTCAGTACTACAATCACCTATTGTGTCTTGACACAAAACCATTTCTAAATCCCCTATCTGTATACCCTCCCTGTGTGCATAACCTGCGCATATGATGTTTGTTGGGTCCGGTTACTCAGCCTCTCTGATCTCCAGGATTCGTCCATCCCTAAAGGGGCACTGGTTCTAACATTATTTTCATCTTCCCTTATATCAGGGTGTTGTTCCTGTACATATCTATGATATTCTTGTTGATTGTGATCCAATTGCCCCTGCTCCCAGTGTCTTGGCTCCCAATTTCTATCCATTCCTGCCCCTCTATAATTGTTGTTCCTATTATATCCTTCCCTATAAGATGTATACGGGCCCTTCCCCCACCAGTGATTCTTCAACTGTGCTTTTAGGGTTTCTAATAATAATAACAATATGCACTTATTTATATATGGGTTCTTTTGGTGTTATATATCATACTATTTTTTGTATTTTTTTGTGTCTTTAATAGGTAGTACTGTTTAACACCTTTTACTACACGCAATGTTTTCTTGCAGTGTTGCATAGACTTTTTATTGAAGCTAGCCCTTTTAATTTTATGTGATTTTGTCAAGTAATTAATTATGTAATCAAAGGAATTGCTCATTTCTCAACCAATGGGTTGAAAATACTGTGATATATAATACATGGTTTGTTAATGGTAACTGGATTCTGAAGAAGTCTCCGTTCAGGAGATGAAAGCGCTAAATCAGTTACTTTCCTTTTTATGTGTTTAATGTTTTTTATTTCATGTATCCTACATTTTATTTACAATAAATTTTTCAAAATATCCATTTGAGATCGATTTTTTGGACTAACTAAGCAGTGTGGTACGTGGGTAAAGGGACAGCCTTTATTGTACCGGAGCAATGTTGTGAAGTATTGGACTTTGTTCTTGTTGCAACTTTCGGGTTGTGTGGTTATCAGTAGGTTATTTTTCTTCCTTTCTATTTGTTGTGAACTTCTTTCATTCTTTCCTTTTTTTTATTTCCTTCCATATGCTCTGAATCATCAGATTGCTGAATACTTGTATCCAGAATTCCAATGTTGTTAGTGGTATTATCTTGTTTCATAGGGGTTGAGTGACCTTTACAGACAATAGACACATTGTTTCCTAAAAGTATTCTATTTGCTCTTTGCCTAACATTATTTGTCCAGTCCCCTTTAAAATAACTCATACTAATACTAAAAGACATTTGACGACCTTTATTAATTCAACCAAATTATTAACTTAATTCATATAAAAGTAACAATTAACTGAAATCATCACATTATTCCCAGCAACATCAGGGCAGCGTACCCACTCACCCTGTCTGAGTCATCCATCAGGGCAGCATACCCACTCTCCCTGTCCGAGTCATCCATCAGGGCAGCGTACCCACTCACCCCATCCAAATCATCCATCAGGGCAGCATACCTGCTCACCCTTTCCAAATAAGCAGCATCCAAAATAAGATTGCTTATTCTTATCAAGCAGCATCCAGCAACTCACTTGCTCCCTAAACTCAATGCTACCAACACCACAACCTAAAGGGGGAACAGAAGAGGACAATCCTGTCCTTCTTCCCTGCCCACCAGCCTGATCCCAGGCTGTTCCCCCTCTTATCCAATAAACTTCACCATATCATCTAAAAATTTCAAATTTACATTAAACAAATCTAAACCAACATCACTCAAATCCACCCATCTGATCGAAACCAAACACCATATCTGTCTTTAAAGTCCCTATGTTCTGTAGTGTACATGCCTTTTAGCTAGCCAACTTCTGGTTAACAAACCTCTGAACCCACTCCACAGCCCGGTAACTGACCGCATTCATCCAAGTCAAACATCTCTGAGCATGCTATACACATACCAGGGCATAAAGTCTGCAACTTAAACACATTTTCCACTATGGTATCCACCAAATGTTTCTTCAGAAGAATTCCCAGATCATTACTGCCTAAGTGCACCACTAATATTCATAGGTAACCTACTCACAACCTTACCACTTCAAACTCATGCATCAGTTGATCCCACCTAAGCCCTCTAACCGCATGCCAAGTAACAGTCCAATCTAACTGAGACAAACCTAAATTCTTTCCATCCACCCTAACTGCTGCCCGTTTCTCTGCCCAATGGATATAAGAATGACCCAGGATGACAATCTGCTTTTCTGAAAGAGAGGAAAAAATAAACAATTGTTAAATACAATGAAAATTTTTATCTAACATAAGACAAAAAGGCATTAGAAGACCACCTCCCAACTCTTCTAATAACCTCAATGGATCAGCCTTCCCTAGCCATGTCCGAAGCCCTACCAGTGCAAAAAGAATGATCTGCAAACCTCTTAGCTGGAAAACCCATGCAACGAAAAACTCTCTTACTGATTTGCATGAGCCAACCACTTGTTACACTCCTGCCATCTGACAACCGGAAAAACAAGTCATATGGGCCCCCCACCTAAGTCCTCCTTAATTCCATAGCCCACCTTACTGGGCAATGCCTAGCATTCCTGTCTTTTTTGAGCACTATTGATGCACCTTTCCCAAAATGATCTGTTATAGTCCTTCGTAGCCAATAAGCATCGTTCCAGGACCTATCATTACATACTTCCAAAGTAATGATCCTAACAACTCAGACACACAGAACCCACCAAAATACAACCACACACACACAAAGTGACCCACATAATGTAATCCACAATCTTCCCTTCAAGTAAGGCTAAGCCTTTCAGTAAGACTTTCAAAAATGTCCTCGTCAATGGCCATCACATAGCCCTACACTCTCCAGCCACTCTTACCCATCCCTTCAGCATACGCCCAGCTGTCCAAGACTTCATAAAATTGTGCAACCCAGATACCTGCACAAATATGCTAATTGCTGCCAGATATATCCTGTTTGTAGAGCCTTGCCTAAACCCCAAGCCCACACTAAGTAAAAAAGCAGTAACTCCTCTGACCAAACCCCTTCTTCCTCCGGCAACTGTAAGACAAATTCATCAACTTCATAAAGAGCCCTACCGTAAGCCTTCCTTGCAAACACCACCCAAGATTGTTGCACCAACCTCCTGGTTACCTCAACCATAGATGCCACACCTTCTCTGGCAGTGGTGGCAGTACTTCCTCCACCCCTGGTTCCAGCTGTTGGACTCTGGAAAACTATAATAGG
Source organism: Protopterus annectens (assembly GCF_019279795.1). Taxonomy (NCBI): domain Eukaryota; kingdom Metazoa; phylum Chordata; order Ceratodontiformes; family Protopteridae; genus Protopterus; species Protopterus annectens. The sequence continues at coordinate 626,438,944 of NC_056745.1, read as the reverse complement.
GACAAACTGTCAGCAATGGCATTGCTCACTCCAGGTACATGCACCCTTGTAAATGAAAAATTAGTTATCAAACTCTGCAAAACCAACTTACACAAAATTAACAGTAGCAACTCTGAACTGGCCGTCTTTATCTGCAGCACCTGCACCACTGCCATGTTATTACAATGAAAATTTACCTGCTTCCCTTGCAACTGGTCCTTCCAAACTACCAAGGCTTCCCAAATTGGCATGAATTCTAAAAATGCAACCTCTCTTTTCCAGTCATCCTTCCTATCCAGAGGCCAACTTTTAACAAAAAGGCCACTGACCTACAAAAAGTACACCCTGGATGCACCGTTCGACATGCAAAATTCAAAAGTCCTAACGGCTCCATAACTGTCTGGATCCATACTTAGACCATTGCCACAACTGTCCTAATCCTAACCTTCAATCTATCTTATTCATAGGTTCATAGGTTGGTACTAGGCTATTGGCTCTAGGGCCTATACAAGCCTAGCCATAACAATTCCCTGGCTATTTCTTTCCACACTGTTTACTTCCCTGGACCCCTGTCTAGCAGGGCGACTGACGTAATCCCCAGGGTGAATTTCCTTTCTCCCATCCAATAATCAAGGTTCCTTTTGAAGAGGGAAGAATGAACAAAGGGACCAGCAATTCAGGCAGCAATCATTCCTTTTATTTAAGTGCAAAAGCACATACAAGAGTGAAAGAACAGACCAGTTTCGGCTATAACATTAGTTAGCCTTCCTCAGTGTAAATTAAATCAAAAAACAAACACTGTTTATATAGCTTTAACAAGACATGTGACCATTCAAAATTGTTCATTTAAACCAGGTGTGAATAAAGCCCCTAACTTAATTATCCACTTCTTTTCTTTTTTATTTAGTATATCATGCCAACCAGTTTTATTGTTCCTTGGTCCACTAATTTTGTCAATTATTGCAAAACTGAAAGATGCTTTAACATGTGTTTAGGGTATGTTTGCATAGGGCATTTGTAATTTTGTGATTTTTAACTTCACTAAGGTGTTCTAACATCCTAATTCTTAGTGGTCTAGAGGTCTGTCCTATGTAAAAAGCAGAACATTGACAACTAACTAAATAAATGACCCAATCGGTATTACAATTGGCAAAGAAAGGGATATCAAAAACATGGGATGTATTTGTACTACTGAAAGTCCTAGTTTTGAGAATTTTTGGACAATGAACACAATGTCCACAAGGGGACGACCTATTAAAGGCCCACCTGAAAGGGTGGTCTGTACTTGTGGGGTTTCCCTGAGTTGTCCTTTTTTATAGTGGCTAAGGATGGATCCAAAATTCCTCCCTTTCCTGAAAGAGAAATGGCATCTATCATTTAATATTGCACCTAGAGAGGCATCAGCCAACAATATATTCCAATGATGTTGCACATATTCAATCAAAGCACCTGTGTATCTACCATAAGTGCCCACAAACCTGGGGGGGGGGGACTTATTGTCCTCGTTTTTGTGTTTATAGAGGAGAAGACTGTTCCATGTCATATTATCAACCTTATTCTGGGCTTGTAAGACATCACCCATTTTATACCCTCTGTCCTTAAATCTGGATCTCAAGTCATCCCTATAGTAGTTTTACTTGGCTGGCTCAGAACAAATCCATTTAACCCTCATAAACTGTGATTTGGGAATGTTCTTACAAATATGGGGTGGATGATAGCTGGTGGCCTGGAGCAAAGAGTTATATTTGGGGAATTTATGATACACTTCAGTAATGAAAGTGTTATCAGGAGCCCTTGATGCCAACACATCCAAAAATGTAATTTTGTTCCTATGAAGGCTCAACGTAAAGTGAATTCCCCATCTTTTCTCATTCAAATAACTCACAAATTCTTTGAGATATTCAACGTCTGATCTCCAGACCAACCAACAATCATCCAGATATCTTTTCCAGATATCCATCTCACCCATAAAAAGATTATGGGCGCCATCATATATAAGCTGTTCTTCTATATATGCCATAAACAAATTGGCATATATTGGCGCAAATGATGCCCCCATAGCAGTACCTTGAACTTGTAGGAAACATTTATTTTGATAAAAAATAATGTTCTTAGTTAATACATGTTCCGCAAGAACCAGCAAGAATGTATTGAAACCAGGGGGGTAAAGCCTAGATTTGTATAGCCAAAATTCAAGGGCATCTATACCAGTGCAGATCAGACTCATCAGACTGATGGGGCCATAGTTCCTGGGATCCAAGGTGGATACCCCCTTGTGGAGTGGGATAACTGTAACTGTGTGCCACTCAGGCTTCATGCTATGATTAAACATGACACTTAGGTGATGTGCCAGTTCATTTTGTAGTTCATGTAGTACACACCCCGGGATGTCATCTGGTCTCATGGATGCTGTATTCTTAGCTTTGGAGAGTGCGTTTTATACCTGTGTGGCTGTTATTACCAGAATTTGAAAGTCTTCCAGTACTGAGATGGGCCATTTAGGGGGTGGGGGGGGGGTGATGTTGGCAGACAAAACAATCCCTGTTCTGCATCCACTAATAATCCCCCCAAAAATCTAAAGCTCTTATTGGACCTTCCAACTTATGCTGAGCCAATGGGGACCCTAAGTAGTCACACATTCCCAAAAATTCTTCCAACCCTTCCTGCACTCCTTTCCATCCCTCCCCAACTAACAAGAAATCATCCAAGTAATGTAGCACCTTCTGTATACCCACCGATTGCTGCCATACCCAATGAAGTACTGTACTGAATTTCTTAAAGGTTGCACATGCAGAACCCATCAACATGGCCTTGTCAAAATAAAATTTCTTTCCTACTACCATGCCCAGTAATGGCCACTCCTCCTGCCTGACTGGCAGCAGATGAAAGGCAGACTCAATAGCCATATCACTAACCATGGATCCTTGAAACCCCAAATGACCCCCACAACTTCATCCAAGGATGCATAATTAACCCTGGTGTCTTCACTAGCAATGAAATCATTAGCCAAGCTCCTTTCAGAATATGACAACTGGAGAAACCTTAAAAGTGTGAAAGGGGGCCCAGTAACTGACCTGCCTGACACTCCTTCTCATCCAGACCCAGTAAAATGTCCTCCTTACCCCGCACCAGTCACAGATTCTTGCAAACCATCCCATTCCCCACCATCCTGGATTTAATAGAAAACCCCTGATAAAAAAACATCCAATATCTCCTCCTGCTTAAGCACAGGCTCAGGAAAGCTTTGGAGCATGTGCCATAAAACTCTCACCTTAATGGGAGAATTTGATCCCTCACCTTCCCCTAACCCCTCTGAAATTACACCCCCCCCCCTTGGCCCACATAAATTACCTCTACCCCTAAAAGATCTGAAGCCCCTGAGAAGATGGAACACCCCTATCCCCTGACGTTAAGTTCGCAGTCATAGAATTAACCTCATGCTGCCCACATTGAGCAGCTGAATGACTCCCCCCACACCTTGAACAAATATGCAAGAACTTGCACCCTACCCATGAACAACTTCTGGCATTAAAGGTCCAGAACACACTACTCCTTTCTCCCCCTTTACCTCCTCTAATACTCCAGCTGGAACTGTCCATCATGGTAGCCAACCAGATGTCTGGATGCCACACCTCCCAGCAGAGAAAATGATCCACTGCTTTCTGCTTCCAAAACCTCTGGTCATACCACAACCAAGCATTCCCAGGCCATAAATGCTGAGCCTCCCACATCATGAGAAAATAACCCAAAAGAGGCAAAGTCAAAGTCGCATTCTTTTCCAACAGCACCGTCATATAATAAACAAAACCGACTACCCAGTTATCCCATGTCTGAGGTCAAATTCTACCTACCCTCCTCCTCCACAGTGCAGCCAGGGAGCCAACAAATCTTTACTGTTAGCCGACTCAGACTCCACCAACCACTGTACCCCCTCTGCATCAATTAACTCAAAAATGTCCATGCATTCCCCCTTCCAAATCTTCTCCTTAACTGTGGAAGGAATGTATGGAGTTTAAAAGACTGCCCCTGTTCCTTGACCTAAAGACTGCATAGTTAACCAGTCACCTGGGTGAAGGCCAAAATCAGAACCTAGTTCAGAACCCAGTCCTGGGCTATCCTCTAACTCTGCACATTCCTCCCTAATTTCCCCCTCCCACCACTGGACCCATAACTCCCCGTAACCTCCATGGTAGCCCCCCGATGTCATTCCAGTCACAACCAAATTCTGTCCCAAAGGGCTCCCTGTCCTTCTCCACTGCTCTCACATTCCCTGCATCTGCCCTGCCTACCAAAACAGTCAAACTAAGAGCATTACCTGATCCTCCATCTTGAACCCTGCCAGGTGCTTATAGGCTAACTGGAACCACCTTGTTCCATACTTGCTGTCTTTTGCCACGAGCTGCTGACCTAGCCCTCGCAGTGGAGCGCTGCCTCTTTTGGCTGGATTCCCCACCTGTTCTGTCACCACAGTGTCTGCATTCAACACATCCTGGAACAGCTCTTCCGAAAGGGCCACTATTGCCTCCCAATGCTGATGAAGTCTCTGCATGCTAGCCATCGTAAAAAAATATATATTAGCATAGTAGATGCAACAGAATCCACTCTAACTACCAAGGTCTGAGGAGGGGAAAAAAAGCAGACAAGCAAGAAGTCATGTTTATGAAAGCCTTTCACTCCTGACTGTGAGTGTTAGTAGGGCCTGCTATCCCTCCATCCATCCACCCTCCCCTTTTGTTTTGTTTTGGCTGGAGTCAGGGTGCCCCTTAACAGAGACACTGAGCTAAAACCACGTTACCTCTTCAAGTGGCTAGTCTTGTTATGGTAGCTCTTCTAAACAAAGGTACAGAATAGAGAGAGATTTAGCTTACAACTTACCATTACAGGGAGAAGCACATTTATGTTAGTGTTCCTGCATGCCTGTCTTCCCCAAGTCTGCTCATTACTGAAGCTCCAAACACAACACACTCAAGTACATTGCGACTTCAATATTGAGTCAATTGCTAGAATAACACCAGCTACACCTGATACAAACCCAAAATATACCAACTTTAAACCTTAGAAAATCTGGATGGCTGAGAGGTATGCTCTACACATTCTCCAACCTCCTGCCCTTTTCCTCCTCTAACCAACCAAATAAACCACACCATAACTATTAAAATCACCCTACCCTATACACTCCCATCTGGTAGAGGCATACAACCCTCATACCTCAATTGCAGCACCCCTTAAACCATAAAGTACATTAAAAAAACACCCACACACCCACACACACACATACATTACTCCACACTTGCCTTACCAACCAGCCGACCTAGCACACAACCCACCAAGCACGCGAATACAAAATCATCTACACATATTGCGTGAAATACGTAATTGTCGAACGTGCAAAACTGCAAAATCTGAAATGTCGAAGTGTTTCAGTTGGCCCATTTGCAGTATTGCTCCATAAGGTAAGTGTGCAATAGGTACGGACCTTAGGGTTAGGGTGCGGGTTAAGGTAAACGTATAGATAGGTAATGTGTGTAAGATTTAGTGTAGTGTTAGAAGTAGGGTTTTGTTAAATGTATTTATGTGTTTTATTTATTTTGTTTGGGTATATCTCCATAGGGGAAGTGTGCGGTAATTACGGACCTTAGGGTTAGGGAGGGGTTAAGGATAGTGCATATATAGTTGTGTATGTGGGGTTTAGTGTACAGTTAGAAGTTGAGTTTTGGTGCTTTACTTTACGGTTAGAAGTAGGGTTTTGTTAGTGCATGTTGTCTTTCGGTTAGGGGTCGCCACAGTGGAACTCCGGTCCGCTAATGATTGGTTAGTGTATGTATGTGGTTTATTTATTTTGTTTGGGTAGGAAATATGTAGCGGGTGGTGAGGTTGGCTTACTATGAACGTCCGATATTTTAAATTTCGCAGTTTAGTGCGTTCGGTATTTATGCAGTTCAAGTAATATGTGTCACTGTTTTGGTATTCAATGTAATGGATTTTCGTTCATTTAATATAGACCCCCAAGCACACATACCCTTCAAGGCCTACCTGCCACTGGAGTGCCTACAGGTCATCCTGGATGTAAGTTAGCTTCACAAACCCATTCCTAAATGTGACACCACTTCCCTTGCTACAGCAATATAATAACTAGGCCCCTCCCCAAACCTACCTCACTTCCCCTAGCTTCCCAAGCCAACTAACCCATAAACATCCAAAACTTGCTAACCTCACTTAACAATATAGACAACCACCCAACTTCCTGTATTCAACTTCCCCCCACCCCTCCTCCCAAAAGAGGGTCCTGGACAAATTGGTTTGTCCCAAACCTCATTTATCTCATCAGTCCATTAATATATGTAACAACAGTTCTTCAACCCATGCCAATTGCACACGTGCAAGTGTCATCAGTAAGTCTATATTTACTACTAATAAAGGTAAGCAAATCATCCAGCTTTTGGGAACACAGATCACCAGTGTTATTGGGTGTTACCTTTAAATATACATAGCATATACTACACTGTATAAGATAATTGTGCTTTAGCAAATCATTAATGGCATGCTCATTTAAGGAATCCATATTCAACAGCAAATGAATAAAGAATTCTGAAAGGAAATAGTAATCCAATCAGTTACAACAAAGAGAATTTAAATCAATTCTAATGAGAAAAATCATACAATATACAACTAAATATTAAATTAAGTATACTAAAGTTTTTGCTCTGACTGTACAAGTTTTGAAAATCACACAAAAGCTTGAATTCCTTTACACTGAATTCAAATGCGCACAGTAGCTTCTACTCACTATTGTTCACAGCTGCACCTCTTTTTAACAGTAAATGCCAATAACTCACAAACACAGAATTGTTTAGATAAGCTCTGGATTGTTCTCTGTCTGCAGTCTGTGTGAATTTGTAGCTGACTAGGCTCCTTGAGATAGCTAGAGTTTTTAAAACAGGTCTATATTAGATATTCGAAAGCTTAGGTTGTCTAACGCCAAAAAGTCAACACCTAAACGTCGAAATCTAATAAATTTGACAGGCCAATTTGGCAGATTTTTTCCCGGGAAAAAAATTGCATGGCCAGCATAAAAAAACAAACAAACTCTAAAACCCTAATCAAGTGGGGGGCTTCACCCCACACCCCCCTAACTAAATATACCAACTCTGAGATCACTCTATATCAGGGAAAAGGACAAATCCCAGATGACAGCCAAGCACATTTTTTCCCAGGGAAAAAAATTGCGTAATTGGCTATCGCGTTTATTAGACTTTGACGTTTAGGTGTTGATGTTTCAGCATTCGACAACCTAAGCGTTCGAAGATCTAATACAAACCCTTTTAAAACCTATCCTTTCTAACAACAAACACTGAAAATTAAAGGTAAAACAACAAAATATAAATCAAAGAAAACCTTCTCATCTAAAAGTTATCCCTTCCTTCCTATATTCAGTGAAAAACAGTGTTAAAAAATAAAATATAAATTCAGATAAAAACTTCTCTTACAAAGCTATTAGTCAGTCAATCAGAAAGGAAAGCAGGATTGTTTAGATAAGCTATATTATCCCATGTTCTACAATGTTGTGCTTCTGACAAGCTAACTCTCCAAGACTGTATTAAATTGACAGGTTTTGACAGTTCTGTTGTGTACTAGATGTTGCATTTTTGAAAACATGAGTAAAGAAGCATTGTTGAACAGTGTGTGGTAAAACTCATTCCATTCTATTGTTTCACCATCCATGCTGAATCCTCAAGTGTCACCACAAAACGAGGGTGGCCTTTTTATACTTTCACATTTTCAGCTGTCTGAAATTATGCAGCTGCTAAAGTCTGATGATCAGCTAAGCCATTGCTCTAAAATATTTTTTTATTTCCCTTCATTTTTGCGAGGACATTTTTTTCAGTTTATATATATATATATATATATATATATATATATATATTTGTGTGTGTGTGTGTATATATGGATTCCTATTACAAGAACGAAAGTTCACTACTTCGAACTTGTAATAGAAAGCCTCACTTCTGCGAAAGTTCACTTTAACGAAAGTGAACTTTTGCATAAGTGCACTTCACCAAAAACACCGCAGCACAGTGGAAGTCATAAAAAACAAGCTATGTCCTCCACTATGGTGCGATAGTCATGGACCTTAGGGTTAGGGCATGGGTTAGGGTAAGGGAATAGTTATTAAAGCTATCCCCTTACCCTAACCCATGCCCTATCCCTAAGGTTCGTGACTATCACGCCATAGTGGAGGACATTGCTATGTCCTTCACTGCGCTGCAGTCATAACGGACCTTAGGGTTAGGGCACGGGTCATGGTAAGGGGATAGCCCTATGGGCTATCCCCTTACTATGACCCGTGCCCTAACCCTAAGGTCTGTGAGTACTGCACGGAAGTTCAGTACAACACATGTTCATTGTACTGAACTTTGCGTAAGTGCACTTTCGCTGCAGTGAGTATTCCATGCACTATTTCGAATGAGTGAAAATTCGATCTAGTGTATGGAACCCATATATATATGTATATATATATATATATATATATATATATATATATATATATATGTTCTAATATACCTTCAGACTTTTACCATTTCTTTTTTTTACACACTCTCAGGACCAGTGTTTGCTTTTTTTTTTAAACAACTTTATTGAATTAGCACTTGTAACATAGGCAAATTTACATTTATAAAAAAGTAATCAAACTGTATTAAATTAACATTAACAAAGATTATACTTCACATACTATATTGTTATATATAGCATATAACCTAAGCAACATTTCATAAATTATTCAATTCCTGCCCCTTTTTTTAAATAAGAAACATCTTTATTAAACCATCACTTACGACATAAGAAATCATACATTTATATAAATGAAAACGATCCATACTGACACAATCCTAGTTGCAAGCATTTTACATCACAAACCATAGTGACACACTCCCAGTTGCAAACATTATACATCACTTATAATCTACCCAACCATTTTCAGTCAAACATTACATAGCTCTTTTAAGTCCTGCCTTCTTTTAGACCTCATTCCTTCCCTGTATGTATTGTTCCCACAATTCACAGTTTTTCCTATGTAGTGTACTTCTACCCTTTTCTAAAGATCTCAGTTCCAGTTTGTTTTATCTCTGTTACTATATTAGCTATTTCTAATATAGTTTGTTTAGATTTTGATTTCCATTTTCTAGTACTTTCTTTGGCAGCCAACTTAATTAGACACAGCAACGCCTTACCATGTCTAGGCAATTCTGATTCTGTATCATAGCTCAAAAAATCGTCTTCCTCATCACACCGATCCAACCACCCAGCATTTCCGACAGTGCATCTCACAGGGAATCCTTAAAGTCCGCCAATCCACCGCACTTCCAGAAAATAAAAACCCCAACACCTGCAACACATAACAGTCAAGATAATATCCCCACCCAGTTCAACAAATATTTTCCAGAAACAGTTAAGGCCCTAGCAGAAACCCAGTCTAACAGCAGCTGTCCTGTCCTAACAATCCCGCTAAATTGCACAAATACACAAGATAATACATCCTACTTTAGCCTACACCCAGTGTCTACCAAATTAATTTTAAAACTCCTCCACAAGCTCAAACCTACCACCCTGGCTGCAAATAATTTACTAGCAGAATTCTTACAACTAGCAGCAGGGGCTATAGCCTATCCTGCTACTATTCTAATTAATAGATCAATATCAGAATGTAAAGTACCTACTATATGGAAGATCTTCCACATAATACCAATGCACAAGGGTGGCAGCTCCTTAGAACTCAACAACTACTGACCAATTGCTATTGTATCACCCTTATCAAAAATACTAGAAATAGTGGTTCACACCCAAGTGATTGTCCACCTTCTAAAAAACAATCTACTAATTAAATATCAACATGGGTTTAGACCCTTCCACAGCACCACAACAGTTCTAATATCCTTAACCAACACAGTTAACCAACACAGAAACAGGGGACAGCTAGTTTCTGCCATTTTTCTAGATCTATCTAAAGCTTTCGATATGGTCAACCATAATAGAGTCCTTAATACACTACCATCCCTTAATATCAACACCCACTCAATCTCATAGTTTAAAAGCTAGCTATCAGAACTACACAAGCAGTAAAATGGCAAAGTCAACTATCCCCTCTCCTACCAGTATCCTTAGGAGTCCCTTAAGGCTCCATACCACTACTTTTCTCTCTATTCACAAACCAGCTCTCATCCTCCACACCCAATGCTTCAGTGGTACAATACGCTGATGACACCACCCTCATATGCTCAGCTCACACATTAGCAGACTTTCATGCCCTAATCCAAAATTGCTTTCTCATTAGCTGAAACCTGGTTCACTAACTCCCAGCTTATCCTGAACCCAAATAAAACAAAACTTCTTTTCAGCCCCTGCAGATCCCCTCTCCCATGTGACAACTTTACCATTGTGTCCAAAAACAACACCATAATCACACCTACCTCCCACACCAAACTATTAGGTGTAGAAATAGATAACAACCCAACATTTGACATTCACATAGCCCAAACTATTAAAAAGGTTCACAAAAAACTTGGCCTCCTATACCAAAACAAACAATTTCTCACTAAATACACTAAATCCACTATAACCAGGACACATCTGTTGTCCACCCTCCTTTACGCAATCCCAATTTTAACCAACCTCTGTAAAACCGACCTACTCAAATTAGAATCTTGTTACAAGATAGCTAGATTTGCTAGAGGCCCCATATAGGTCCCATCACTGTATAGCCCTCAAACAACTAAACTGTATAGAGCTTCCTCAGCTAATAAAACTCAATCAAATGTCATTAGCTCACAAACTGTATTACTACCCAATTAAAACTCCAGCTCTCGAAAACCTAATTATCCTCTATTCTACAACAAGAACCTTCAGATCTAGTAGCTAAAACCACCTAGACATCATCAAATTTAACAATGAGGGTAGGAAATATCTCTTCAGTTATTCTATTTCTAAAGCCTGAATACCCTACCTAGCCACCTAACTTCCATTAGTTCCACCTCACAATTTAAAAAGCTCCCTAAAGCGCACTATACAAATACCTGGTTATGCTCCTGTGACTCTCCAGGTTAAACATTTACTATACAGTCTAGCTCCTCTCTTAACCAATATGCCACACAAAACCTCTCACTATCTGGTACTATTAACCCATCAGAATTCTTGATTAGACCCACAAGCTTTGATTGCCCTTTACATTACCCTCCTCTGGTTTCAAACCAGTAATCTTGTTGTTCACTTTCCACCACTAACATTAGGTGCCACTAATCAATAATGCTATAGTACTTCACCCCTACTAATTTGTAATAATTAGACTACCCACAACAGATCTACTCTTACACTGTCTCACCCCTTTTACTTAACATCTTTCCTTCAACATTCCATGCTACCTCAAAAGTATAACATATATTATGTAACCCAGTAAAACTACTATGTAGTGTGAAAAGTTTGCTACATCAAGATACTTCAGATATGGGTTAAAACTCTTCATCTCCTAATTTTAAAACTAGCATAACAATGTAAATTTTTTTTAAGATTTGCTGTGATTTCTCTAACAATATTATAAGCACTGTGCTAAGAAATGCAAATGAGTTTTGCTATGCACAACATGTACCTATCTGCTAAATGTTAACACTTCTAACCTTTTGCTGTGTATATAACTTGATATTCATAATCCAGTTACTGTGGATCTCTTCCTGTTTGAATTTTGATTTCAGATATTCTGATTCTTGAACTTTGATTCTTGTGCTGTTTTTATGTATTTTATGTATTTTTCCCCTGGAGCTTTTCTCCCTGGGCCTGCGCTGAAAATGGACCGGTGTCCAGTCGGTCTTCCCCAGTAAACAAATGTAAAATAAATAATAAATATGTTCCCAAGTGCCTCTTTCTTCCCTGTCACACCTCCAACATTTGCTGTCTACCTGAGGAAAAATTCTTTGAAGTCTACTTGAGTGTATAAAAATATATATGTAAACATTTCCAAGCAAAAATCTTAAATCTTCTAGATTGTGTTACATATTTGGGAAACATACATATATCTTGTCATTGTGATTTTTACCATTTCTTTTTCATTATTTTATCACCATCATAATCTCTTAATGTGTACACCAGTACAAGTTAAGCTACATATTCAGAAATTACAAATATTTCATTAGTAAAATTTCATTCATACCCTTTATTACTTTTTTATATTCACAACACGTACTTTATTTCCTACTTATAATGTAAAGGCCTTTTCTGCTATGCATTTAAGATCACTGTAGAATATTTTCAACTTCAAGACATCTAAATAATTGGAAGAAGTTTCATAAAGGGTCTTCATTTTGATGGCTTGGTGATAAGGCTCATTATAGGTCCTTGTTAAAGCTTGCAGTATGTCTGTCTGTCTATCTATCTATCTATCTATCTATCTATCTATCTATCTATCTATCTATCTATCTGTCTATCTAAAAAACAGGGAAATTTCCCCACAGTTTTGTTTTATGGTGGGTGAATAATTTTACAATACAAGCCTTGGTTCATTAGTCATTGTAAGATATACATTTTCCTTTTTTAGATGTGTCTCAAAATCAGCATTAACAAATTCAGAAATTCAAGTCTTGATCTGTTTATAATTTTTATTTTGGCTTCCATCCCACAGTGAGAATCTTTCTGAAAGCCTATGCCATATGATTATCAGTACTAAAATAAAATATATGACTCTTCAATATGACTCTTTAATGGTACACTATTTTATTATGTCTTATTCCATAGGGTTCAAAGTGATTCTCTCCAGTCATGCTAACTGGCCAAAATGAGTTGACCAATTAGCTTGATGGAGATAACCTCTGATTCAGAAACAAGGTAAAACCTACAGAGAAAAAAAAGTCTCTGAATTGAGCACTGTACTGTCAAACCTGACTGCATTAATGTTTTCCATAATAGCCCCATGTGTGTACATCCATGCAGCAACAAACAAGACCCATAAGACTCACACACCACACATATGCTCCAACAGACACTTACACACAAACATACACAGTTGGCTTTCCATGCCTCCCCATAGGACAAGCTTCCTGATAAACATGCGCGCACAAAAAAAATCTATTCAGCCGTATTCATGGCCCCTCAGACATACACATAGACACACACACATATACTCACACACAGACACACAGACACACACACACACACACACACACACACACACACACACACACACACACACACACACACACAGCTCTGATATACTTACCTTAATCATAGTTTGAGTTGCAACTACTCCCAAAGAAATTGGGTGAACACCATTAAAATACAGTGTTCACTTTTTCCCCTTAGAGAAAAACATTAACTTGACTCAGGGGAAAGCCCACACCCCTTGACTGCTGCAGTAGAGTGCAGCTACCCTGCAAGGCTGCTGCCCACATTTTGGCCACCATCAGGGGAAAACAATAGTAGGATAGCACTTTTTGAATTAGAAAGGCTTATTGCAATGCATAATCCTTGTTAATTAAGGCTTTTCCAGAACAGTAAGCATTTTTGAATCCTACCCATATAGTTGAAAACAATACTTGCTATGCTTCACAAAAGTATTCACAACTTGTTATTATGCTTTCTTGAATACAACCTGCTTTCTAAATTTCCCAACAGAAAAAAAAATCAGTCTTTATTATGTTGCATAACCAAAAAAATCAGCTACAATATCAAGCACATTTTATGACATTCTTCTGAGGGCAATGATAACAACAGCGTCATTGTAACAGTATACATCCTACAGTATGTGCTCTGAATAAAATATAGTTTTTGATAGTTAACAGCAGCATCATTGTAACAGTATACATCCTCTGTGCTCTACATAAAACACACTTTTTGACAATTTGGGGTATTATACAGATTTTGGGAGACATTGCAGATACTTGGTTATCATATTCTTCAAAAGTTTCATAATTGTTTTTACTTTTCAGTAATTCTGTGATACATTTTCAACAGGTAGCCCATCTTAACACTTCTCACAATGTCCAATTAATCACAGCATTCCATGTTATACAGTTACATGTAGAATGGAATGGAGCATCCTTTCTGTACAAAGTTTCTAAACTATTTCTTATGGCTGCTCAGTGTGAAACTTTCTCAAAGGCTACCCTTACTCTTATCAATTATTTGTGTATGAATACAATTGAAGTCTTTCAAGATTCATGCCAGAGGGATACATTTATTTATTTATTGACATTAGATTACTAGGAGAGTCCGACTGGATGGGTGCCCATTTTCAGTGGAGGCCTGGGGAGAAAAGCTCAAAAGTATTTCAAAAACATTTTAAGAGTAATAGTTTTATAAGCTTAAAAAAGAATAGAAACCATCTACAGTTTAAATAATTATATCAGATTAGACATAATGTGGCAATATTGGTTAAAATAGATACAATGTATAGGACAATAATTTAATATTTAGAGAAATGTTAGCCAGCTTATAGAAATTAAATGTAAGTTAGTATAATAGGATCAGGAACTGCAATGTGAAGAAGGAGAAAATAATGGGGTTATGGTATATTTCGACAGAGAGCCAGGGAAGAGAAACTGATTGAAGTTTGTAAGTGAGTAAAGTGGGGGGATAAGGAGGTATAAGGTATGAATAGGTACTTGTTCATAATTAAGGATATAGATTAACCAAGGATCAATTCAGAACAGAGGCAGATTTTGGCTAGGAAGTCTTTCAGAGTGGTTTTAAAGGAGTGGAGGGAGGGCACTGATCTGTTAGTTATAGCCTTAGGTAATAAATTCCAGGCCTCAACAACATTATATGAGTACAGAAAATGTCCAGCAGATTTGATTGGTTTGTATACAGAGAAAAGATTTGATCATGGGATTGTAATTACCTGGGGGAACATAGTTGTAATGAGTGGTATTTAGTGCCAGTCAAGCAGACAGATGCTGGATAATTTTATAGGTGGCAAGAAGCTGTGTATGTGTTAGTTGATGGGATAGTTCTAACCAATTTAGGCTTTTTAATGCTATACAGTGGTGGGTTATGAAAGGAGTATTTACTGCACATTGTTCAAGTTTTGCTTTTTGTGATGCCTAGACTTTAGTAAGGATGGGAGCACCATAAAATAGTGAGAGAATGAGGAAATTGCTGCAAAAGTTTTTGGCTCTATAAAGCATCCCAAGATTTTGGTGAGTTTTTTTACGTAATTTTTATATGCTGGTCAAATTTAAGATGATCACCCATTCTCATCCGTAATAATTTGCTATGAAAAGTGACTTCAATGGTTGTTTTATTAAGAGAGAGGATATTAAATTTTGCTTTTTCATGAGAGAGGGATTTGGGGAAAAGTAAGAAGTAGTTTTTTTTTTGGAGGTTGAACTTAAGTTTTGAGTTACAGACATGTTTCAGTGTCTGTTAAAGCTTGCTGAGAAATTTTTTGGAGATGAGCCAAGTTGTCAGATGTACATATGAGTGTGGAGCCATCTGTATATTGTATTAGGGAGGCCTATTGTATCAATGTGTGGAAGGTGTGGGTGAGAATTTTAAAGAGGAAGGGACCAAGGATAGAACTTTCTGGGGTAGCAGTGGTGACTGGAAGATATGGAGAGAAGGTGAAGTGCCATTTTACTGCATAGCTGTGTAAGAATGATACTTATTGGACAAATAGTTTCAAGCCATAGAAGTATTTTTTTAATTAAAAAAACTTTATTTACATAGTTTACATTTAAATATTTTAATCACATCATGCAACCAGAGGAACAGGCATTCATGTTACAAAACATACATCAGATGGGGTCATTTTTGAAGCTATACAATGTACTTTACAAAGCAATGAGTTGTACAGCAGTTACAAGAGAGGACATTCACTTTAACTAGGAGATAAACTTAAGACAAAGGAAAAAAAATCATGAAGGTCAAGGGCAATCTACAATAATTATAATAGAATTAAGGAAGCCTAAATTACTTACATGGCCCTTTTAATAGAAACGATCAATCTGCTTTACTTATAATTACACAACTTCTTATAAAGAAAACTGGTACAAGTGGTATGATTACAATTTTCTTTAATCTCATTCATTCATCTGCTGGCATGCCAAGCAAGCCAGGGAGAACACAGACTTTCAGAAAAAGTGTATTGAGAAACCTCCAAAGAGATCACCACTCAGATATTCTTTAAAAGAAAACAATCTCTTAAAGTTGTACAATTAGAAATCTGACATACAACTTTCTTTAATTTTATAAGTTTATCTGCTTGAATGCCAGCCTAGTGAGGCCAACACAGACTTTCAGAAGAAACATACACCAGACTCCAAGAGATCACTAGTCCACTTTACCTTCAAGCACTACAGAATAATCTCGACAGTCATTCAATGTTGCTTCAGGAGTCTTCTTCTTCTTCTTTCGGCTTTTCCTGGGGTTGCCACAGTGGATCACCTGTCCACTCATGATTGGCAGTGGAGTTTTACGGTGTCGAGTTGCCAGCCCAGCGCCCAACCTTCCATGGAAGGCACACACATGCACACCTTGGGCCAATTTGGAGTGTCCAATCCACCTACAGCATGTCTTTGGGATGTGGGAGAAAAGCGGAGCACCCAGAGGAAACCCACTCGACCACAGGGAGGACATGCAGACTCCGCACAGAAGGCACCCCAGCTGAGGATCGAACCAGAGAACCTCTTGCTGAGAGGCGACAATGCTAACCACTGCACCACTGTGGCTGCCCAATGTTACTTCATGAGTAATATGCAGATATCAAGTAGTTTCATATTCTTCCACATTTTAAGGACACACTCCTGTAAAACATACTCTTAAATGGTATAATTACTAATATATACAAAGACACATCAGCAGGGCCTGTCCAACTCTTATCAAAAGAAGATCAATAAGAGTCCATATTCCCAGTCCTCCAAAACTTAAGAGTTTGCTGAGTCCTTCACACCACTGTCCCAAGTAGAAGCAATCTGCTCCAAATCCTCCCAATGTAATGTTCAAAGCCAATGCAGTAGACTATTTGTATCCTCCAGTCCACTTGCAAGGCAACATCTTGGGACATATTCTATTATCTATGTGACACCCCACCACTGGCCCAGTAATCAAGGAGCCTTAATCCCCACCATTAGCACCAGTGGGGGATGTACATTGGGAGGATGACAAGTACACACCCAGTATTTCCAGATGCAGCTTTTTGCATCAAGTGCAATTTGCCTTAAGAGCACACGGAGACCACAGTCATTCCAGGGCAGGTTTCTCCCTCTTTCTCCAAATCCCCAATAAGAATCCCCACTGGCACAGCAATAGAGTTGAGATCTCAGCTGAGTGGCCAAGCCAAGACCTCCAGCGGCTCTCTGTCCAACCTGTGCTTCATGTCCCTGCCCAAGTAGCTGACACACACACACTTTGATGTTTGATTTATACACACACACACACACACACACACACACACACACACACACACACACACACACACACACACACACACACACACACACCTGGGAAAGGCTGGTACAGGTTTACTAGCTATGCCCCCCTTCTGCCCAGACTATAAAGTAATCATTGCCACCAGCCACGTCCTTATCAGCTACTTTAAGGCCCTTAACAAAAGGTGTCCAATCTTACTGTGTAATATTACTGTCAAAACAAATGGTAGTTAGACCAAGAGCAAGGCTATTAGGAATGGCTCACAGTGTCACCAAATAAATATGCAAGTACTCTCAGAACTTAAATATGTCTCTCAAATATCAGCCACAATCTTCGGCTTTTCCCGGTAAGGGGTTGCCACAGCAGATCACCTGTCCGCTCATGATTGGCAGTGGAGTTTTACAGTGTCGAGTTGCCAGCCTGGCACCCAACCTTCTACAGAAGGCACACACATGCATGCACTAATGCCTAGGGCCAATTTGGAGTGTCCAATCCACCTACAGCATGTCTTTGGGATGTGGGAGGAAACCGGAGTACCCGGAGGAAACCCACGCGACCACAATGATAGGTTTAAATATGTTTAATAATAAATAATAAAACAACAAGAAAATACTCAGTATATAATCACAGTTATATCAGAGTTCAGAATCACAGGAAATATGTAAAACAACATTGCAGAACAGTCTCAAATAAATAGAGAAAACATCTATGATATACTTCACTATATTCTTGATTGTATGTAAGACAAATTACTGTACCCTAGTTAACTTACTTACAGAGCAAACAAGATAGATGTGGTGAGTGGATCTTCTTGTCAGGTAAAAGACAAAATACAAATTGCTCAGTCTCTCTCTCTCAGAGAGTTCTTAAATTAATATCCCAAATATTACTGCTGGGATACCTTGCAGAATGACATTACTTCTTGTCATCTGACTATATCCCAGGAGAAAAACAACCACTGGTGCAGCTGGTAGCATTTAACATCTACCTGTGAAAATACATAGACTTCAGATCTTTTGGAAAATGGTGGAAGTTGTAAAATAATTTACATTCCTCCACATTTAAAGACAATACAAAAAACTTCTCTAGTACAGACATTATGTCTCATGTTGCACTGAAACTGAAAGATAACATCTTAATTTCAACAATTTTTCTGATGTTTTGCAAGTTAATCTCTTGTATTCCATTTCCATTGTTAAAATATATACATTTAAACAGTTACAATAGTATATATACATTTTTGCTTAGTACTTTACAAAATATCTCTTCAGCACATGTCTATACAATATGACATATAGTTCTCATACATCTGTAACACAAGCATCTTACATGAAGCATGTTGGCATTCACAAATGACACATAACCATTTAGAAAATTCCAGACAGCTGTGCTAGCAGTATCTCCTTTTGTTACACTTCTATATAAATCATGTTAATATTCACAAATGACATGCAATCATTTACAAAATTCCAGATAGCTGGGCTGGCAGTATCTCCTTTTGTTACAGCCCATACAATGAACATGGTCTAGCACAGTACAGGTGGCATTGTACCATTTTAGAGGACAGGATACAGTCATACAGTTTGTAGAATTTGTACATACATACTCTGATAGGGGCACCTACCAACAAAACTGACAAGTCATGCTAAGTGTAAAGTGTGTTCGATTGCATTTGTTCTCATCTATGCAATAAACTCCTGGACTGACCTCACAGTCGAAAGCTACTTGCTTGCCATGTACAAAGGAATAGTTTGTGCTGCATTTCACACAAGCAGGTGGTAGTTTGGTGCAAAGTACATTGCAGGTGCACATCTCTGCACTGGTTATTTCTGTAACTTGTACTGCTCTCCGATGATAAGGTGTGGAAGGATATGAAGGTATTTGTTCTTCTACAGGCAGTGAATTTTGTTCCACATTTTCCAAGCTCAGTGAACTAAAGCCAGATAAAATGCACAAATGAGACACAAGCAAAACAATTTCCTAGTGAGGACATTTGAAGTAGAAATTTACTGCGACTTATGTTTCCAAAGTTTTAGACAAGTCTAGAAATAATGAGAACACTTGTTTGCCATTATCTTTACTTTACTGACAGTATCTATAAAGGCAGTTAGTATTATGGGAGGAAGGAAGCCATGTTGTGTGGGGGATAGGTGTTCTTTCCTGCAGGAGAATTGTTTTTGAATACATTTTTCATTTTGTAGGGCAGGATTAAGACTGCTATACGTTTAAAGTAAGTAATGTCTGTTGAATTTCTTCATGTTCATACTGGATGTAGGGGAATTAAAGGTTATGTCCAACCAATTGATATTGACATCACATAGTAGTATTTTTCTTGCCTAATTGTTATGAATATCCAATGCAGGATATCTTCCAGTGTAGCTGTATTGCCCCAGAAAGGATGTAAAGGACAGTAATACATATTTGCTTATGTTTGTTTCTTTACACAAAAGTAAGAAGAAGCTCCACTAAACTGAATTTTGTTTTGACTTGTTGTATGGGGAAATATAGTAGTTTTTGGAAAGTATTATCTCTGCCTTTCTTCTTTATACAATCGTTATGGATGATATTATAACCATGGGGTGTAATCTTGGAGACTCACATGGGATTTAAGCCACATTTTGTAGTAGTAATTAATAATATAACTGTCAGAGAAAGGTAAATGCTAGGTCTGATAAACGTGCAATATGTATATCTTTCTATTCTAAGCATGTGTAATTGTGTGTATGTGTTTGTCTTTTCAATTTGAACATGATGCATGTAATTTCATTTAGACTTCACTTGTGGTGTTTAAATGACAATAACATTTACTTTGACTTTGACATTTCAGTTCTAACCAGAATATCAGGTTTGTTTTGAGTAATCCAGGCATGTAGTTCAGCAGTTTTAATTCTCATGCTTCTAATATTTATGGCAGCAGCAGTTAGATTACCAGGGTGTGGGGCTGACCATTGTGGAATTAAAGTAGTGTGTGGAAGGGAATGTTCTAGATGTTGGTTGTAATAGATGGGGACAGAATTAGGGTGAATGTCTCCTCCTATAAGGATTTTAGTATATTCAGGTATTACTGATTTTTGTTTTTTGGAGAGTATTTTTTCAATTAATTTTATTTTGATTTGAGTTGAAATGGAGATAATCAGTCTGCATTTGGGGTAAAGATGTGCGGTATCATTAAATAGATTTGGTACGATGTGGGGAGAATTTATGGAGGAAGTATGGACAGGTGGTTGGGAAAGAGTTGGACAGATGTTGAGAGTGAATACCGAGTCACAGTATGATGAGAGATGGCTCACTCTGATGAGAAGGAGAGATGAAGAAACTGGCACATACAGTGTAATCTGTTAGTTAAGAAAAAGGACAGTGGCCAGCTAAGTAAGTGGTCCTTAGAGTGCAAAGACAACGCCTTTGGGGGAAATTACGCCACTTTCCAGGACAGGGCAGGCATCTATTTATTTATCCAATTAGTAAGTACAAAAGACCACAAACCAGCGAAAAGAACCTGGATTTCCAAAGAGGCTTCCACTTTAGGAAATTTCTATTAGTAGAAGTTGTAAAGTTGTAAAAAACTTTCTTGAGGCTTCCACTTGTAAAAACATTTATTTATATTTGTTGACTGGGAGTGCCCGACTAGGCCCGGGGAGAAAAGCTCCACAGTTAAAATAAACAGACAGTAGTTACACTGGATTACATAGCGATTAACAATTTACATAGCAATTACTTACAACATATTTACAGATGAAGAACATAGTACATCAGTAGACAACTAGAATCTTTATCTGTGAAGTACATAACAGACATTAACAAATGTTACAAGAAGATGTTCCTGCTGTATAATAAGTACTGGCTTATGAGCATCTGAGCTTGCTATAATCAAGGTAGTCAGTGGAGTGGAAAGAAAGGTAGTGGTTGGATGGGAAGGGTGATATTAGAGTGGGAGTTGCAAGGGCATAGCCAGCATGTTTTTAGGTGCGCTTTTAGTAAAGTTTTGAAGTGGGTGCATGATGGTATGGAGGTAATTGTGAGTGGGAGGGAGTTTCATAATTTGGCTATGGTGCAAGAGAATAGTGCTTCACCAGCAGAGTTATTGGCTTTAGTGATCTGCAAGTGATTTTTGTTGCTGGATCTTAGTCGTCTGGTGGTGCGATTGGGTTGGAGTAGATTCTGGAGGGATGGGACATTTAGTGGATAATTTACTAGTTTGTGAGCGAGTGAGAGTTGATACCATTGAAGGAGGTGAGGGAGTTCAAGCCAGCCCAGTTCAGCAAGTGAGAGACAGTGGTGACTACGGTAGGATGCCCCTGTGGCAAATTTGGCGATTTTGTTGTAGCAGGTCTCTAGCTTGTTTAGATCGCATTGCCTTAGGTTGGTATATATTGGACAGGCATAAAGTAGGGTGGAGATAAGGTGGGAATTTGCTATTGAAATCTTTGCTGCTTTGGTGAGAAGTTGCTTATTTCTGTATAGCGCTCCTAGTTTTTTGTGGACTTTTTTTATGGTCATGGATATGTGAATGTCAAATTTTAGTTTATTGTCTATTTCCACTCCTAGCAATTTGGTGTGTTCATTTGGGTATATAGTGGTGTTGTCTTTTGCTGTGATGTTAAAGTGAGAGTTGTTTTGAGTATGTTTGGTGGGTTGGAAGATGAGTAGTTTAGTTTTGTTTGGGTTGAGTATTAACTGGGCATCGGATAACCAAGTTTCAACAGAGGAAAAGACTTCCTGTGTGACTTTTTGCAGTTTGGGTAGGGACTGGGCTGAGCAGATGATGGTTGAGTCATCTGCGTATTGTATGAGTGTGCCATGTTTGGTGGCAGAGGCTAGATTATTGGTGAAAACAGAGAAGAATAGGGGTCCAAGGATGGATCCTTGGAGAACCCCTATGGAGACAGGTAGTTGGGGAGATATGTCATTCTGCCATACAACGGATTTGACTGTTTAAAGTTAATACAGAGTAAGGCTTTTCATGTCAAACTTGCTTACATTGTACAATGACAGTGTTCTCAGTGAAAACTTTTGCAGAGGTGAGACTTGTGACAGTTTTAGGAACAGGGATGGATGTAGTGACCACAGACTCTGAATGGGAAGAAAAGAGAAAAATTCTACTAAACTGAAACATTTTATGAAGACAATAAAGTTGATACTTATTTCTAGAGATGGAGAAAGGACCATGGTAAGTCAGGCCAACAGAATATGGACTGTTGTAACAGTACTGAGAAGCTAAGAAAGTTTATGAATACATGGTCAAAATAGGTTTAGCAGGCAGTATATTGATAGAAAACTACAGTAAAATAATGTATACAGCTGTATAGAGCAAACTATGAGACCGTAACACTACACTGATAAGCACAATATAAAACCATCATTTAGTAAACATTTATTCAATGAGGCAGTATGTCAAAAGAAAGTTGTTTATACCTAAATCTCAGCAGCTGAAAGCACATACATACATACATACATACATACATACATACTCATTAAAGGGCAGAAACTCAATATTCATACTGAGAAGAATAAAATCGATACCAGCAAGACACACACACTACCAAGGTATTTTCATTGTCCTATACAGTCTTAGAACAAATAGAAATGTAACATCATATGACACAATTTTACACTGTGAAGGAAGATGGTGACGGAGTAGATGTGGAGGCTCGACTGAGGGGGGATTTAGCAATACATTCTACTACATTCTACATTCTACCCTCCTACCCTCAGGTCAGTTGTTAAAAAAGAAATCAGTTTATAGCTACCGTAGAGAAATTACCAAGGAGGCAAAAAGTAGGGCAGGTTTTTCTTTCATTTACACAAAGAAGCTAGGCAAACTAAGACTCTTCATGCCAGTTTCACAATGACAATATTCTCAGTGAAAAATTCTGCAGAGCATGCATGGCCTTGTGATAGAACTCCTGCAGTTTCAGTGTCAGTAATGGATGTAGTACCACAAACTCTGGAAGGAAAGAAAAGTGAAAATCTTGACTAAGGTGAAATATTTTATGGAGGTAATTTATTTATTTATTTCCATTTGTTAACTGGGAAAGTCCGACTGAGTCTAAGCAGACCTGTTTTCAGTGGAGGCCAGGGGAGAAAAATGTCCACAGTTACTAAGGTTTCTAAAAAAAAGTACACAAGTATAAATACACATAAATATTTAATAAATAAATATAAATATAAATAAACATATTTAAATAATATAATATATAATAATATATATAAATATATTTATATTTATATTTATAAACATAAATATTTAATAAATAAATATGTAATAAAGATAATACTTATTCCAAACGATGGAGGAAGGACCACGGTGACTAAAAACAAGAGAAAATGAGATGCTGTAAGAGTAGAGAGAAGGTAAGAATGTTTATGAATGTATTGTCAAAACAGGTTTAGCAGTATGTATACTGATAGAGAACAACAGTACAGTGTATAGAAAAGTACAGACCAAATTATCTGAATGCAGCACTACACTGATAAGCACAATATAAAAGCATCATTTAGTAAACATTCATTAAATTAACAAGTACAACAAAAGAATGTTGTATCCCAACATCAGAACTTAAATTACATACATACTTGTTAAATTGTACAGGCTCAATATACATAAAGCCTACTTGACTAGAGTAAAATCAGATACAAATGCAGCACACTGCCAAGGTCTTTTCATTGTTCTACACAGACATAGAACAAATAGAAATGTAGTAACACATGACACATAACCTGACTGTGAAGGAAGATGATCACTGACAGGAAGTGGATTGCAAATTGAAGGGACATTTAGCAGTGCATTCTACCATAGTGACCCCCCCACCCACAGGTCAGTTATTACAGAAAACAAATGTATAGCTGGTACAGAGCAATTAACAAGGGCATACAAATCAGCTCTGCTTTTCTTTAGTTAACTGAATACAGACAACAAGAAGTTAGGTATTCTAAGTAACAGGCATATACATTTCAGCCAATTTCCAGAACACAAGAAGTTATATATCTGACTAGAATAAAATCCATACAAATACAACACTTTACCAAGGTCTTTTCATTGTTTTACACAGTCATAGAACAAAAAGAAATTTAATAACACATAATACATGGCGCATGCCTGTTTTGTGAATGAAGATCGTGATGACTGGAAGTGGAGATGAGAGCGAGGGGAGATTTATGAGTACATTCTACTACAGTGACCCTCCCACCCTCAGGTTGAATTCTAACAAGAAAGCAATCTGTTTATAGCTGGAAAAGAGCAATTAACAAAGAGGCACAAAGCAGAGCAGGTTTTCTTTCATTTACTGAATGCAGAATCCAAGAAGATAGGGAGAGTAAGTAACTGGCACATACTGTGTAATCTGTTGGTCAAGAGAAAAGACAGTGGCCAACTTAGTGAGTGGTCCTTAGAGTGCAAAGACTACTCCTTTTGAGAGGAATGTCACAGGCACTTTCCAGCCTGTGCTAGCAGGCATGTATTTTACTAGTTAAAGTTAATACGTTGCATGGCTGTTTATGTTAAACTTGTTTACACTGCACAATGACAATATTCTCAGTGAAAACATTTGCAGAGATGGGCCTTGTGGCAGAGCTCCTGCAGTTTCTGGTTCAGGAATGGATGTAGTGACCACAGACTATTTCACAATGATAAGACAATATTCTCAGTGAAAACATTCAAAGAGGTGGGCTATGTGGCAGAGGTGCTGCAGGTTTGGGGTCAGGGATGGATGTAATGACCACAGACTATAGCTCAATGACAATATTCTCAGTGAATACTTTCACAGAGGTGGGCCTCGGGGCATAGGTCCCACAGTTTTGGTGCCAGGGATAGATGCAGTGTAGTGACCACAGACTCTGCCCTAAATTCTGCTTAAGTATTATACTATTTGAACTCTGTTGAAATATTGTGCAGCATGCCCTGGTTTCCTGGCTGTTGTTTCAAGCAGTAGTTTTACTGGTCATTGTTGAAGGTGCTCACACATTTCTGGATGCACTCTGTCCCAGTATTCTTTGTGTGGCTCATATATTTAGCTGTGCCTTCTCTGGGATAAGTAAGGGTGGTTGGTGGCAGCTGGTACTACCTCATGGTCTGGGCAGAAGGAAGCATAGCTAGTAAACTTGTGCCAGCCTTTCCCAGGTGTGTGTATGTTTGTATATCAATCAAGTCTCAAAGTGTGTGCGTGTCAGCTACTTGGGCAGGGACACGAAGCACTGGTTAGACAGAGAGGGTCTTAGATTGGCCACTCGGCTGAGATCTTAACCCTATAGCTGTGCCAGTGGGGAATCTTATTGGGGATCTGGAGAAAGAGGGAGAAACCAGCCCCAGACTGACTGTGATCTCTGTGTACTCTTAATTGAAATTGTACTTTACTGAGTGTGTACTTGTCATCCTCCCAATGTATACATCCTTCACTGGTGCTAGTGGTGAGGATTGAGGCTCCTTGATTACTAGGCCAGTGCAGGAGCATCACAAGGACTCTTTCATCCTGTTTAAGGGTGTTATTTTTAAAGCTGTACATGATCAGAAAATCATACATATATGTATCACACTTTTTAATTGCATCATCTGGCTTAGGTAGTGTGAGATCAGCTAGACAGATTACTGTGATTCCTTCCTCATCTAAGTTTGTTAATGGTCTAAGAACAAGCTTGATTATGGAATCAACCAAAAGACATGCATTTGTGGTTATGTGTGCAGTATCTATGTCTTCAGTATTATGAGGACAGAGATCTAACTATATTGTAAGTAACTGGACTCTGCTCTCAATGACCTTCATTTTAAAGTAATTTGCTGCAAAATTTTATTTATTTATTTATTTATTTTATTTTACATTTGTTTACCGGGATAGTCCAACTGGATACATGTCCATTTTCAGCGGAGGCCCAGGGAGAAAAGCTCCAAATAGACAAACTTACATAGATTACACAAAAATTATTTATTTATTTATTTTATTTTACATTTGTTAACCGGGATGGTCCAACTGGATACATGTCCTTTTTCAGCGGAGGCCCGGGGAGAAAAGCTCCAACAGAGTTACATTGATAATTAGGTACAGTAAATGAGCTGAAAGAACTTAACAAAAACATAGGCTATTTACATACAAGTACAAGACTGCCATTACTATTTCTGAGATTACTATAAATGTAACATTAATAACATATTAGCAAGGACGGTAGGCAGTATAATGACATAGAGTTAGACAGGATACATATTTCTTTATCACAGTATACAAAGTACTTATCATCTTAGCTAGTTGTTTATGTTTTAGTTAATGGCACAGAGCTAGTCTGGGTTTGAGCAAGGACATAGCCAGTGTGACTTGAAGTGGAGTTTTAGACTATTTTTGAATTGACTTAGAGAAGTTGCAAGCCTGATGTTATTTGGGAGAGGGTTCCATATTTTACCAGTGGTGTTGGCAAATAGCGCGTCACCACCTAGGTTGAGAGATTTAGTTATTTGGACAAGGAGTCTGTTTGCTGAGCGAAGGCAGCTTAGATTGGAGTAGGAAGTCATTAAGTTTTTTAGTGCTGGGGTATTCTCAGGTTGTTTAAGGATTTTGAAGGCCTCTATGAGTTGGGACTGGTGAAGAAGGTGTGGGAATTCTATCCATCCAAGCTTTTTTAGGTTAGTACAGTGGTGTGTTCTGTAGGGTAGGCCTGTAACGAACCTGGCAATGTGATTATAGCAGGATGAGAGCTTGGCCAGATCAGATTTGTTAAGGTAAGTGAGGACAGGAGAGGCATATAGTAGGGTAGAGAGAAGGTGTGAACGGGCTGTGGCTGCCCTGGCATTCGGGGTAAGGAAGGCTTTAATTCTATATAGGGTCCCAAGTTTCTTGTTGACTGACTTAATGGCTTGGTTGATATGTATATCAAATCTGAGTTTATTGTTAATGTTTACTCCTAATAGCTTTGTATAGGTGTCTGGGGAGATAATGGTCCCATTATTGGATTTTATAGTGAAGTATTCAGTCGGAGATCTATTGGTTGGGTAGAAGAGAAGTAACTTGGTTTTGTTTGGATTTAAGATCAGGAGATGGTTGGCAAGCCAGTTTTCGACTTTGGTGAAGCTATGTTGGGTGGTAGTTAGTAGATTTGCAAGAGAGGCATTGGAACAGATTATAGTCGAGTCATCTGCATATTGAATGCAGGTGGCTTCAGGGATGACTGTTTGGATGTCGTTTATGAAGACTGAAAAGAGGAGAGGTCCTAATATGGAACCTTGAGGAACTCCTATGGTATTTGGTAGTAGGCAGGAGAGCTTGTTTTGCCACATTACTGCTTGTTGTCTCCCAGTGAGGTAAGCTTGAAACCAGTCAAGGGCTGGAGTATCTAGATACAGGGTTTTTAAAGTATATAGAAGTAACTGATGGTTTACCATATCGAAGGCTTTCGATAGGTCCAGGAAGAGAGCGGAGGATATTTTTTATTATTCCAGTTAAGATTAATGTTTTCAGTAAAAGAGAGGAGGGCAGTGGTTGTACTATGATGGGGTCTGAATCCATGTTGAGAGTCTGCGAGTAGTTTATTTTGGGTTAGATAGAGCATTAGTTGGTTGTGCATGCACTTTTCCATAATTTTGGCAAGTGGTGATAGTATGGCTATAGGTCTATAGTTGGATAGTTCTGTGGATGAACCTCCTTTGTGGAGTGGTATAACATAGGATATTTTCCAAATTGAGGGGATTGAGGCCTCGGTTATGGTTCTGTTAATTAGGATTGAGATAGGGTAGGCTACGACATCTGCAGCAATTTGCAGGTATTCAGCCGGCAGAAGATCGGCTGAAAGGGTGGTTGGCTTCAGTTTTTTCAAAAGGGATCTGATAAAGGATGTGGACACTGTCTGGAAGTTAAAAGAGAGTGGTGAGTCGGGTATAGTGTTTATAGAAGTGTGGGGAGGAGAAAGTTGGTTAGCTAATGACTGGATGGTTTCTGTGAAGAAAGTATTGAATGAATTGGCTATATCTTCTTGGCTCTTGTCAGATAATGTTCCTGGGATCGAAGTAGTGGATTTGCCTGGTTGGAGAAGTTTATTTATGCCTGCCCAGTACTTTTGAGGGTTATTCTGATGTTTACGTTGCAGATTGTAGAAGTAATTTTTCTTATCTAGTATGATGGCTTTTTTAGTCTAATTTCTAAGTTGTTAGAATTTGATACAATCTAGGGGTAGTTTGGTAGTGCACCATTTATCCCACGCTTTGTCTCTAGTTGTTATTTTGGTTTTGGTGTCTGTTGTTAGCCAGGGTGCTAGTTGAGTTTTAATTCTTATTGAGCGTTTAGGGGCATGCGAGTCAAGTATAGTAAGGAATGAATTGTTAAATGATGACACTGCCTCATCAAGGGGAAGGAACTTTAGTTTTGTCCAGTTACATAATTTGAGTTCAAGTTGAAATTTAGTTGGGTCAAAGTTTTTCTTGGATCTGATAGACCTATAAATAGGTAAGCTTGTACAATTAATTTTGTCTTTCATGATGTATGTGAGCAGGTGATCACTAAGATCATTAGGGAGAGTTCCAGACATATAGTTCTGGCGATGACTGTTGGTGAGTATCCAGTCTAGTATACTCTCTTTTTGGTTATTGTTACCTGTACGTGTGGTAGATGATATTATCTGAGAGAATCCATGTAGGTTAACAGGGATGGGGTTGGACTGTGCTGTGCATTGGTTCCAGTCAATATTAACATCACCCAGGACAATGGTTTCTTGAGGGTAGTTGTTGGCTATCCAATGTAGAATGACCTCTAGTGTTTCTACATTGTTCCCAGGGGAATATAGGTGACAATTAGGTTAATGCCCTTATGATTATTTAGTAGAATTTTTAGAGCTAGTATTTCAGCGTTAGAGACCTGGGGTGGTTGTATAGGGTTAGTTATGATGTTAAGTGTGCTATTATATAAGACGGCTATTCCACCTCCTCTTTTCTTTACTCTATCTGCCCTAAGTATATTGTAACCAGGAGGCAGGATCTCATTGTCTTTGGTTGATGGCGGAGCCATGTTTCAGATAGACACATTATGTTGGGGAGGTATGTGGCTAGTACAGCATGCAGGCTATGTATCTTATTGTTTAGGCTTCTAATGTTTAAGTGGCATATTAGGAGGGAGTTGACCAGTCGGTGGGAGAGTGGTGGGCTGGTAGGATTTTGAGTTAACGTTGGGCCTGGATTAGGATGGATGTCCCCATCTTTGGTTATGTTTTTTCTTAGATACGCTAGTAGTCTAATAACTTTGAATAATAGTTTTAGTTCATATTTGGATTTTGGTGTTGATTGGAGTGTTTTTTTTAGAAGCAAGTGGTTGGAATTTATAATTTTTGGGGTAGTGTAGTAGTGGGCAAGTTCCGCAGTCAGTGGAGGTAGGGGGGTCTTGGTTTGGCATTTTGGATAAGAGAAACCTACGAATGTGAGATTTTCATAGCTAGTAAGAAAGTATGGCAGAATTAAGAGTGGTAAGATAAGAGGAAGGAGTTTATAATTATTTATAGACATGTTATATGTCATCAATGGGTGGGGTCAATGTGCTTCAGAGGAATAGTAGTGGTTAAACAGTAAAGTGGTGGGGGGGAGGAAATTGGAGAGAAAGTTGTGTAGGTTGGAGAGGAAGTAGGGGTGTGGCCTAGTGGCTATAAATGTAGACACAGTGGGGGCGGGTGGGATAAGGGGGCAGGGAGAGGAGCGAAGCAAGCCCGAGCGTAGCGAGGGCTAGCGAGCGGGCTAACCCAGTCCCAGTTTTTGGTCCTATGAGTGGGGTAAATAGTCTGATAGTGTAAGTAAGCAGATTGGAGTACAGGCTTGAAATTCAACATAAACATATACAGTTGTAAAATGTCTAATACAATTCAACATAAATAGGCATTTACAGTTGTAAAACACTTACTGGAGAG
This sequence comes from Protopterus annectens, assembly GCF_019279795.1. Classification (NCBI taxonomy): domain Eukaryota; kingdom Metazoa; phylum Chordata; order Ceratodontiformes; family Protopteridae; genus Protopterus; species Protopterus annectens. The sequence continues at coordinate 626,408,698 of NC_056745.1, read as the reverse complement.
ACACTGAGCCTTCATGGGGCCTGTAGCAGAGTGGGTTGTAGTTTTACAAATGGTGCCTGCCACAGGTAACTCTGGGATTGTCTTAAGGTAATAAACAGGGAAGGGGAGGGGAGAACAAGGGTGTGAGCAGGCAGTTCTTTGTACTGCTGCTAATGAGCCAAAGCAAGACAAGTATGTGTTAAGAACAATCACAATTGACCAAGGACTGCTCTGAAACTGTAAGTCTTGTCTTAATTTCTCAGGTGGAAAACCAGGATAACCTTGTATCAGTAGGCTACTGTGGTATAGTTTAAATAAACAAACACACAGTATTGAACAGTTATTGATACTATTTGCTAACAGAAGGGAATAAGAGAAAGTGGAAGATGTGTGTGTGTGTGTGGTGGTGGTGGGGGGGGGGTGCTGCTTACATCCAAAGCACAGTGCTCTCCAGGGGAAAATGAAGATTGGCACAAACAATTAGACACATACTCAAAGTTAACTGTAGCTGTTTGCAGACAGTTCAGACCCGGACTTCACTTTTCTTATAGGAATGTTAAAGGTGGTACCAGAGTTGAATACTTAAGAGCGGTGTTAGGTTCAAAGTTAACTGTAGCTGTTTGCAGACAGTTCAGACCCGGACTGCACTTTTCTTAAAGGAATGTTAAAGGTGGTACTGAAGTTGAATACTTAAGAGCGGTGTTAGGTTCAAAGTTAACTGCAGCTGTTTGCAGACAGTTCAGACCCGGACTGCACTTTTCTTATAGGAATGTTAAAGGTGGTACCGGAGTTGAATACTTAAGAGCGGTGTTAGGTTCAAAGTTAACTGTAGCTGTTTGCAGACAGTTCAGACCCGGACTGCACTTTTCTTATAGGAATGTTAAAGGTGGTACCGGAGTTGAATACTTAAGAGCTGTGTTAGGTTCAAAGTTAACTGTAGCTGTTTGCAGACAGTTCAGACCCGGACTGCACTTTTCTTATAGGAATGTTAAAGGTGGTACCAGAGTTGAATACTTAAGAGCGGTGTTAGGTTCAAAGTTAACTGTAGCTGTTTGCAGACAGTTCAGACCCGGACTGCACTTTTCTTATAGGAATGTTAAAGGTGGTACCGGAGTTAATACTTAAGAGCGGTGTTAGGTTCAAAGTTAACTGTAGCTGTTTGCAGACAGTTCAGACCCGGACTGCACTTTTCTTATAGGAATGTTAAAGGTGGTACCGGAGTTGAATACTTAAGAGCTGTGTTAGGTTCAAAGTTAACTGTAGCTGTTTGCAGACAGTTCAGAACCCGGACTGCACTTTTCTTATAGGAATGTTAAAGGTGGTACCGGAGTTGAATACTTAAGAGCGGTGTTAGGTTCAAAGTTAACTGTAGCTGTTTGCAGACAGTTCAGACCCGGACTGCACTTTTCTTATAGGGATGTTAAAGGTGGTACGGAGTTGAATACTTAAGAGTGGTGTTAGGTTCAAAGTTAACTGTAGCTGTTTGCAGACAGTTCAGACCCGGACTGCACTTTTCTTATAGGAATGTTAAAGGTGGTACCGGAGTTGAATACTTAAGAGCTGTGTTAGGTTCAAAGTTAACTGTAGCTGTTTGCAGACAGTTCAGAACCCGGACTGCACTTTTCTTATAGGAATGTTAAAGGTGGTACCGGAGTTGAATACTTAAGAGCGGTGTTAGGTTCAAAGTTAACTGTAGCTGTTTGCAGACAGTTCAGACCCGGACTGCACTTTTCTTATAGGGATGTTAAAGGTGGTACGGAGTTGAATACTTAAGAGTGGTGTTAGGTTCAAAGTTAACTGTAGCTGTTTGCAGACAGTTCAGACCCGGACTGCACTTTTCTTATAGGAATGTTAAAGGTGGTACCGGAGTTGAATACTTAAGAGCGGTGTTAGGTTCAAAGTTAACTGTAGCTGTTTGCAGACAGTTCAGACCCGGACTGCACTTTTCTTATAGGAATGTTAAAGGTGGTACCGGAGTTGAATACTTAAGAGCGGTTTTAGGTTCAAAGTTAACTGTAGCTGTTTGCAGACAGTTCAGACCCGGACTGCACTTTTCTTATAGGAATGTTAAAGGTGGTACCGGAGTTGAATACTTAAGAGCGGTGTTAGGTTCAAAGTTAACTGTAGCTGTTTGCAGACAGTTCAGACCCGGACTGCACTTTTCTTATAGGAATGTTAAAGGTGGTACCAGAGTTGAATACTTAAGAGCGGTGTTAGGTTCAAAGTTAACTGTAGCTGTTTGCAGACAGTTCAGACCCGGACTGCACTTTTCTTATAGGAATGTTAAAGGTGGTACCAGAGTTGAATACTTAAGAGCGGTGTTAGGTTCAAAGTTAACTGTAGCTGTTTGCAGACAGTTCAGACCCGGACTGCACTTTTCTTATAGGAATGTTAAAGGTGGTACCAGAGTTGAATACTTAAGAGCGGTGTTAGGTTCAAAGTTAACTGTAGCTGTTTGCAGACAGTTCAGACCCGGACTGCACTTTTCTTATAGGAATGTTAAAGGTGGTACCGGAGTTGAATACTTAAGAGCGGTGTTAGGTTGGAGAGACACTGAGCCTTCATGGGGCCTGTAGCAGAGTGGATTGTAGTTTTGTTATCCAAGAAGTTGGATAACATTAGAAAATATAAAACAAAGTGATTATGTACAATGGCTTAGTAGTGTTCCCTAGTAGGGACTCACAATTCTCATGGACAGACACAATTAAAAGCAAGAGACGTCAGACTGGGTATAGAGCTTGGTGACGTAGTTGCATGTTATGATATTTACAGATTATGCTTTCAGTTTATAACTTAATCACATCATGGGCTATCTGCAGTATTGGAGTACTTACTATTATTTTCCAAACGACCTTGGATGGTGTGCTATTTTTTTCTTGTAAGATGTTAGCCTTTGTTAATGGGTGTACAAATTCAGTGTCATGTATGATAGAAAACTGGTCCTGTCCACATTGCAAACAGGGAGCTGGAGCAGATGTGTAGACAAAATGGTGATAGAATTTCATTCGTCAGTTGAGTTTAAAGTAGGAGATGATATATTCTGAGTTGTTTTTCCTTGAGAATGAAGAGATGTTACCAGAGCCAAATCATGGTAAAATGGAGTCTTAGGCAGGGTTATGGCCTGGGCTCCCCCCACAGTCATACCAATATCCCATCACTTGGCTGTGTCTCCTCAATTACCACAAAACACTGTTTAAACTTGTCAATGTTTTTTTTTTTTTTTTTTTTTTACTTTTTACAGTGATCACACAGACTTGGATTTAGTTTAAAAATGTTATTTCAAATTTTACAACAAAAACACTGAAAGCCATTTGATAAACAAAACAAAAGTTTCACACTGAAACAGACTCAGCATGAGCTACCTTAAAATGCATTAACGTACAAGGAACGTGCTAGGACTTGTAGTCCAACACCATAATTAGTGTCTATGTCAAGGCCACAGGAATTCAAAAGACAAATGTGTAATGCATTTGCTAACTCATTGTGATAGTCTACTGGATATAGACGCAGCTCATATCCTTACTCATCTGCACTAACTACAAGACAGACTTTTTTATCCAAACACAGTGTATTGCACACCCAGGCACCTGCCAAAAAAACAAGGCTAATTAAAAATGCATTAATGGTTAAAATATTAACATTGAACTCATTGACTTCATGCTGTTTAGTTTATCCAAAGTCACAAAATAAACATAGTCAACAGCCAACAGAACAAAGGAAACAAAAATGTTACCCCAAAGATCTTGGCTCATATGATGTTTCCATTTACTTGAATCAATTACTTCTTTTACACCATAATTTCTGTGGGTTGCAGGAAGCAATTATTTATATATACACACAAACATACACAGACACACCAACGGTTCTTCGAATTCATAAATTCCAACGCCCTGGTTCAACTAATTATAGTCCCACCAGGGGCTCCAATATCCTTGACCTGGTCATTACCAACATGGGAAATCGATGCTCCACACCTACGGTCACCCCCTCGTTAGCCAGGTCTGACCATAAGCTAATCACCCTTAACATCCACATCCCACCCCCACCCCCCAGTAAGGAAACCTCCATAAAAAAACTTCTCCAAAAACTTCATGCTACTCAAGTCAGAAATGACAAACTTCATGACACCCATGCAGATGGGAACTAAAAGTTCAACTGCTGAATCCTACACTAAAGCACTGTACGAGCACATCCACTTATGCATGAATCGTGTCATCCCAAATAGAACTAAGATTTTATTTTTATTTTATTTTACATTTGTTGACCGGGCTAGTCCAACTGGATATATGTCCATTTTCAGTAGAGGCCCGGGGAGAAAAGCTCCATTAGTTTTACACTTTCACAAAAAGGCATAAAAGGTTACATAAGAAACATAGCAAGTAAAACAGATAAAAAATAAATTTGTAATTTTTTTTTTTTTTTTTTTTTTTTTTTTTTTTAACAATGGTAATGGTAGAGAAAAGAGTTAGCATTAGTCTGGATTAGTGCAGGAGCAAAGCCAGTGTTTATTGAGATAAATTTTTAGTTGGTATTTGAAAAGTTGGAAAGAGGTTAAAGAAGTGATATCAGAGGGTAGTTTATTCCATGTTTTTCCAACAGAGTTGGAGAATAAACTGTCACCTGCATTATTGTTAGGTTTGGTAATATTAATCAGAAGTTTATTAGAAGAACGTAGTTGTTTCAGGTTGTTGTATGGAGAAATAAGGCTAGAAAGTATTGGTGTGTTGGTTGGCTGATATAGAATCTTATAAGCAATTAAGATCTGTTGAAGTACAAGTTGGTTAGGAAGTTCCATCCAGCCTAGTTCTTTTAGGTTCAAGCAGTGATGAGTTCGAAAAGGAGATCCGGCAGCAAATCGAGCTATGTTATGATAGGATGTTTCTAGTTTCTTCATATTGTTTTTGGAAAGATTAGTGTAAATGGGGGAAGCATAGAGAAGAGTGGAGATTAGGTGAGATCTAGCAATGGTGGACCTTGCTGTAGGTGTTAGGAAAGGTTTAATTCTGTAAAGGGATCCTATTTTTTTTATTAACTAATTTTATGGTGTTATTGATGTGAGAGTCGAAGTTGAGGTTATTATCAATAGTTATTCCTAATAGTTTTGTGGTCAAGTCAGGAGAGATGAGTGTTCCGTCAGTGGACGTAAGAGTAAAGTAAGGTGGAGTAGATTTACGAGTAGGTGAAAAAAGTAATAGTTTGGTTTTCTTGGGGTTAAAGAGTAGACAGCGGTAAGAGAACCATTGTTCTACAGCGTTAAAAGCTTTTTGAGTAAGTGACTGGAGTTCAGTTTGAGAGTTGGCGGTACAGATTACAGTTGAGTCGTCTGCATATTGTATACAGGTAGTATATGGGATAGCAGATTGAAGGTCATTAATAAAGACTGAAAATAGCAGAGGGCCTAGGATAGAGCCTTAATGTTAATGGAGTTAGTGAAGGAGAGTAAAGCAGTGGTGGTACTGTGTGAGGGTCTGAAACCATGCTGACAGTTAGAAAGTAGGTTGTTGTTGAGAAGGTGATTTAGTATTTGTTTGTGAATACATTTTTCCATGATTTTTGCGATTGGTGAGAGGAGAGCTATTGGTCGAAAGTTGGAGAAATCATTAGAGTTTCCCCCTTTATGTAGTGGGATGATATGAGATATCTTCCAGATAGAGGGGAAGATCCCTTCTTTTATAGATCTATTAATCAGGATGGAAATAGGGTAGGCTAAGGCTTTGGCACCTACCTGCAGGAATTCTGCAGGCAGTTTGTCTGCAGAGGGAGTGGTAGGTTTTAACTTTTGGAGCAGTGATGTGATAAAGGAGGTAGAGACAGGTTGTAAGTGGAGGGTAGGAGGTGAAATTGATGTAGGTGGAAGTAGATTAGAGGTATCAGGAGATAGATGACTAGCAAGTGTTTGGATAGTATTCATGAAGAATGAGTTGAAGTCATTTGCTGTTTGTTTAGGGTTCTCTGGGTTAGAGTCACAGGGATTAGGTGTAATGGAATGACCTGGAGATAGAAGATTGTTAATACTGGTCCAGAATTTTTTAGGTTCCTTATTAGTGTTGTGCTGTAACTGAAGGTAATAGTTTTTTTTGTCTGTCAGGATAGCTCTTTTAGTGCTGTTTCTAAGCTCTCTAAAGTTTGGCGATCAGTTAGATTTTTAGTGGTACGCCATTTAGACCAAGATTTGTTTCTAAGATTGATTTTATGCCTAGTATCGTTAGTTAGCCAGGGAGCTACTTTTGTTTTGGTTCTGATGGTATGGGTTGGGGCATGTTGGTCCAGAATTGATAAGAATGTAGAGTTAAAGTATTCTACTGCATCATTAAGAGGAAGATATTTTAGTGAGGACCAATTACAATGTTTTAGATCAGCTTGAAAATGTTCTGAGTTAAAATGCTTTTTTGTTCGTAGTGTTCTAAGGGTGGCAGGTAAGGTTAGGTTGATTTTGTGTCTAATGACATAAGTTATAGAGTGGTCGCTTAGATCATCTGGGAGGGTACTAGACTGGTAGGTTTGTTGGGGGGTATTAATCAGAATCCAGTCTAGGATAGATTCATGGTTGTTGGATTTAACAGTTCTGGTTGGACAGTTAATGAATTGAGTGAAGCCATATAGGTTTATGTGGGATGTAGGGTTAATATTATTACAGGAATACCAATCAATGTTAAAGTCACCTAGGACTAGTGTTTCTTGGGGGAGGTTGTTTGACAGAAAGCTAAGGATACATTCTAAAGTGTTAGTGTTATTTCCTGGGGGGAGATAAACACAAATTATGTTAATAGCTTTACTAGGGTTGATTTGAAGTTTTGAGCTGATTACTTCTGCATTATTGTCTAGAGGAAGGTTAAGATTTATTATACTAATTTGGAGTTGTGCTTTGTAGAGAATTGCTACTCCACCTCCCTTTTTGGTTTTACAGTCCAGTCTAAAGATACTATACCCGGGAGGGGTAATTTCATTATCCTTAATGGTTGGCTTTAGCCATGTTTCTGATAAACATAAGATATCAAAATGGTGAACATCTAAAAGGGCATGGAGTTGAGAGATTTTGTTGCAAATGCTTCGTATGTTAAGATGAGCTATAGTAAGAGAGTTGGTATAAGTGTTTGATGATATGGGAGAAGCTTTGTCTTGTTTAATGCAACTATTGGTGTTTGTGCTATTTGGGCCAGGGTTAGGGTGAATGTCCCCATCCAATAGTGATTGGGGAAATAAGAAATATTGGAGCTGGAATTGTTTATGTAAGATGTCAATATATTTTTTATGTTTTTGTTTGCTTAGCTTAAAGTAAGCAAGTTTGAGGTGTTTGGTAAATAGGTAGTTTGGTTTGGTAGTGAGATTTAAGGTGGCTGGTGTGAAAGGTGAGGTAGGTATAGAGGTATACTTAGAGGTAAACACAAGATTAGAGTGAAGTGGGTGTTCAGAGGAGGTTAGGAGATAAGTAGTTACAAGAGGAGGTAAGAGTGTTAAACAGACAGTTATTTGAAAGTATATTGGGAAAGATAATGTACACATTGTGTATGTTAGGGAAGTAAGAGAGATGAAGAATAATAGAAAGAAGAAGAAAGTAAGGTAGTATTATGACTTTAAGAGGTAGTGTGGAGGATGGGTTTGAGAAAGCTGGGTGTGGTATGAGGTGAGAGGGGAGGGTATGATAATGAGGAGATTATGCCTGATTGGTTGGGGGTGTGTCTACCTGAGATATAAATGTAGGACCACTGGGGGCGGGTGGGAATTGGGGGCAGGGTAGGGGAGCGGAGTGAGCCCGAAGGGCGAACGGAGCGGGTAGAGACAGGAGAGCAGAGTGTGGATGAAGACAATCAGCAAAGTAGGAAAATCCAGCAGGTAAGTCTAGGAGTGTGAGAGGTTAGCCACAGGTTTGGGCACTGATAGCAAGATGGACAGGATATTAAAGGAAGCGAGAGTATTAGGAAATGGCTAGTGCAAGGATGGAAGGAGTATAGAGAGTCTGAGAAAGCTAGGAGCAGAGAAAGGCAAGCTAAAGAACAATGTAGATAAGGTAAGGAGTTTTAGCAGTAAGGGATGAAGTATTAAGTAATAAACTAAGTTTAAGACAACACCAAAGGGTCAGATACTATGGAGCTAGAGGGAGATGCCCAGTTACAGACTGATATTAAGAGTGAAAAAAGAGAGAATAAGGGGGTTAGAAGTAGTACTTGAAACAATGCTAGATAGAGAAGAAAGGCTTTTGAGAAAGGTATGGCTGCTGGCAAACCTGTCTGGGAGGCTTAGGTATCTAAACATGGATCATTTCAGCCATTAGTTAACAGTTTGTGTGTACCAATATCAATACATACTATCTTCGTCTTTCAGAAACAAATTGTCTCTTTGGGAGCTGTTAGAGTTTTTCTTTACTTTTACCTATAATATAGTGGTGTCCAGATGGGAGATAGCAGGTATTTGGTGCAGGGACAGACTGCAACACAGGTTGAGTATTTCTCTGTCTTTCAGAAACAAATTGTCTCTTTGGGAGCTGTTAGAGGTTTTCTTTACTTTTCCCTATAATATAGTGGTGTCCAGATGGGAGATAGCAGGTATTTGGTGCAGGGACAGACTGCAACACAGGTTGAGTATTTCTCTGTCTTTCAGAAACAAATTGTCTCTTTGGGAGCTGTTAGAGGTTTTCTTTACTTTTCCCTATAATATAGTGGTGTCCAGATGGGAGATAGCAGGTATTTGGTGCAGGGACAGACTGCAACACAGGTTGAGTATTTCTCTGTCTTTCAGAAACAAATTGTCTCTTTGGGAGCTGTTAGAGGTTTTCTTTACTTTTCCCTATAATATAGTGGTGTCCAGATGGGAGATAGCAGGTATTTGGTGCAGGGACAGACTGCAACACAGGTTGAGTATCAGTGTCCAGCTCCAGAGCAGGGAGCGCAGCAACCAGAGGAAGGGTAATAGAAAGAAGATGCTCTCATCCAAAAAAAGGAAGCCAATCTGGTGGTCCCCTGCCATAAACAAACTTTACAACAAAAGGAAGAAACTGTTGCAGAAAAGAGGAAAATCCCAGGATGCAAAAAAACTCCCTTACCAGCCTCAGTAAGAAACTGAGATCCCTCATAAAATTCTCCAAAGCTAGTTATGAAAATAAAATTGCCAAAGATTCCAAAGACAACCACAAGGCATTCTATAACTATGTCAAGAATCTAAATGGCAATGCTCAGATCTGCTCTGAGCTAAAACAGAATGGCATTAAATATACTGATCCAAGTTTATTGTCAATATCCTGGCAGATCGATTCAGTGCCAACTTCACCCACTCTCAACCCCCAAATGGCCCATCTCAATACCGGAAGATTGCCAAATTCCGGTAATAACGGCTACACAGGCAAAAAATGCATTCTCCAAAGCTAAGAATACAGCATCCATGGGACCAAATGACATCCCAGGCTGTGTACTACATGAACTACAATATGAACTGGCACCTCACCTAAGTGTCATGTATAATCATAGCCTCACCTCAGGTTTTGTGCCCACTGAGTGGCGCAGAGCTACAGTTATCTCACTCCACAAGGGGGGGATCCACCTTGGATCCCGGAAACTACCATCCCATCAGTCTGACGAGCCTTATCTACAAGGCTATGGAGCATATTATCATGGAACTTATAAACAAAGACATTGGCAACCTTCAAACACTGGACCTCACCCAGTTTGGGTTCGTGAAGTGTCGATCTTGTCTCCTGAACCTGATTGACTTCTTCGAATCAGTCTCCAGAGCCATGGACAAGGGTAAGGTGGTCCACACAGCCTATCTAGACTTTGCCAAGGCCATTGACACCATCCCCCACTCTGGTATCATAGATAAACCTACTAAGCTGGGCATTAATCCCTATGTCACCCAATGGGTTGCTAACTGGATTACTGATAGAACCCACACTGTAAAAGTAGCTGACTCCAAATCCAGCTCCAGACAAGTGACAAGTGGAGTACCTTAGGGTTCAGTCCTGGGACCGCTCTTGTTTGGCATCTACTTCTCTGAAGTACAGGCCAACACTAAGGGACTCTGGCTAACAAAGTTCACAGATGACTGCAAACTGGAAGCCATTACTGAATCCCCAAATGATGTGGATACTCTACAAAAGGGCCTTACAGGAACAGATGCTTGGTGCCAGAGCCATGGGCTCAAGCTCAATGCCAAGAAATGTATAGTTATCCCCTTTGGGAAAAAACATGTACTCATAGGTGGCAGTACACTAAACAAAGAAAGTGTGATAAGAGATTGTGGTCTCACCTTCGATAACCACATCGCCACAACAATCAGGAAATCCTTCTATGTGGCACACCTCATCACTAAGGGCTTTTCATCCAGAAAAAAGGAGGTCATTGTCCCACTGTACTCATCCCTTATTAAACCCATTATAGAATACAACGCCCCGTTTGGTATGTACCTCTCAAGAAATCTGCAACAACTGGAAAGGCCGCAGAAATACCTCACTAAAAGAATCACAGGCCTAAAGCAGATGCCCTATGCTGACCACCTTAAAAAACTCCAGCTATACTCAGAGGCGATCTCTGCTTAACATACAAGGCCATGTCAAACCCAGAGCTGTTGGACATGCTACATGTAAAGAAATCCCAATCCCTCAGAGCCACACACTCCAGGGATCTAACCCTTGTCATCACAATAAACAAAACATGCTGGAGGGATAATTTCCTGAACCAGAGACTCATCAGACTCTGGGATAGATTGCCTATACATGTCAAGCAGAGTGCCTCTTTGGCCCTCTTCAAAAGGAACCTTGACGATGGGATGGGAGAAAGGAAATTCACCCTGAGGATCACGTCAGTCGCCCTGCTAGACAGGGGTCCAGGGAAGTAAATAGTGTGGGAAGAAATAGCCAGGGAATTGTTATGGCTAGGCTTGTATAGGCCCTAGGGCTGATAGCCTAGTACCAACCTATGAATCTATGAAACACACAGATAGACACACACACACATGCGCGCTCGCGCACACACACACACCTGCAAAATCTTATCTCCTGTGCATGGAACAAATGTCTCTGCTTAAAAAAAAATTCTGCATGGACCTTCTGTCATCGGCTGAATTTCTCCATTCCAATCTATCTGCTAAACATCTGGGGGAACAAACATGCTTGCTTGCTCTATTAAAAGTATTGCAGAACAAATCTCTTTCTTCTTAAAATAATTATCCATGGACTTTCTGCTTGGTTTGATAAAAGTCCAATGGAAAAAATCAGTCTTTGCTTTGAAGTTTCATCTCTGCAAATGCTTGCCTCTCCTGATACTCAGCATTGCAAATAAAATCTCGCATGTGAATCTCTTGTGCTCTCTCATTTGTTTACACTGAGTCCTCTGCATGACCTGCTGATGTACTATGCCTGATGCTTGTGTGCTGACACTAGGTCCTGTGCTTGACATGCTGATGTGATATGCTGATGCTGGTTGGGGATTTGATATACTGCTGAAATGGATGCTGGCTGGATCTCCATAAGAGCAAAGTATTTTTTTTCCTCTTTTTTATATCTAAGGTTAGGCCAGGGCCCCTCAGTCAGCAGTGGGCCCTAGGCAGCTACGTAGGTTAACTAGTGCTGGATCCAGCCCTTGACATTACTTCCATCCATTGACTTGTAAAGTATTGTGGTATTTTTTCAGCTTAGAAAAGAAACTACAGTCTATCTTATCAATTTTGTTTCTAGTGTTACTTAGCTGCAATTCCTTTTTATGGTACAAGATAATTGTCGGTTAAGAGCTCACTAAAAGTTGTGAGCATTGTGCAATCCTTTGCACTTCAGCAATTCACATTCATCCATTACAGTAGAAATTTAAGGCCCTACAAAGTCACTCATTAGGTATAAAAGTTTATGCAGTTGGCTGATGGGAGGAATAAGGCACATTTTCCAGTGATACTGAGATATTTGTTTACTGTCATACCATCAAAGGTAACAATGTGTGATATAAAGTGGAGGCTAAATAAGGATGTTAGAGTATTTAGACGAGTTGTTAAACAGATTGATTAGCAAAACTAATGCTGCTGCCCAAGTATGTTTCATTCAATCCTATCTCAACATGACTATTCCCTCAAAAAATCTCACTGCAAAAGCAGTAACCGTGAGCTCAGTGAGCATATGAACAAGCAAACTCATGCTAAAGGAAGTCATGACTGTGACTCTATTTTTTATTCATTGTTACCTGGAGAACCCACTAGGCACCAGCTCCTTTTCCAGAGACTTGGGGAACAATGCCTGGTTAAGTGTATCTGCACAGAGTTACACAATGAGGGCATCTTTTTCTACTATTCATGAGCTTCCGCTTCTTATTGTTCTTTTTTTCATACATGCTTAGCTTGTAGCACTTCAGGTTATGTTTAGTGTGGAGATATCAGTGGTCTAACCAGATATATGTAGAAGGGTGAATAACATGGTCAGCAGGATGGGAAGGGAGGAGGAGGAGGGCTGTAGCAATTGTCAAACAATTCATGAAGGCAGATAAGGAATCAGCTGTGTAGTATGCAGGAAGACATGAGCTGAACAACTAGATGGGAGGGTCAGCAAAGTGGACTTCATAAGATGAGACTAGGTGGGTCAAAGTTACTTTTTTACAGCAACAGTGAGAAACTTGGATCACTGAGCTTATGGATGGACTTCCGATACACTGGAAAGATTTGGATGGACCAGAAAGAGGAGTTCATGTGCCCCAGTTTTCTTATAATGTCCTGTTTTAGCTTCAAAATTTGATATGCTACCAACTTTCCTTAAGGACAATCCTTCTGTCACTTCCTGAGTCCCGAAAAATGTAGTGAGAAAAGTTAGTCCAGATTTGCATCAAACTGCAGGTGCCTGCAGACTCTGCCTCTTCCCACATTCTTTCTGTCATGACAGTGCTGCTTCCATGCATATGGGGAGACCAATAGTCCATATAGTCTGTCGGTATGTGAGTGTGTTTGTTATCTAGTCTACCTTTAAGTTTGATATATATTATGTCTTTCTGTTGCCACCCCCCACATACCTTTTCCAAATTTAGTTTAGCGAACAAGAAGTTTTGAAACATATAACATTGCTGCTTCTTCAACAGAAATGGATTGAGCAGCAAAATTTTCATTGCACAACTTCAGATAAGTGTGATTCCAGTAAAAAAATAATTTTTTTTAAACAAGTCAATTCCAGACGACTCTTGTGAATTAAATGTGCATACTGGATTACTTCAAATAAAACATGAGCAAAGGCACATGCAATGAAGTAAGAGGAGATTTTTTATCAGAGGTGGTTATCGTGGTGGTGAAGAGACATTAACCAAGATCTCTGCCTAAAACGTCTGCAGATGACTGTAGACTGAGGTGTCACCCTCTGACACCTAAACCATCCAGAATGAATTTTCCATAGTAAACTCTTGGTGCACGAAAAATAGGTTTAGCCTAAATGCCAAATAGTGTAGCATCGGCACTTTTGTAGACAATTCCTGCCATCATACTATATAGAAAGCATACCACTACAAAGCAAAAATGTTCTTATGGACCTAGGAATATCTCATGGACTTAGTGTCAGTGGCTGAACTGCAGTACACTCGCCTTTGATGCAGAAGCCTGAGACTTTTATTCCGACACTGGGTAGACCAATTTCTGACACTGCAGTGCAGCAAAAGGTCTTTGTTGCATTCCAGAGTATATCAACATTCAGATGAGATGTTAAACTAAGGCCACATCTGCTTGAGTTGGTAGTAACTTAGGTGGATCTAAAAGATCCCATGACTCCCATGGAAAAGAATAGGGTTACTTTAATTAACACAACATAAATAAAACATTATTTACATACTTATAAAATATACATATTTACAAATACATATTTATACATTCCTATATGCCATCATCATTATTATTCTTTCATAACTGACTCCCACTCTTTCTTCCACAACCATAATCTAATTTTTTGCAATATACTAACCAAAATCCATTTCCCATTAAACAAAATGTCATCCAGTCTTTCATGCCAAATAACCTATATTACATAAATTCTTATTTAGCCTTCTCACATATTCTTTCTTCTTGTTTTTATAATAGCTATACATAATCATTTTCATATCTATACTGTTTATGTCATTAATACCCTCAAACATTTTTCTTTGCTCAACTTTTTCCAGAATTTAACCACTATTGTACATTTCAAAAAAAAAGTGCTAGGTTGTCTCTTTTCCTTCCCCCCCAAATAAACACACCATTTCAACTTTTTATATAGCATATTCCCTTTTATCAGTAACTTATTTATTACCAGTCTCCATAGGAAATACTGATACTCTATAATCTTTTTCCTTACTTGAATGGCTTTTATCACCTCTTCTTTTACATTTTCGTATGGCTTTATATAATAATATTGCTTCATTATGTTATTATACCACATCCTTATATTCTCCTCTATATCATCAATTTTAATTTTCCATATTAGTATTTTTCTTGCTCATTTTTAATTTATTTCTCGTTTTTAACCCTTAATTTCTCATTCTCTTCATTTACCCACTTTAATATTATATATAAGTTTAAAGAATCAGAATAAACAACTAATATTTAATAACTCTAATCCCCTTTCATCTTCAGTGATTTACAACACACCTCTTTTCACTTTGTTTAATTTTGAACCTCATAAGAAAGCAAACACTAATTGCACCATGTCTTTCTCTTATTTTTAATGGGATCTTATAAACATTTGACATATATGCTATTTTCCCATTAAAACAGAATTTACCAGATAAACCATCTTCTTGAATATTATTCTATAAGTTCTATGCATAAGACATATTATTTTATTTTTATCAAATCCTTCCATTGCTTCTGTGAAGATTGGGGAAAGATAAGTGAAGGCTGCCAGCCTAGTCAAATAGAATTTGATACATAATTCTGGCATTTGTAAATATAAATGTAAAATACAGCCTTGTTTCTTAAATGAAAGAAAACACTGGAAGATGTGAACTTCAAAATTGTAGCAACATTGCCATCTGCTGTAAGGAAAACTAAGCCAAGCATTTCATATGTTCTTTTGAAGTTAAAATTATGTCTTGTATACCCTTTTGATTTAAATAGTGGTGCCGAAGAGGCTAACTGAACACATTCTTTCTATTGTCTTAACTTAAGGAATAATTACTAGAGTGTACATGTGAAATGCCTTTTATTGTTGTAGTTTCCTGAGCAGGTGTTTGATTGTTAAATAATGTAGCCCTTTTGGCCTGGGAACTCCAGACTAAGTGTCAAAATGATGTAATGTGTATACTGGGAAAACCTAAGTGTCAAAATGATGTAATCTGGGAGGGCCCAGCAAAAATGTTTGTTAGTGAGTTTAAAAACTATTGTTCAGAGACAGACTGTAAGCATTTTGATATTGATATCCAACTCTCAGCACTGCCTTATGCTCTCTTTATGTAAGTATTATCGTAGAAGTATGTTTTCCTGTAGTAATAGCTAGGAACTTAAAAGAAAGATTAGACTTAAGTGTTTTTTCTGTTATATCAGAATTTTCCTACTGTATTGTTTTAAGTTTCTGTGTTATCTCTGAACTCTTAGATATCACTGTGGTGTAGTAGTATTGTCTTGTGTTTTAATTATTTATTATTAAATATTTTAAAACATTTTACCTGTGGCTGGTTTGTGTAGAGATAAGTAAGCTCTAGAGTACATTGCATATTTATAGAGTTTATTGTACAAGGCCACTCTAATAAGCCTTAGACTGATTAGTCACATTACCAATTGGATAATAATATTGCACAGTAATAATTGGACACCCTTTTGAAGGACTTGAGTGTATGTGTTATCTGGTGAATCCTTGCACCTGACAGGCAGCTGACTGTAACCTTCTCCTTGTTCAACCTACTGAGTTGGACTTTTGTATGCCTCACTATACTGTCACCTACAACTACAACATTTCAAGTAGTTGTTCATCACCTTAATTGCTTATTTGTGACCCAGGTGCTACTGTTTTCATATCTTTTGGGTGCTTTGGAAGTTATGTATGTTGTACCACGTTTTGGTTTTGGAGCTGTCCCAGATTTAGGCAGAATTCATGGAGAGTACCTCTACAGGTGAAGCTTAATTTGTTTGGTATTTATTACAAATAGGAGTCATGCTGTGTGTGCTGACAACTAGTTTAGTATTGCTGTTCTGGGCATGACAGACTAGAGATATCTGGGTTCTCAGTGTAGGAAGCCTCTCTTGCAAATTGTGCTTGAGTGATTTGGGAGTAAGGGGATGTCTGAGTACATGAGCCGGTCACTACACTACTTCCAAAAACCCATGACCACCAGGCTGGAAGGAGAAACAGAGGGAAACTGACAGTCCATAATACAAGGTTTGATCCTTGTATCAAAGCAGATAAGGCAAAACAGAGTTGGGTTATCTGGCTTGGATCTATAACTGGCTGACCATCCTATGGGGTATTCAGTAGCAGGTCATTAAAACAGGTGATCTACAGGGTCTGATGCTGACAGGAAAAAGTAAAAATGTCTGCTGGGTGGCTCAATGACCAGCTGAGAACTATTCAAGAGCTGCTCTGCTAGACAGCAGCCACTTATAAAAGAGAAAATTGCTGCTTTTACATCCATAACCACGAAGACTTACCACTCTCAGTCTGTCTGTGCATGATGGTGCACTATTCACAAGGAAGAGCTAAGTAATCAGTACAAGGAAATCACTAGAGTCCTCCAATTGAGCCCTGCACCAATGAATTATCTCAAACTGAATCCTGAAGCAGTAACCCTTCAATTAGATAGTCAATCTGTACACTCCTGCACCAGGATACAGGGGGGCCTTCTCCAAAAAAAGATGGTAACAGCTTTTATCAGCAAAAACACAGGATGGTAGTAGTACAGAAGTGCTGGGTGTGATCAAGGGGGGGTAATTGGAATACATGTGAAAAAGGTATGACTGTAACCTCAGGGGCAGTATGTGTAGAGGAAGTCAGGGTAGGGTAAGCTACTAGTAGGGATAGAGAGACTAGAGGTAGAAAAAGGTGTAAGAGTACCTCAGCCTGTGCTCATACAGTAGCTGAATCAAGCTTTGTTGAAGTATTCTTCCATACATGTGTTTTTTTTTTACTGTGGGCATCCCATGGAGCCTGTATTTCTTGCCTTTGAGAGAGCAGTGATGAGATGTTCCCTAGATATAAAGGGAAGGTGGCAAGTACTGGAGATGTCATGATTTACTGATGTGGGGACAGAGAGGTGAAGTTTTCACAAGTTGTCTATATCAACGGGATTTGTGTATGTGGTGTATTTGATGAACAGTTCTGAGCAGATTTGGGTACTTCCTTTGAGATTGCGTATATATATATATATATATATATATATATATATATATATACATATATGTGAAGAAGGCCTTATGTTTGTCTGTAGTAGATGTGGCCAATTTGGACTCGATGTTTGCTTTGGAGGATATCACTTCAGGTGTGATTTGCTTGTTCAGGTTAGAGATTGCTTCCCATTGGGCACCTGCTCCTTCTTGGTCATAGACAACAAATCCTTCATTTTTTTATAGAATTTTGTTATTGTAGATGTCCACCAGACAGGTTTATTCTTCCATGCAGAGGATCATTTCATCCTGTCATTTATTCCTGACTCCATGCATCTATACAAATGTTTGCATATAACTCTGGTGTAGTTTTGGACATTGGTACCAACTCCTGCATAGGAGAAGGGGGCTGTGAAGATGTGTATACCATCCCTTGGGAGATTGTAGTCAGCTTTTTTTTTACCCTAGCTAGAGGGGGGTCGGGGAGATGGTGAATTCAAACAAGACCACTTTACGGTGGGATCTTAACAGGGATGATGATACTATCGGCATGCTGCAGTGCTTACTCATGTTGGTTACTAACAAATCAAATATATTATCACCTCTTGTGGGGATATCGACTAGCTATTCCAAAGTGTTTGCGCTGACAAAAAAATGAGGAATCTCTGACCATTTGTGTTCTGGCATGAGTAGCTCTTCCTATCTATGTTTGGGTAGTTAAAGTCACCCAAGATCAGGGAAAACGGTTGAATCTGGATAGATTTCCAGAGGTCCAGATAGGTGGAGTGGGCATCTTGAGACCAATTTGAGGACCAGGAGCTAGCTATGATTTGAATAGGGGTCTTGGCAATTGTTAACAGCACCTGGAGTATCGCCTGTGCGCCATACTGTTTGAACTGTCTGGCGGTGTGTATGTCTTTAATTTTTATAGAAACTCCACCTCCTTTGGCTTCACTACCCATAGTTTGTGGTCTGAATCTGTGATAGGATGAGTAACCAGGTAAGGCTGTGGTGCTCTTTGCAGCATTGAACCAGGTGTTTTGGAATGCACAGATGTCAGCATCTTCAAGGGTTAAGAATGCTTGCAATGAATACAGTTTCATGTTCAGACTCGTAGTGTTTAGCACTGCAGACTCGAAATTTTTATGGTAGTAGTTTTGACTTCATCACTTAAAAAAGGCACTATGGGGGAATCAAGAGCCTTTGACAGAAGCTTGAAGCACACATGAAACAGTTGCAGGCCATCTATGGCAAAGCAAAGTAGTGTGTCAGTCATATCTTACCAGGCTGACAGGTAGTGAATCACCGTTGAATGACACCAGGAACTAAGCCAATTGTTAAAGTCAATCATTTTCTGCTTATATTGAGGCATCATTCTGGGTGACAGTGCTGATTAAGGCTAGGGACAAACCTCCCTGGGACACACATTCAGTGAGTTCAATCATGTCTCTTCATATAGTCCATGGATGTACGTCTCAAGTCATTCACACCAACTTGGCTAGGACAGAGTCATAACTGTGCCTGCTGTCGAGAGACTTGAGTGCATATGTGATATGGCAAATTATGGCACCTGACAAACAACTATCTGGGAATTTTTCCTTGTCCAGCCAAGTGAGAGGCACATCTGTTTCTCTCACAGTGGAGACTCTCATTACTAATATGTTGGGTTTATGGTTAAATCTTAGTGGCTGTGAGAGGTGTGTGGGTTACGCGTGGTATGTATTGTGGAGGGCTGTGGAGATTGTAAGTGTTTTTCAAAGTGCTTTGAAAGGCTATAACTTGGAACTCATGTTTGTACATACATTTCATAATCCATACCAATACTAGAAGGTGAAGATGGATGTTCTGCACAGACATGGCTTATGACAGCTGCACTAGAGTAACATGGAGAGGCGGCAACCAGTTGCAGTAGAACATATATCTAAACTTGATATAGTTTCAAGGAAGCCTGAATATGCTGATTAAAGACTGGTGTGGAAACAATGGATTATGTTACAGCAGTGCTCAACAGGATGGTAGCTGCATGTGCAATGCATCAAAAGATGACTAATGTAAGGAAAACACCAGTACACATAGAAACAACGGTGGCAGAGAGGACAGCCACCAACAGATGGGATAAGTGCTGCAGAGACAGCATTGATTGAGTTCAAAGGAGGCAGATGGCATATGAGAAGCACAACAACCCTGCCAAAAGCAAGCACAACATAAGGTAGCAGTAGAGGAGAAGCATCTAGTAGAAAACTGTATTTGGTGATGAGCACAAAGTGATTGCATTGCAGCAGTGAGCAAACATCTTTCCTGCAGGGTGAACAATGTGTGTGACTGGATATTCAGGGGTCATGACTCAATGTTAAGCTGAAATATAGAAATACCACAGCATAGGAAGACTGTAGTGATTTGCAGTGAGGTATTGCTTAGCAATGTGTTTATTTATAATTGCTAAATGGAATAGAGCACTGATCCACATGGAACTATTTCAAGAATAACCTTGGTTAAATACATCAATTCACTTATAATACTCAAATTGAGAATAAAAACAATGCAAACCAAGTGGACATAGAACAATACTAGTCAAAATGACAACTGCTGAAGCAGTGCAATTAGGTTCAGAAGCCATAAAGGTATGCATTATAAACTAGTGTCAGGCAACTGAATATTTCCATAGCGGAGGTATAAAACTTACAATAAATATAGTGAGAGAGGTATGTGTGATGTATATATGACTACTGCATGGCATGAACAGTTATGTATTAGTGAATACGAGAGCCAGAAGACATATTGCAAAATGCTGAAGATGCATACTTTAGTACTGTTTGGTGAAGTCATCACATGCATGCATGGCAAGGGAGACACATATTTGTTAATAATTCCATACATGTTGGAGGGCTGCTATTGTGATGTGTATGTCCTGCATCAAGGATAATTTCCTGGGAGTAGATATTGGGGCTACTACATGATGTGGACTTGCTGACAGTCTGGTCTTGGTGCTACTACATTCACTTATTCATCCTTTGGTGATTGGATTATTTACACTATACGAGTAGCCTCATTCCAGAGGAAACCAGTGGTGGAATTTATACTAATGCAACTGGAAATTTGGACATGCCATCAGGGACCTTGCCATACTCTGTTCAATAGGTGCCATGGGGTGTTTCACATCCACTCAAACTACCAGCACCTCACACAGTTGTGGACTCATTTCAATATCTCTTTCTGAAGGACGACATACTCCATTGTGTGGTCGCCATCATTTACAGTGATGGCCTGTACTTGATGCCTCCATGCCTACATACCAATGTAGGACATGGGACATCAACATTCAGTGATGTTTAACTGTTGGACTGTACTTTGTTGATTTTAGTTGTTGAGATATCATGATCACTTATGGCTGGATGTCATCAGTGAGTAAAAGTGTTGAAATGCCATTGTAAACAGCATGCCACTGGCAATAGCTTTGAACAGTGTAATGGTGGCCACACACATACACCCCAAACATGCAGTTTAACCAGGATTAGACAAGTGTGGAAGTCTTGCCAGTAATGGGACTACTGTCAAATCTGGACACGGTGGTAGTCACAGCAGCCTAGTGTGAAAACATAGACTATTTTCCTCAGTGGGGAAAAATATTACATCACTGAATTTTCCCTCAGCAGTATTGCCCACTGTGGACACAATGGATATATGCAAGATGTCATACAACAGGAAGCACTAATATAGTGTTCACATGATGGTGGATGGCATGATAGCAGTTCTTATACATGTTGTATGATGACACCTGTAAAAATATCTAAGCTATGGCAATGCCTTAGTGCCTACAGTGATGTATAGCAAAGATAGTGGTTGCTTTTCCTAACATGCTGAAGGATATTGATCTTCAGAGTAAACACAGTGCAATTGAAGGAAAATACACTTTCTAGAAAGGTACAAGCACATACATTGACAGGCTGAGAAGATAGTACAGACATCTTTGTTCCCTGAGTAATCATTGATCACAAAAGACATGCAAGTACACTCATTATGCACAAGTAACTAAGCATATTGCAGCAATCCTTTACTGATAAGAATCACATAGGTAGGATGGGTGATGAATACACCCTAGTGTACTAAGTTACAGCACTGTGTACCTCCTGAAGAGTCTTTGTGAACTGAAAACTGCATTTTCCCCATAGTGCAGGAATCAGTATGCTATTATTGTGAGATTTCTTAGAGAGATTTCTGCAAAGACACTATCTGCACACTTATGGCATGGACTGATGGGTGTGCACATGAGGACAGCTTGCAGGAATGAGAGAAAGTATCTTTATTCTTCTACTATCCAACACCTACATGAATATCAGACTAATAGCGTTAGATACCACAGACAGCCCATGGCTGCAGTGTCAGTTGGAAAAGCTGTGCTTCTATGCACATCTCATCTTTTGGCACCTGCAGGATACACTAAGTACAATGGAAAGTCACAGTAAGGGTGTGGTTTACATATACCACCGCAAATGATAGCAACTGATCACAATTGTATAATTGTTCAATTTGTAATGACCACTTCAGATAGACAAGAAAGGAGACCGCCTTGTGTTAGCTGAAGTAGAACAAAATGATAATATATCTTCACCCCATAATGGGAAGATTGAAGTGGAACTGAAAGTGAAGGTTCCTTCCATGAATCCGATGCCCAGTAGGAGCTGTTTGGACTGCTATTCTTAGCCACAGGCATACCAAAGCTAGGGAATCAATGCAGATACTGTTATAATGAGTAGCAGTGACATTACCCTGAGGATCTCAGTGTGTGGCAGGTAGAGGTTATGGAAGCAGATACCACATATATTATAAGTGCATTGCATACTGTGGTGGTGGGCATACTGCGGTGGTGGTGTTGCTGTAGCATTGTCGCCTCATAGTTAGACATTGCCCGTTTGATTCCCGGTTAAAGCGTCTTCTGTGTGGCGACATGCATGAATGGGCGTTCCTTCATTGAAGGTTGTGCATTAGGCCCGGCAGGCCAGCATGTAAAAATCTACTGCCAATCATTAGCGGACCGGAGTTCCGCTGTGGCGACCCCTAACCGGGAAAAGCCGAAAGACACAACAACAACTGTACTTTTGCACATATTTGTTTCTTTACTCAAGAAAGGGGTTTACAATACTGGAGTTTTTGCTTTACTGTGATGCTTGGTACACATACATAGGCTTTGTGAGGTATGTTGGTTGGTATTATATATGCATGGTAGGTAAGGGTGATGGTGGTGGTGGCATTTGTTCTTATATGCATAAGCATGAATGTTGTCTCTGGGCAGTACCTATGATGGTGCTACAGTACTAATGCAGCATCACTGTCTGTGTGTGATGCATGGCTTATTTTGTGGTGTGTCAATCGACATACTGCACAACAATGGACTTTTGGCTGGTATGGACAAAAAGTTTACATAAACACAAGACTGTGCCTTGCACTTGCTAATCAGGCAGCCTATGTAATGCACATGACAATCCTTTGATTTTGGTCCAGTCAGCTTAGTTATTGAGTGCTTATAATGTAACAGAATTTTTTTTTTGTTTCATTGACAAGTATTCCTTCTCTGTCAGCACTAATGCTTCCTGTTCTTTAGCTCTGTCTGCAACCTGAAAAACAATACACAGGTGTGTGCAAAATTCATTGTTACTTGAGCTATCTGTACTGAGCCATAAAATGCAGCAAATCAGCTTGCAAACAAATTCAGCTCTAACTTTATACATATGTCCTTCCCCAGTCTCACCTCAGGAAATAACTGCCCAGCTGTCACTAGGGAACAGGTCCTCAATGCTGTCTCTCTATGGTCAAGAACCCCACATCAATGAGTCCTGCCAATATTCCAAGCTGCATTTTAAATAGCATGAAACATGACATGTCAGGCCCTCAGGAATCAGTATTTAGCCATAGCCTCCAAATGGGCTTTGTACATCACAAACTGAGAAGAGCAACCATCGTCCTTCTGAATAAAGATGGACCAACTACAGACCAATAAGTTCCACTAGAATCATCTGTAAAGTCATAGAAAGAATGTTCATGGAAATGATCAGTAGTAACATAGGAAACCTCCAGACACTGGACCCAACCAAGTTTAGTTTTGTTTCAAGGGCAGGTCATGTCTACTGAACCTGGTGGACTTCTATGAGAAGGCGACCAAAGCAGTAGATGAGGGAAAAGTAGTTCATAGTGCCTACATGGACCTGGCCAAGGCATTTCACACAATACTCCACTCAGGCATTGTTGACAACCTCAAGAGGTTAGGTGTAGACCATTTTGTCAGCTGGTGGATAGCCAGCTGGCTCACAAATAGGACCAAGGAAATTAGAATTGCAGAGTCCGCATCTAATAGTAACCAGTGGAGTCCCTCAGGGATTGGTGTGACTGCTCCTTTTTGGCATCTACTTGTTTGAAGTTGAGACCAATAACAATGGCCTCTGGCTGACCAGATTTGCAGACTATTGCTAATTAGGAGCAGTCATAGAATCTCCTACCAAAACTAATGTTTTCCAAGAAGTGTTGACACAGACAATTAACAGGTGTAAAATCCATGGACTAAAACTAAATGCCAAGAAATGCATAATAGTATCCTTTGGGAAATCATCCACTAGTGAAATCCTCTAGGCTAACATCAAGTCAACTTGGCCACATCCACTAAGGGCAATCACAAGGCCTTCTTCACGTATGTCTGCAATTGCAAAGGTAACACCCAAATCTGCTCTGAACTGGTAGTCAAGAACACCACGTACACAAATGATGTAGACATAGCCAACCGGGTGTCAAACAGTTTCACTGAAAACTACACCCCCATCCCCCCATTCATTAAATCGGGACATCCACAGCACCTGCCCCCCTCCACTCATCACCAGGGAGCTGGTCTTTAATGCCCTCTCAAAAGCAATAAATACAATCCCTAGGGGACCCAACAACAACATTCCTGACTGCATCCTACATGAACATGGGCATGAGCTCTACACGCCATTCAACACCCTGTTCAACCAAAGCCTGAGCATTGGCTTCATCCCAGCCAAATGGAGGACAGCCACTGTCATCCATCTACACAAAGGTGGAATGTACACTGACCTAGGCAATTATAGGCACATCAGCCTATCATGATCTGCAAGGCCATGGAATGCATTGTCATGAACCTTATAAACAAGGACATTGGCAACCTCCAAACACTTGACCCCACACAGTTTGGTTTATAGCAAAGGCATATCATACCTGTTAAACTTGTTTGACTTCTTTGAAACAGTCAACAAAGCCATGGATGAGGGGAAGATGGTGCATATTGCTTTCCCACTAGGCATAATAGTTAAACTCTCCCAGCTAGGAGTCAACCTGTATATTACCAGATGGGTAGCTAACTGGCTCACTGATAGAACCCACTTAGTCAAAATAGGGCAAGCCACCTCTAGTAGTAGACCCGTAAAAAGCAGGGTACCCCAAGGATCGGTCTTGGATCCTCTATATTTTGGGATATAATTTTCTGAGATGCAAGCCAAAACCAGTGGTCTGTGGTTGACCAAGTTTGCAGATGACTGCAAGCTGGGCACTGTCTTAAATTCCCCTAAAGATGTGAAGATCCTCTCCAGGAGGGCCTTACCCAAACTAATGACTGGTGCCAGAAGTTTGGGCTCAAACTGAATGCCAAGGAATGCATCAGTATCCCCTTAGGGGGAAATGGCATCTACACTAATTATCACATTAATAACAATGTACTAAGCACACAATCAGTTGTGATGGACTTGGGCACCCAGGTTGATAGCAACCTGATGTTTGACCACCATGTTGCCTTCAACATGGACCACCTCATAAGTAAGTGTATTTCATCCAAGAACAAGGAGGTAATAACATCCCTGTAATCCACCCTTATCAGACCCAGTATCAAGTACAATGGCCCCTTAGGAATGTACTATGCTAAGCACATGCAGCAGCTGGAGACCACAGAGATTCCTGTTCAGGAAAATCCAGGGTCTCAAGCACCTATCCTATACAAATAGGCTAAAAGCCCTGTCCATCTACTCAGTCTTATACAGACTGCTCAGAGGTAACCTGTGCCTGGCATACGAAGCCATCACAAACCCAACCTTGATGGACTGACTGATCGTGTGTGTGTGTGTGTGTGTGTGTGTGTGTATGTTTATATATATATATATATATATATATATATATATATATATAGGTTCATAGGTGTGTACTAGGCTAACGGCCCTGGAGCCTTTACAACCCTAGCCCAAAGAAGTGCCCTGGCATTGTGCCACCTGATGTTAGTTCCCAGTACCTCTATTAAGTAGAGCCACTGGAGTGATCCCCGGAGTGAACTTTCTATTTCCCATCCACTCATCAAGATTTCTCTTGAAGAGGGCCAGTGAAGTGCTCAGATTGACATGTATGGGAAATCTATTCCAGAGCATGAGCACTCTCTGGGTTATGAACCTGCCCTTCCAGCATGTTCTGTTGATTGTGGCAATGAGGTTGAGTTCTCTGGGAGGTGTAGTGTGGAGAGATTGAGATTTCCTTAGATGTCGCATTTCTAACAGAGCTGGGTCAGACATGGCTTTGTAAGTCAGGCTGAGACTGCCTCTTAGTAGATGATATGAGACAGAGAATAGCTGGAGTTTTTTGAGTCTGTCCATGTAGGACATGTTTTTAAGGCCTAGGATCCTCTTCATGAGGTACTTTTGTGGCCTCTCCAGTTGTTGCAGGTGTCTAGTGAGGGACATGCCAAATGGGGCATTATAGTCTATGATTGATCTAATGAGGGAGGAGTAGAGAGAAATGATGACCTCTTTCTTCCTGGATGCAAAACCTTGGTAATGAGATGTGCCACATAGAAGGACTTTCTGACCACAGTGGCAATGCGGTGGCTGAAGGATAGGTTGCTGTCAACCTGTGTCCCCAGATCTTTTATAATGCCTTCAGTGTTCAGTGGCATCCCATCGATGTGGTAATTAGTGGGAACTGAGTTTTTCCCAAAGGGGCTGACACATTTTTTGGTATTAAGCTTAAGGCCATGGTTTTGACATCAGTCATTGGTCTCAGTAAGTCCTTTCTGTAGGATGTCTGCATCACTTGGGAAGTTAATAATGGCTCCCAGCTTGCCGTCATCTGTGAACTTGGTCCACCAGAGTCCCTCTGTGTTGGCCTGGACTTCTGAGAAATAGATGCTAAACAGGAGAGGACCCAGGCCCGATCCCTGTGGGACTCCACTAGTGACTGGTCGGCAGTCTGACTTGGAGTCTGCTACTTTCATACCGTGGGTTCTATCTGTGAGCTAATTTGCAACCCACCTAATGATATAAGGGTTTATGCCTAGTTTGTTGAGTTTATCAACAATTCCCGAGTGAGGAATGGTATCAAAGGCCTTGGCCAGATTGAGGTAGGCTGTATAAACTGCCTTACCTTCATCCACAGCTCTGGTGACTGACTCAAAGAAGTCAACCTGGTTAAGCATGCCAAGTTTTTGTGATATAAAAAAATGAGACCACAATAAATCAATTCAAAACTTTTCCCACCTTTAATGTAACCTATAACCTGTAGAATTCAATTGAAAAACAAACAAATCTGTTGGGGAAAAAACATAAAAAACGTACAATAAGCTGGTTGCATAAGTGTGCACACTCTTAAACTAATACTTTGTTGAAGCACATTTTGATTTAATTACAGCATTCAGTCTTCTTGGATAGGAGTCTATCAGCATGGCACATCTTGACTTGGCAATATTTGCCCACTCTTCCTTGCAAAAGTGATCCAAATCTGTTAGATTGTGAGGGCATCTCTTGTGCACAACTCTCTTGAGGTCACCCCACAGATTTTCTATTGGCTTTAGGTCTGGGCTCTGGCTGGGATATTGCAAAATTTAATTTTCTTCTGGTGAAGCCATTTTTTTTTCTTGATTTGGGTGTAGTTGGGGTCACTGGTGTTGAAAGGTCAAATTCCTCTTAATCTTCAGCTTTATAGCAGACACCTGAAGGTTTGGGGCCAAAAGTGACTGGTATTTGGAGCTGTTCATAATTCCCTCAACCTTGACTAAAGCCCCAGTTCCAGCTGAAGAAAAGCAACCCCAAAGCATGATACTGCCACCACCATGCTTCACTGTGGAGATGGTGTTCTTTTGGTAATGCAAAGTGTTGTTTTTGCGCTAAAACGTATCTTCTGGAATTGTGGCCAAAAAGTTCGACCTTGGTCTCATCAGACCAGAACACATTTTCCCACATGCTTTTGGGAGACTTGATGTATTGTTTTGCAAATTGTAGCTAGTTCTGGATGTTTTTCTGTGCAAGAACAGCCTTGCAACCCTACCCCATAGTCCAGACATATGGAGAATATGGGAGATTGTTGTTGCATGTAGTACATAACCAGTACTTACCAGAAATTCCTGCAGGTCCTTCAGTGTTGCTGTAGGTCTCTCGGCAGCTGCCCTGAACAGTTTTTGTCTTGTCTTTTCATCAGTTATGGAGGGACATTCATTTCTTTGCAACATCACTGTTATCCCATATTTTCTCCACTTTTTGATGACTGTCTTCACTGTGTTCCATGGTATGTCCAATGCTGTGTAATTTTTTTTGTACCCTTCTCCTGACTAATACCTTTCAAAAATGAGATTCCTTTGATGCTTTGTAAGCTCTCTGTGAACCATGGCTTTTGCTGTAGCAGGCAACTGAGTAAATGTCAGGAAAATCCTACTAGGACAGCTGAGCTTTATTTGGGGTTAATCAGAGTCTCTTTAATTGATGGCAGGTGTGTACCCAAGAAGACTGAATGCTGTACATAGATCAAAAGGTGCTTCAAAAAAGTATTAGTTTAACGGTGTGCACATGTATTCAACCAGCTTATTGTAAGTTTTTTTATTTTTTTCTATTTTCCCCCTAACAGATTTGCTTTTCAATTGAATTGTACAGGTTATAGGTCACATTAAAGGTGGCAAAAGTTTTGAAATGATTTATTGTGATCTCATTTTTTATATCACAAAAACCTGGCATTTTAACAGGGATGTATACACTTTTTATATCCACTGTATATACACACACACATATGTATGTGTGCATATATATATATATATATATATATATATATATATATATATATATATATGTATGTATATTTATATATATATGTATATATATATATATATATATATATATATATATATATATATCTCTGTGTGTGTGTGTATATAAATATATATATATATATATATATATATATATATATATATATACATATTTATATATATATATATATATATATATATATAGAGAGAGAGAGAGAGAGAAAGATATATATATATATATTTTTCCCCATGTCAACTCAGCTTTCATAATATGACAATGGACTATGATTTCTTAATGAACTGCATGTCTCCTTTAAGCTGTTTTGAAACATTTCTCATTACTCTATATTTTATTTCTCACTGTGGATGATGTATAGCTCTGCCACAAATATGTTATTTACACTGGGCTATGCATGCTATATAAACTGGGTGTGCACTATTCAGTGCATTGCAGGACCATAACAGACTCACATAATCCCTAAAAATATCTCCATTTGCTGTACTGTACATCTATGCTTCAGACCATCTTCTGATGCTAGTTTAGAAAAGCTCAACCCAAACCATAAATCATGAAATTTTGATTGTTGCTGTGATATGAGAAGAAGAATGTGTTCCCCTCACACTATATTCTGTATATACAGCCCTTCCCCACATGAGAAGCTGATATTTGTGGCTCCCCATATTTCCACTGTAATTATTTCTCGGAATCTGTTGCATGTCTGCTACAGGCTCATAAATAATGCACTTAAAATTGAATACACATATTTTGTTTTCATTTTCTGTAAATTGAAATACCCACACAAAATCAGTAGTATCTTAAAGTTTATTACATGAACTAAAAGGCTGGTTAAATTTATAAAACAGTGACATGTTCTAGTCATGTATCAGGCACAGTATGTGGTAAGAGAAGCTTGAATTAATTATCTTGCATATAATTACTCTAAGCTCACAGCCATCATCTTTGGATATGTGTTAAGCATGTTTGATCTTGGCCTCTGGATTAAACAATAGGTGCCATCAAAGGTGAAAATGAACATATTCAGCTTGATGAGGCACTAACTACACTGTCTTCTGCATTGATCCCTAATTTTGATTGAGAGGCATAAATGATGGGCTGTTTACAATGTATCCATTTGTTCAATGCATTTCTGTATTTGAGTTTGTCAACGAGGTAATGTACTCATTACAAAGTAATGAGTTTAGGCATAGCCTGTGTGCTTCCTGTGGAGAATTGTCAGATTTTTTTTCTGTTTCATTTATTTATTTATTGGATCATGAGGGGATGGTTGACGAATTTGTATCATTTTCTACAGAATTCAGCTCAGAGAACACATGGTCACAACATAAGGCTGGTTGAGGGGGTTAGTGCAGTCTTTTTTCTTGATTATTAATATTATTTAGAATTTTACTTTTTTTGTTGGTAGTGACAGTGGGATTATAAACTGAATTTGGTAGGTTTCGTGAAAGGAAGACTTCTGAATTTGGGTTACGTTGTGGTACGTTTTTATAGATAATGGTTATTTTTTTGTTTTGGTAGTAGGTTAGTTATGTGAAGGTCGTTTGAAGAAAATATCAGCTTTGTAGATGAAGGCAGATGATTATATGACACAGGTGGACATTGCAGGTAAGTGATTTGTTAATGCTTGTGGAATTCCTATTTAAATTGTGGTGAATTATTTATGTAATTTATGTGTTGTGTGCAACTGCTGGAGTAGCAGATAAGTAAGAGTTATGAACTGATTGTACTTTCTTTTGTCACATTTTGTGATTTAAATAGTTTAAAATGTTGTATACTAGGAGTCATTTATTACATATTCCCCATTTCACTGCATAGTATATGTAACAATTTATTTTCAGTACGTGTGAGATTTTTCTCCCATTTTTTCTTTACTTCTGGTTGTTTAACTCTGTTTGGCTAGGCTATTTCTTTTTGCAATTGTTATGTGATAGCCAGCCCTTGTATATAACATTTTCTACAGATTGTAGGGACATTTCTATACTTGTGTATGTATATAAAATTCTTTGCAACCGTGTGTGTGTGTGTGTGTGTGTGTGTGTGTGTGTGTGTGTGTGTGTGTGTGTGTGTGTGTGTGTGTGTGTGTGTGTGTGTGTGTGTGCATATATGTACATGGCTTTATGTATGCGCAGTTTGGGAGTGGTCCTGTATTGTCTGAGGTAGGAATGTGACTGCCTAGCTGTAGCTAGCTTCCTGATAGTGATCTTATTATTTGTAGTTAGACATTTAGTGGCATAATAAAAAATTAGTAACATGGCCTTACACCTTCAACAGGTCTATAACCATTTTTCACATACATTTTTTCCACAACAGCGATAGATGATACAATGCCTTTTCTGGGCTTTTGTGGAAAGGAGTCCATGTGCATTCTTGGAATATTTCCCAGCATCTACTCTCTGCTCCACAAGACATGCACAAAAAAGGGTGGTGGTCACTGGCCTTTTTTTGCAGAGGTAGACTCCCCTATCCATGACTTCTTGCTTCCCATCTCTGTGCTAGTTGGCTATCCAGTGGGCGATATAGGGGTTTATCAATAATTTCAAGAGCCGGTCAACTATACCCAAGTGGAGTATTGTGATGAATGTCCTGGCCAGATTGAGGCAGGCAGTGTGCACAATTTTGTCCTTATCCATTGCACTGGTGACCATCTCTAACAAGTGTACTAGGTGGAGTAGGCATGACCTGCTCTTGATGAAATCAAACTGGTTTGTATCCAATATCTGAAAGTTTCCTATGTATAGCCATGATAACTCATAGATTCACAGATTGTTACTAGGCTAACAACCCAGGGGACCTTTCTAAGCCTAACCAAATTTTACCAAAAAAATAATGACGTCCTGTATCTGAATAGGACAGTGAGATACAGGCATTTATAAGCTACCTCTATCCATAATGGACATAGGTGGCAGGCCTGATGTAAATTTCTTATTCCCTCTCCATGGTCTAGGTTGCACTTAAGCTGGGGAAAAGACAAACTCACCTTCACATGGATGGGAAGCCTGTTCCATGGGAGTGGCATTCTCTGGGACACAGAGGTGTCTACCTGACATGTTCTGTTTATGTCACAAACAAAATTCATTTCCCTAGGCATTGTATTTCTGGTACTCTGACTTACAAATATGTAGGAGATTAATAAGTGTGGGGTTTGCAGATATCTTGTAGGCCAGCCATAAATCACCCCACAACAATCTAAAGGAGACTGAGCAGAGGGAAAGGGCTTCAAGGCCCTCAGCATAAGGCAGATTTGTTATGCCTTGTATTCTTTTTGTAAGGAACCTCTGAGGTCTCTCTAGTTGCTGCATATGTCTGGTCAGATACATACCAAAGGGAGGATTGTACTCTAAGATTGATCTGAAGATGGTGGAGTACAGTGAGATAATGACCTCTTTGGCTCTAGATGCCATACTTTTACTTATAAGTTGTTCAACATAAAAGGAATTTTTAAACAGACTATTGGATGTGGTTGTTGAAAGTAAGGCTACTGTCTATGTGCACATCCAGAACCTTTACCATGGGTCAACTCTTGGGAGAGTATTATCAACATGGTAGTTAGCTGGGATGGTTGACTTCTCAAGGGGTACAATTATGCATTTCTTAGCATTTTGTTTATGACTATGGTTTTGGCACCAACTGTTAGTCAGAGATAGACCTTCTTGAAGAATGCTAGTATCTGCAGGGGAGTCAATGATAACCCGCAGCTTGCAATCATCTGCAAACTTAATCAGCTATAAACCCTCAGCATGTGCTTCCATATCAGAGCAATTGATGCCAAAAATGAGTGACCCAGTAAGGAGCCCTGGGGGACTCCACTAATTACTGGCCTCTTGTTGGAGGTGGCCTCACCTATTTTGACCTCCTGGGTCCTATCAGTGAGCCCATTGTCTATCCAACAGGTGATGAAAGGGTTTATACCTAAATTAGAGAGCTTGTCCATAATGCATGAGTGGGATATGGTATCAAAAGACTTGGACAGGTCAAGGGAAGCTGTGTGAATAGTCTTACCTTCATCCAGTGCTACTGTGACTCTCTCAAAAAAGTCCACCAGATTTAATAGGCATGAGCTTCAATTAACAAAGCTGAACTGTGATGGGTCCAGGGTTTGCAGGTTACCTACATCATCATTCTTTACATGCCTTTACATATGAAACTAGTCAAGCTTATGGATCAGTAATTTCCTGAGTCTGTGGATGGCCAGTCCTTATGTAGGAGTACAGCAGCTGTAGTCTTCCACTCCTCACTTGCTTAGAGAAAAACAGCTCTTATACTCACTTTCCTCACTTGTCTAGAGGAAAGTAGTTTTTTATTCAGGCATGTCCAAGGGTCAGCACCCAGTGCTCTCTCCTGTCTATCTGATGAATCTGGGCATCTTGGGGCAATGTAGCAATTGCCTCATGTACACAGACAACCCTCTCCTCCTACCAACCAACACCACAACCAGTAAGAGATGCACTTATCTAGCCAAACTGGAGGTAAAGCTCTCTCCAAACAAGACTGAACTTGACATTCAAGAGGAGAAGGTAAACACTTGCACCACACCACACTCATTATATAGTCCCAGTAAACCTACACCACTAAAATTCACACTTAGAAACACAAAAACATTTGTGGAGGCTCTCAATAATAATCTGCTCAAGCAACAGAGACCTCCAAAGCAGAAACACAAGCAACCGCCACCCCCAACACAACCCAAACGACACATAGCCCACAGACTCAGTGTGCCAATAAACCACAGCCCATAAGGCAAAACAATGTACCCAACACACTAGTCATAGGTGACTCCATAGTCAGGCACACTGATGTCCCATTCACCAGGCTAAACAAGGAGAAGGTTACTGTCAGCTGCCTGTCGGGTGCCAGAATCCGCCACATAACCCACGCACTCAGGTCACTCGATAACAAGTACAAATATGACTCTGTCATTGTCCATTTTGGTGTGAACAACCTGAGATGTACCTCCCTGGACTATATGAAAAGAGACATGGAATAGCTCTCCGATCTTGTAGCCCAGGCAGGTATGACCCTAGCCCAGAGTAGCATGCTGCCATCACCCAGAATGGTACCGCAGTACAAAGACAAAATGATTGACTTCAGCAATTTACTAAACTTCTGGTGTCATTCTAAGGGGATCCAGTATCTGTCTGCCTGGGACAACATGGTCGACAGCACACTATGCTTTGCCAGAGATGGCCTGCACCTGTCGCCCCTGGGATTCCGGACAATGGCTAAGGGTCTTGCCACCCCTATAGTGCCTTTTTTAGGCAAGGTTCAAATGACAAATTCACCACCATAATAGGAACAGGCAAGCAAAAACTGAGGGTAATGCTGCTCAATGCTAGAAGTCTAAATCTCAAAATGTACTCACTCGAGGCACTCCTTAAAATGGAGAACATCAATATCTGTACAGTGACTGGGACCTGGTTCAAGGCTCTAGAGAGCACTCCTGCATTGCCAGGCTATAACTCATACCACAATTTTCAGCCATCTAACCTGGACCAGAACACCAAAGGCGGAGGTATGTCCATATTCATTAAGGATATCCACACCTGAAGGCTAGTTGCGCAGCATAATGCATCCGAGGTTATCCAAGTGCAACTAACTCTTGGCAAAACTGCAATCCAAATTATAGCTTGCTACAGATCCCCCATCATGCCCCAGAATTCCCACTCCTCTTTTCTTGATATACTGGAAAATATTAGGGTTCAACTACACACCCTAATAATGGGCGATTTCAGCTACCTCACCATTTACTGGAAAACTACTCATGTACCAACTCCTTTGCTCAACGCTTTCTGGAATTCATAAATTACAATACCATGGATCAACTTATTCACACCCCCACCAGAGGCAACAATATCCTAGATCTAGGCATTACCAACATGAGTGACCAGTGTTCCACATCTGAAGTTAACTCTTCATTGATCAGATCTGACCATAAGCTAATCACCCTAGATATCTGCATCCCGCCCCCACCCACCATTAAGGAAACCATGGTAAATAATTTCTCCAAAGCTAACTTCATGCTTCTTAAGACAGAAGTGGTCATCTTCATGACACCCATGCAGATGGGCAATACAGTTATGACTGCTGAATCCTACACAAATGCACTCTATAAGCACTTACACGAGTGCATGGATCGTGCTTTCCCAAACAGAACCAAGATGCTATCCTCCAAAAAAAGGAAGCCAATCTGGTGGTCCCCTGCCATAAATAAACTCTACAACAGAAGGAAGAAACAGTTACAAAAGAGAGTAAAATCCCATGAGTGGAGGAGCTCCCTGGTCAGCCTCAGTAAGAAGCTGAGATCCCTTATAAGATCCTCTAAAGCTAGCTATGAAAACAAAATTGACACTGATTCTAAGGGCAATCACAAAGCATTCTATAGCTATGTCAAGAATCTCAGTGGCAACACCCAGATCTGCTCTGAGTTACAGCACAACGGCACAAAAATTACAGAACCAACTGATATTGCCAACATCCTGGCAGATAGGTTCAGTGCTAACTTTACCCCCCCCCCCCACCCCTAAAGGGCCCATATCTATACAGGAAGAATGCAGAGTCCCTGTAATCACATCTATGCAGGTACAAGTTGCACTCTCTGAAACCAAAAACACAGCATCCATGGGACCAGCCAACATCCCAGGCTACGTTTTACATGAACTTCAGAACGAACTGGCTCCCCATCTAAGCACCATGTTCAATCATAGTCTCATGTCAGGCTTTGTGCCCACTGAATGGCACACAGCAACAGTTATCCCACTCCACAAAAGGTGAGCCACCACTGATCCTGGGAACTATCGCCCTATTAGCCTGACGAGCCTGGTCTGCAAGGCCATGGAACATATCATCATGGAACTCATAAATAAAGACATTGGTAACCTCCAAACTGTGGACCCCACCCAGTTTGGGTTTGTGAAAGGCAGATCATGCTTTCTGAACCTGATCAACTTCTTTGAGGCAGTCATCAAAGCCATAGACGAGGGTAAGGTGGTTCACACAGCCTATCTTGACCTCGCCAAGGCTTTCAACACTATCCCCCATTCTGGAATTATAGCTAAACTCACTACACTAGGTATAAATCCCTGCATCACAAGATGGGTTTCCAACTGGCTCACTGACAGAACCCACACTGTAAAAGTTGCAGGCTCCAAATCTGACCTCAAACCAGTGACAAGTGGAATACCACAGGGTCCAGTCCTGGGACCTCTCCTGTTTGGTATCTACTTCTCTGAAGTACAGGCTAACACAGAAGGCCTCTGGCTAATGAAGTTTGTAGATGACTGCAAACTAAGAGTCATAGTTGAGTTCCCAAATGATGTGGACATCCTACAGAAGGGCCTCACTGAGACAGATGCCTGTTGTCAGAGGTATGGCCTCAAGTTCAATGCCAAAAAGTGCATTGTCATCCCCTTTGGTAAAAACTCTGTACCCATGAACTACCATATAAACGGCAGTCTACTTAATGCCGAATGTGTGATAAGAGACCTTGGGACCCAGGTGGACAGTAGTCTCTCCTTTGATAATCACATCGCCACAATAGTCAGGAAATCCTTCTATGTGGCACACCTCATCACAAAAGGGTTCTCATCCAGGAAAAAAGAGGTCATTGTACTCCTCTACTCGGCACTCACCCATTATAGAGTACAATGCCCTTTTTGGAATGTACCTCATAAGACATCTGCAGCAGCTGGATCTCTACCTAACATATACAGCTGTGTTAAACCCAGAGCTGTTGGACTTGCTACACCTAAAGAAATGCCAATTCCTCCAAGCTACATACTCTAGGGACCTAAACCTTGTCACCACAATAAACAGGACATGCTGGAGGGATAGATTCCTGTCCCAGAGACTTCCTATACTCTGGAACAAGCTACCCATCTATGTCAAGCAAAGTTCCTCAATAGCACTCTTCAAGAAAACTCTTGATGAGTGGATGGGAAATAGGAAATACACCCTGGGGATCACTTCTGTGGCTCTGCTCAACAGGGGCACAGGAAATTAACTTTCTTCTGTGGCATAAGCCAGTGAACCTTGTTGACTAGGCTTACCTAGGCCATTGGGCCAATAGCCTAGTACCTACCTATGAACCTATGAACTCCTGTGGCACAGACCTATTTGGAGACTACAATTAAACAGAGATTGTAGTGCAACAGACAAGCAATGTTTCATGCTAGTAAGAAAGCATCCTGGGATACTATCTGGGTCCATGGGTGCAATATTTTTGGCTTTGGAGAGTGCATTGAAGACCTGTTTCCTACTGGTGGTTGGAGAGTCATGGTTGCAACTAATTTTTAAGAGATGTATTGTGAGAAAGAGAGTAACACTGAAGATGAATTTCTTGACCAGTAGATATGTTATACCCTTCAGCTCTGTATAAGTTGCTCCATTTATAATCAATTCAGCATACTGTTGTGTATTGCCTTTGAGGCTGTGGACATATTTTAAGAGTCCCTTGTGATTGTCCTCAGTGTGGGGGGGGGGGGGGCTACTTTAACTCAAATCTGTCTTTGATAGACCATTAGTCATGTTGCTTGTTTAGTTTGATGAGGAGTTCTCTTGCTGGGCATTGCATTTCCTATTTTTGGCCATGGCTTTCTTCTCTTTTTGATATAACCTGTTGATGCTGGGCTTCCACCAGGGTGGCTTTTTTTCTGTTCTTTTTTGGATAAGTATTGCTGCCTTTATGTAGCTGTATACATGATTGTGAAGGGGTTTTGTAGTAATTCTGCATAGACAGCAGTATTCTCTGGGTTTGGGGAGCTTGAAATTTTGTCAGGGTGTCCCTTAGTAGGAAGTTTGCACTGGAGGAGACAACTTTATGGTGGACCTGACCATTGAGGATGTTACACTTCAGGGGGGTGCAATATTTATGCATGTTGGTGGGAAATATGTTAAGCATGTTTTCACCCATAGTGTGCTTACAGGTTAACTGGTCCTGGGTATTTGCATTGACAAAGTCAAGTTATCTTTGGGCCTGATTGTTTGGAGTTATGCATGATTTTTTTATGGGGGTAGTTGAAGTTACTCATGAGCATGGTATTAGCTCAAATGGAGAACGACTCTAGTTTAGTCAAGTAAGTGGTGTGGGTTTCCTGGGTCATACAGAGGGACCTGTAGCTTGCAAAGATATGATATGGATGAAACACTCATCTTTTGTCTCTTTGTATGCAGTTAATGCGTGGAAATCATAATAGCCCTGCACTCCCGGATTGCTTTCCATAGTTTTAAACCATATCTCAGTAACTATACAGTCTTCTCCAGGGTGAGGAAAGCTTGCAGGGAGTAGAGTTTTTTTTGTTTAGATTTCTGTCATTGAACAATAAGTCCTATAGTTTATCCTGAGTTGGTTTAGCTATGTTGGCTGGTTAATCAGGTTGGCAATGCCTAAAAAGGCCTTTATGGGGATGGTTAAAGTTGTAGTTAATCTCTGAGAGCCAACAGGGAACATGTGCGGACTCTCTTTGGTGAAGCAGCATGGTATGACAACCATATCCTCCCAGGCCAACAAATATTGTTCCCCCTTTAAATGATACCAAAAATTATGCCAGTTGTTAGTCAGTCATCTTTATGGCATCATCTTTGAAAAAGGTGGAATGGTGCTCAATGCCAGGCTCAAGTCTGGCATGGGACACACTTCATGTTCCACTATATCTCTCTTCATATAGTCCAGAAACATATGTCTCAGGCCATTTATGTCCACATAGACTATAACTGATGATAACTGTGGTTCAACGACCTGAATACCCTAAGAAGACTATTATCATTCATTTGTTGTCATTTCCTGAATTTGTGAGTAATATGCAACTGGGATTTCCTTTCAGTTATAGAAATTAATTATCCTATGGTTACCTATGTGCACATTTTGGCAATATTTAATTTTAGGTTGCACCTTCCCCTGACTGCACTGGCAGTGGGCAGCATCAATTGAGTGACAGCAGAATACAACTGAGGGCACAACTGTATAACAGTGGTATATGCTGTTAATGACAGTGAAACGTTGAAAACAAATGTCAACACCAGGATTGTGTAGAAATTTTACATCCAAGAAAAATAAGGGCTTTTATTTTTCATTGCATATTTTCTTGGGGTACCTTACTAATTGTTATTATTTTGAACCTGTTAAAAGAAATTACATTCAGGTATAGATTAATTAACTAATTATATTCAAAGTTGCTACTGTTTGACATCACTGCTTCAGAAGGGTAGAGATTTAGTCCTTTTCTTTTGGTTTTAAGTTTTGGACTCAAATAGTAATTTAATGGTTAGTAAGTTAATTTAGATGTGATTCTCACATTTTGAGGTTTTGTTGTGTTCCATTTTAGCATCATTGCTTCTGTGTTCATGTGTCAGTCCTGCTCTGGTAGGCAAGACAGCATAAAAAGGCAAGCAATGTAGCATACCCATAACCAAAAGTCTGTGACAAAAGTGGCATGCATAGTAGTGAATAAGATATGCACACAAGTAAGGTTATTTAATAAATAAAATTACATTTTCCAACTTTAAGACATTTTTCAGTTTTATTAAATGCTGTCCTAATATATATGCATGCATTTGTGTTTCTGTGTGTGTGTGTGTGTGTGTCTGTATATGATAAGG
Organism: Protopterus annectens; assembly: GCF_019279795.1. NCBI lineage: Eukaryota > Metazoa > Chordata > Ceratodontiformes > Protopteridae > Protopterus > Protopterus annectens. Next base: position 626,369,822 of record NC_056745.1, on the reverse strand, counting down.
TGAACATTTATTTATTTATTTTATTTATTATATTACATTTGTTTACCGGGTCATGTCCGACTGTGCCAGGGGCCCATTTTCAGCGGAGACCCAGGGAGAAATTCTTTGTAGCTGTACTGCATGCTGTTTACATCCATGTGTGCCTCACAGTTGTACCATATCCCACAGCTGCTGTGTTATAAAAGAAAAATGTCAGGGAAGGTTCTGGTTTTTTAATGCAAGATTTTTGCCTGCTACTTTTTCTTAATTGGACCATCTTATCATAGCAACCATAGTAATGCAAGGCTATTAGAGTAGAGGACACGTGTGCCTTGTTAATAACCGCAGTTCTAATAACCTTTTCAAGGACAGTAAGTCCTGGACTGTATTTTAGGGTACCCATCTAAATGTCTAACTTATGTTTGAAGACAGACAGGGAATTACACTGCTTGACATTGAAAGATAGAGGGCTGGATTTACGAAAGCTTGCACGGAGTGCAAGAAGAGTGTAGGAGCTCACGGAGGCAATATGTCTGCCATGCGATCCAGGTACAGCCAGCAGGGGCGTGCATGAGAGCTGCTAAAGCTACTCTTCCACGGACAGCGTCATGGTATGCAAATTACCTCATTTGCTGCTGAAAGCTTTGCAAATGAGGTAAATTTGCAACCCAGGAAACACTAACCTGTCCATGGAAGATTAGTGTTATCTGCAGAAATGTACTCTTTTGACAGCTCCAAATAAAGGATGCATACAGTTGAGGAAGCATACCAATGGCCAGATATAAGGCCATTGGCATTTATAAATGTTTAAAATGATTAAAATCTAACTTTTTCCCCCAATCTCCAATGTTTAAGCGAAGCGCAGCACTGCGCAAACATGCGGCGCTTTAAAAACAAGAAAATAATTTAAAAATAGCCAAAAATAGCCATTTTCACTAAAACGTTTATCCTGCCATGCAGGTGAATGGCAGCTTGAAGACAACATGGCCACTGAGCAGTGGTTGCTAAGGGGGGCAAGCTCAGTGTGAAAGATGTAACCATGCATTAGTAGGCAATCCTATGCAAATGAGGATAAGGATAGTGAATCCCAATGTTCCCCAGCATGTGAGCCATGTCCCAAGAGTGTAAGTGTAGGAGTAGGTGAGTAGTAGAGTAGAATATAGTTAACATCATGAGGGTGTGTGTCAGAAAGGCTGTAAGCTAATTGGAGCACAGTGTCTTGTGTTTGCCCTGAGTTGCTCAGAATTGCAAGAGGCGTGTTTACAGTTGTCCTTTTTGAAAACCAGAAACCAAAGGTGCACATTGTGGAAATATCTGAAATTTCTTGCAAACGTGCACACAGCGTGTGCGCGTGTTTGCGCGGTGCTGCCCCAAGCGGAAACAGAAAGGGAAAAGGAAGGAAAAGAAGTAGTAGGAAGTTAACCAAGGAGAACTAGCAGAGCTGCCAGGTGAAATATATCAGAATTAGCCAATTACACAGGTAGCAGACTAGCCCAGCCCAGCCCAGCACTTTAAACTCTGCAAACAGCATTCTTCCCTGTTTTTCCCCAAGAACTCTGCAACACTGCAGTATACAAAGAGGGAAAGCTTAAAAACTTTAAAGTCAGACATAATGTTAGGGGCTGCTCTTGCTATCATAAACCAACATGTGCAAGGTGCTGTGGGTGGTGATGTTGTGAATGCTGCTGAGCAACCCACAGTGAGGAGACGGAGAAGAGTGTACAGACCCAGGGTAACCTACCAGGGGCTACATAAGCTGGAGATAGTGGAACGCTATAGGGTGGATGGAGACCTCCTGCAGCAAATTGTTGAGCTGTGCCAGCCACGCCTCATACACAGAACCAACAGAGGGGAACCCATCCCAGTGGACACCAAGGTATGTGTTGGCCTAAGAATACTAGTTACAGGTACCTTCCAGAGACCAACTGGTGATATGATGGGGATTTCACAGGCATCAGCATCCAGGGTACTGCACCAGTTCCTGGATGCCATGTCAGCACATGTCGGTGAGCACGTATATTTCCCCAATTCCCGTGAGGCATTGGCCAGCAATATGCGTCTTTTCCACCAAATAGCAGAATACCCTGAGGTAGTGGGTGCAATAGACTGCACGCACATACACATCAAAGCACCACCCGGTGAGCGGAGTAGGGTCTACATCAACCGCAAGGGCTTCCCCTCCATCAACTGCCAGGTCGTGTGTGATGTCCAAGGCATAATAATGAATGTGTGTGCTGGCTGCCCTAGAAGTTATCACGATTCCCACAGCTGGCATCTGATGCAGCTGTACCAGAGATTTACCAGTGGGGACATCACATCCCTGATGGTCACCTAGTGGGGGATGCCGGATACGCACTGGAGCCGTGGCTGATGACACCCATCAGAAATGCACACACACCCGAATAAGAACTCCATAATGAGGCATGCGCACAAACAAGAAACATAATTGAGCATGTATTTGGGATGCTCAAGTCATGGTTCCGGTGCCTGGACACATCTGGTGGAGCCTTGCAGTACTCACCAACTATATGTACCAAAATTGTCATGGTATGTGCAATGCTACACAATATGATCCTGCGGAAACAGCTGCAGCAGGAACAACATGGGGCAGGGCCAAACAGCCCCCCACCATTGCCAAGGCCTGCACAGGCACAGTGTGACTCAGCGGAGGAACAACCTGAGCCTGCCCCAGTAGGCAGAAGGAGGCGTGCCCAGTATGCCCTGGCCTTGGCAAAGAGGCAACGCATAGCACATGCACTGACTCAGTAGGAACCCTGGAAATGACACCTCTCTCTGACTTGCACATACAGTAAAAGGGATGCCAAACTTGACACTACCTGTTTTCAAACATGTATAGAGAGTGTAATATGTGCATCCGACATAGGCAACCCTGCAGCACCATATGAGGCATGAGTCCCCATTTTAAGCAATATAAAGCACTGCTAAGCAAATTTTACCAGTATTGAGCATATTTAAATACAATTGCGTGTAGCTGCGCACTGCGCTAACCAGCGCAACGTCAGGCAAAGTTGGGCAATGTTGGGCAAAGTTGGGCAATGTTGGGCAAAGTCGGGTAAACACGCTCACACCTGCTTTACTATTTCTTAACCAGTCAGGTCTGCCCAGCAGGAAAATAAAAAGCAGTGACAGGGCTCGAACTCAGGATACTGTGCACTATAGTCACAGTACTGAACCACTAAGCCATGACAGCATTTCACTGGCACAGACACAACTTAAGTCACTCACACATACGAGTTGGGGGTGGGTCACATACCTAACAGTCACAGCCAGCAGGACAATTGTAGACAAACACAAACAAATGCTGTATCATGCCCTCTGAAGAGGCATATGAGCAACCTCCCCCCAGGCCTATGCAGACAGATAACAGCAGGCCAGGCAGCGTGATGTGGGTTGGGTAGGCTATGAAGTTGCAAACTAATATGCATGTAATTGGAAGCTAAGGTCTGTAGTACAGTGGTATGCCTCAAACCAGTACAATAGGCAACAGTACAGACTGAAATGGAGTACCTGACATAGCAGTGCAGGCCTAGCAAGTGTGTATAAGTGTCAGGTGTACCCCTCATCCTATGTACACCCACAGTAACAATCAGGTGTGCCCCCCCCCGGGTAGAAATGTACAAATAATAGTTGTCCCCCCTGTATGTAGAAATGTTGATAAGTCTATGCAAATTGACTCATGGAAGCCCTGCAGGCACAGCGTGCTTCCTGTCAATGTACAACACAAAGGTGAGCCCTGAAGTAAAAAACAACTTGATTTTTCACATGCATATAGTATATATGCCCATAGTGGGCATGCTCACACACAAACAAATGAAGCAAATGTCAGTCAACAACATACTGAAAGGTCATATTGGGCATGCTCACACACAAACAAATGAAGCAAATGTCAGTCAACAACATACTGAAAGGTCATACTGGGCATGCTCCCACACGTAAACAAACGAAGCAAATGTCAGTCAACAACATACTGAAAGGTCATACTGGGCATGCTCACACACTTAGGTCATGTCTGAGTACAGCAGTGGGCCACACATATCTGGCAGTTGCAGTTCTTACTCCAGACACTTGTCACTATTCACCAATCCTGCCTTGCGCACACAGTGATATGAAAACAGACCCATAAAATATATTGGACCCCTGTCATAATCAAACTATGTACTACAAGTACTTAAGTTGTTCAAAGAAAGTGAAAATGCAAAGAAGGTCAATAAATCTCCGATCAGTATAATCAAGAAACAATGAGCACTCCTAACATTATCCAAGACATGTTCTGGCAAAAATATCGCCAAAGAGTCCATAGAGAACCATGAAGCTTTCTTTCGCTATGTCATAAATATCAATGTGAACTCATATATGTTCTGAGTCAGTGCAAAGTGTAAATGAATACATGTACATGACTGACATTGCCAACATCTTGTCAGACAGGTTCATATATATTTACCCCCTCTCACTGACAAAAGGGCCCATTACCATACCTGGAGATTGTGAAAACCCAGAAATCACATATACAATGGTTAAACAGCTCTATCCAAACCTAAAAACATGGTGTCTATGGGATGACATGGTTTCCCTGTGTGTGTCATATGTGAACTCCAAAACAAACAGACCCTGCACCTGAACAGTCAGTTGAGACTCACTCTCTGTACAGGATATGAAACTGTTGAATGGGTAACAGCAATGTTTGGCACACTCCACAAGTATTGGTGCACAACAGACCATGGGAACTATAGTCTTATAAGCCTAATAAGCCTGATCTGCAAGGCCATGGAGTCCATCATTATGGAAGTCATAAAAAGAGCTATTGGGAGCCTACAAACACCCAACCCTACCCATTTTGGTTTGGTCAGGGGAAGATTATGGTTCCTAAACCTGCTAGACAGTTTTCAAGGCAGTCACCCAGAACATACATCAATGAACTGAGCTCCACACGGCCTACATAGACCTTGAAAAGCCCTTTTCCAACATCCCACACACATGTTGTATCCACAAAATCAACAACCTGTGCATAAACACGTATGTCATCTGATGGATTTCCAACTGGGGCACAGATAGATCCCACAAGGTAAGAATTGTGGTCTCCTGTTCAAGCTGGTAACAACTGCTGTCCCCCATGGCTCAGTCCTGGGACCCCTCCTGTCTGGTGTATACTTTTCAGAAATACAGTCAAATACACGAGGGCTATGTTTAGCAAAGTTTGTGGATGACTGCAAAAAGGCTGTCATAATCGATGTTTGGGACAACAGAGACATCCTTAAAAAGGATCTCAGTCAGACAGATGTGGTGTCAAAATTATGGCCTCGAACTACAGTCATACAAATACCAAATAGGTGCCAACACCCTAAATATGGAGGTAATAATAAGGGATCTATGGACACATGGATAGTCATCTCTACTTCCAGAACACATTCACAAAGTGGTTAGAAAATCATGCTATGTGTTCCCACAAATTGCCAAGGTCTTTGCATGTAGGTCAAAGGAGGTTCCCTCTACTCATCAGTCATCAGACCCATCAGAGAGTATCACGGCACACTTGCGATGAATCTGACTAGGCACCTTCAGCAGCTGGAAAGACCACTGAAGTACTTCAACAAGAGGATTACTGGCATCAAACAGTTGCCCCATGCAACAAGACTGAATTTAACTCAATCTGTACTCTGTTGCATACTGTCTACTCAGGCGATTTCTGCCCAACAGACAGATCCATGTCCAATGAGGAACTGATGTACATGCGCTATCTGAAGTAAACCCAAGCTCACTGTGCCACATGCTCTAGGGATATAATCATCACAACAATAAATAGAACATGTTGGATGGATATATTACTAACTCACAGACTTCCCTTGCTTTGGAACAGGCTCCCAACCTACATTAAGCTGAGTCCCTAACTGACGCTCTTCCAGAGGAGCCTTGATGTGTGTATGTGAAACTGAACTGTCACACCATGGATCACTTCATCAGCTCTACTACACAGAGATCTAGGGAACTAACCCCATGCATGGTGATAGCTGCACACTCTGGCCATACTAATATATGCCTTCAGGCAGATAGCCTATTACCTAGCTACCTATGTACCTATATATATATATATATATATATATATATATATATATATATATATATATATATATATATATATATATATGTGTGTGTGTGTGTGTGTGTGTGTGTAGGGGGAACACAGTATAATAAGCCAAAGATGGATGGGCAGAGATGTGTGTAAGAGGGTGACCATGACAGGGAGCCATCCAGGACTTTCCCACCCAGCACACATCCCAATGGCACAAAAGACATGAGGTGAACATCTCACCCACTGTACATAACAGCCACCAGTATCTGTAAGCATTACAGTGTATGTGGTCCATGTGCCTGCTTTACAACATGACTGTACAATGAAGTACTATCTGTAGACATGTACCTGTCACATAGGTTCATAGGTATGTAGTAGACTATCTTCACGAAGGCATATATTAGCCTAGGCAAGTTGTGCAGCTTTCACCACCCCATTGGGTAGTCTCCCAAGCCCTAGTTCTAATAGTTAGTACCCTAAGCCCTTTTCTAGTGGGGCTGCTGATGTGATGCCTGGCGTGAATTGTCTGTTTCCCAACCACTCATCAAGGTTCCTATTGAAGAGTGTCAGCGAGGGGATCTATCTGATGTACATTGGGACTCTGTTCCACAGTAAGGCAAGTGTCTGGGATGGCACTCTATCCCACCAGCATATTGTATTCATTGTTGTGATGAGGTTCATATCCCTTGAGTGTGTAGTGCGATTCACTTTTGTTATCTGTAGATGGAGCATGTTCAACAGTTATGTGTTGGACATGGCTCTGTATGTTAGGCAGAGTGTGCCTCTGAGTAGGTGGTATGCAACGGAGAACAGATTTAGTTTTACCAGTTGTGTTGCATAACACAACTGTTTGAGGCCAGTAATCCTCTTGGTGAGCTACCTCTGTGGTCTCTACAGCTGCTGGATATGCTTAGTTGAGTACATCCAAAATGGTGCATTGTACTCAATGATGGGTCTGATGACTTAAGAGTAGAGGGCCACCACTACCTCTTTTGATCCTGATGCAAACCCTTTGTTGATTAGGTGGGCCACATAGGATTTCCCAATCACTTTGGCAACATGGTTGTCAAAGGAAAGATGACTATCTACTTGTGTCCCCAGATCCCTTATTACCTTGTCAGTTTTAAGGGGTAACACCTATGTGGTAGTTTGTGGGTACTTTGTTTTTACCAAAGGGGATTACTATGCATTCTTCCACATTGAGCTTGAGGCCATGATTCTGACACCACACATCTGTCTCATAGAGTCCCTTCTGGAGAATATTTCTGTCATCCAGGGAATCTATTATGGCAAACACTTTACAGTTCCCAGCAAACTTAGTAAACCACAACCCTCCTGTGTTGGCATGTACTTTTGAGAAGTCTATACCAAACAGGAGGGACCCCAGGACTGAACCCTGGGGGACACCAGTTGTTACTGGTGTAGAGTCTGACATGTAGCCAGCAACTCTTAATTTGTGGGATCTATCTGTGAGTCAGTTTGCAATCCATCTTGTGATGTATGGATTCATGCCCAGGTTGGTGAGTTCATCTATGATACCTGACTGGGGAATGGTGTCAAAGGCCTTAGCAAGGTATAGGTAGGCTATGTGGAGCTCATTTCAATCATCTGTAGCCTGGGTAACTGTCTCAAAGAAATCCACCCAGTTCAGGAGGTGTGATCTGCATTTGATGAAGCCAAACTGGGTGTGCTGAGCTGTGTGAAGGTTCCCAATGTCTTTATTGTTGACTTCCATTATAATTGGCTCCATTGCCTTACAGATCAGACTCGTCAGGTTCATACAGCGTGAATGCCAAGGGTCTTTTGCGGCCCCATCCCGGTGGAGTGGGAAGAATGTTGCTGTGCAACATTCTATGGGTACATATCCTGTAGAGAGCATGTAGAGAGAGGTGTAGATATCCTTGATGAATATGGATACATCCTCACCCTATGTGCTATGATCCAGGTTCTGATGCTGGAAGGTATGGAATGAGTAGTATCCTGGTAGTGCTGGTGTGCTCTCTGGAGCCTTGAACTAGGTTTCTGTTACTGCACATATATCAATATTCTCCATACTGAGAAGTGCCTCGAGTGTGTGCATCTGGAGGCTGAGACTTCTGGCAATGAGTAGCATTTAGCTCACTTTGTGGTTATTTGTGTTGGTTACAGGGTTTGGTTTGTCCTGAGTGACCAGTGTTCCACACCTGAAGTCAATGCCTCATTGGTCCGATCTGACCATAAGCTAATTACCCTACATATCCACATTCTGCCCCCACCCCCATTAAGGAAACCATGTTAAAAAATATCTCCAAAGACAACTTCATGATTCTTAAGACAGAAGTGGTGAACTTCAGGACACCCATGCAGATGGACAATACAGTTACGACTACTGAATCCTACACAATTGCACTTTATAAGCACTTACATGAGTGCATGGATCGTGCTATCCCAAACAGAACCAAGATGCTATCCTCCAAGAAAAGGAAGCCAATCTGGTTGTCCCCTGCCATAAACAAACTACACAACACAAGGAAGAAACTGTTGCAAAAGAGGGTAAAACCCATGAGTGGAGGAGCTCCCTGGTCAGCCTCAGTAAGAAGCTGCGATCCCTGATAAAATCCTCCAAAGCTAGTTACGAAAACAAAATTGCCACTGATTCTAAAGACTACCACAAAGCATTCTATAGCTATGTCAAGAATCACAATGGCAACACTCAGATCTGCTCTGAGTTACAGCACACTGGCACTAAATATACAGACCCAACTGAAATTGCCAACATCCTGGCAGATAGGATCAGTGCTAACTTTACACCCCCTCTCACCCATGAAAGAGCCCATCTCCATACCGGAAGAAGTAGGAAAAAACCTTCAGTAAACCACCATGGCAAAAATTCCAGTAAAATGTAGATAACATGCAATATTTATTACAAAACAAATGAATAAAACAATAAAATAGAATAAGTCTTTCCAAGTCCGATAAGCGCTTTCGGCAATTTGCCTTCTTCAGATCCCGACTCCACCTCCAGTCAAGGAAACCACTGTGAAAAACTTTTCAAAAGCAAACTTCACACTTCTCAAGACTGAAGTGGAAAGTTTCAAAGCCCCCTTGCTACAGGATAATGCTATCCAATCCACAGAATCCTTTACAAGTGCATTATATGAGCATCCACAGGGATGCATGGATTGAGCCATCCAGAGTAAAACCAAGACTCACTCCTCCACAAAGAGGAAACCAGTCTGGTGGTCCCTGGCCATAAATAAGCTATACAACAAAAGGAGGAAACTACTACATGACAGAGCAAAATTCCAAAAAGGAAAGACATCACTGATCATTATTAGCAAGAAACTACGATTGCTCATAAAATCATCCAAGGTCAGTTTCTAAAGAAAAATTGGCAAGGAATCTAAAGATAACCACAAAGCCTTCTTTAGCTATATCAAACATTTAGGTGGCAACTCTCAGATATGCTTTGAGCTACTGCAAAATGGCAAAAAATACACTGAACCAACTAACATTGCCAACATCCTGGCGGACAAGTTTAGTGCAAACTTCACCCCCCCTTACCCCCAAAAGGGCCTGTGTCCATCCCAGAAGAATGCAGAGCCCCAGACATCACGGACATGCAGGTAAAAACAGCCCTCTCTAAAGCTAAGAACACAGCATCAATGGGACCAGATGGTGTCCCAGGCTGCATCTTACATGAGCTCCAAAAGGAACTAAACCCTCACCTAAATTCACTGTTCAGACTCAGCCTTACCACAGGCTATGTACCCAAAGAATTTATTTATTTATTTTACAATGGCATACAGCAACTGTCATCCCGCTCCACAAAGGTGGTGCCACAACAGAACCTGGGAACTATTTACCTATAAGCCTGACCAGCCTGGTCTGCAAAGCTATGGAGCGAATTATCATGGAACTCATAAACAGAGACATTGGGAACCTCCAGACACTAGACCCTACCCAATTCGGCTTTGTTAAAGGCAGATCCTTCCTCCTAAACTAGTTGACTTCTTTGAAACAGTTACCAAGGCCATAGATGAAGGGAAGGTAGTCCACACAGCCTACCTGGACCTCACTAAGGCCTTCGACACCATTCACCACTCTGGAATCCTAGACAAGCTTACCAGCTTGAACATTAACCCCTGTCGCGAGATGGGTGGCCCACTGACTCATGGATAGAACACACATGGTCATGGTTACAGGTGCCATGTCCGACTCTAAACCAGTCACAAGTGGCATCCCACAGGTCTCATTCCTGGGACCCCTCCTGTTCAGTATATACTTCTCTGAGGTACAGGCAAGCACGGGAGGACTATGGCTGACCAGGTTTGCAGATGACTGCAAACTGGGGGCCATAATCGACTCTCTGGTTGACACAGACATCCTCCAGAAGGGTCTTACAGAGACAGATACCTAGTGTCAAAACCATTGCCTCAAGCTGGATGCCAAAAAATGCATAGTCATCCCCTTTGGAAAAAACAAAGTGCCCATGAATTACCACATAGGTGGTAATCCACTAGGTACGGAAAATGTAATTAGTGACCTGGGGACCCAGGTAGATAGTAACCTCTCCTTTGGTAATCACATTTCCAAAGTGGTTAGATATTCCTTCTATGTAGCCCACCTAATCATGAAAGGGTTCACATCTAGATCAAGAGAGGTCATTGTGCCCCTCTACTCATCACTCATTAGGCCCATAATAGAGTACAATGCCCCATTTGGTATGTACCTTAATTGGCACATGCAACAGCTGGTAAGACCACAGAAGTACCTCACCAAGAGGATCATAAGCCTCAAAGAGATGCCCTATGCAGCTTGACTAAAGAAACTCCAGCTCTATTTGGTTGCTTACTGCCTGCTCAGAGGTGATCTATGCCTGACGTATAAGGCCATATCCAACCTGGAATTAATGGACATGCTCCACCTCAAGAAAAATAAATCTCTTAGAGCCACACGCTCCAGTGAATTAAACCTCAGCAAAGCAATAAACAGGACGTGCTGGAGGGATAGATTCCTGTCCCAGAGACTTCCCTCGCTCTGGAATAGAATCCCAGTTGATGTTAGGCAGAGCCCCTCGAAGACTCTCTTCAAGAGGAATCTTGACGAGTGGATGGGAAATTGTAAATTTACCCCTGGGATCACTTCAGTGGCCCTGCTAGACAGAGGCCCAGGAAACTAATTTAAAAGGGAGGCAAAAGCCAACACATTCTGGATAGGCTTAAAAATGCCCTTGGGCAGATATCCTAGTACCTACCTATAAACCTTGTCACCACAATAAACAGAACATGCTGGAGGGATAGATTCCTGTCCCAGAGACTTCACATACTCCAGAATAAACTACCTATCTATATCAAACAAAGCTCCTCATTAGCACTCTTCAAGAAAAATCTTGATGATTGCATGGGAAATAGGAAATTCACACTGGGGATCACTTCTGTGTCTCTGCTCGACAGTGGCACAGGAAAATAAATTTCTTGGGTGGCAAAAGCCAGGGTACCTTTTTGGCTGGGCTTGTATAGGCCCCAGGGCTGATAGCCTAGTACCTACCTATGAACCTATGAACCTTTGAGCCTTGCCTAAAAAAGGTAATATGGGGACAGCAAGAGCCTTGGCCAGTATTCAGAAGCATAGGGGCGACAGGTGCAAACCATCTGTAGCGAAGCAACAAGGCTTGTCTATCATGTCATCACAGGCAGACAGAGACTGGATCCTTTTTGAATGACACCAGAAGCTCAGCCAATTGTTGAAGTTTATCATCTTTCTGTTATATTGCAGTATCATGTAGGTGAAGGTAAGATGCTACTCAAGGTTTGACCCTGTGTGTGCCAGCATGTGGTTGTGGTGCATCAACCCATATATGATATGATTATGTCCTATGCATAAAATACACTCACAATATACCTAGTATAATAAACCTGCTGAGGTTAGCAAATGTGAAAAAAACCTTTATGCAAACTGTCAGCAAGTAATGTCTGTATTGCACCCTGTAACTCCATATTGCTTGCTGAAGTGTAAAGATGTACTTAGTTTGGATTAAGAACACCGCACTTGCCAATTGTGTGTGTGTGTGTGTGTGTGTGTGTGTGTGTGTGTGTGTGTGTGTGTGTGTGTCTGTCTGTCTCTCCCTGGGGAGAGAGCAACCTTTTTGGAGACTACTCGCACCCCTTAAAAGTGGTATACTCATCTTTGTCAAGTCTAATGATGTCACCATCCTACAAATATACCTGTGGAAAGGTGAAATCCTAGTAATGTATATAACGCGTTGTGTAAATGCATACTGCTGTAGTATCATAATGTAGTTAAGTAGGGATTTGAGTCCTGCACTTGCCAACTGTGTGAGTGTGTGCATCTCCCTGGGGAAGAGCACCCTTTTTGGAGACTACTCACACACCTTAAAAGTGGTATACTCATCTTTGTCAAGTCTGATGATGTCACCATCCTACACATATACCTGTGGAAAGGTGAGCTCCCAGTAACGTGTATAACGTGTTGTGTAAATGCATACTGCTGTAGTATCATAATGTAGTAGGTAGGGATTTGAATCCTGCACTTGCCAACTGTGTGTGTGTGTCTTCCTGGGAAGGAGCAACCTTTTTGGAGACTACTCACACCCCTTAAAAGTGGTATACTCATCTTTGTCAAGTCTGATGATGTCACCATCCTACAAATATACCTGTGGAAAGGTGAAATCCCAGTAATGTGTATAGCGCGTCATATAAATACATACTGCTGTAGTATCATAATGTAGTTAGAAAAGAGTTTGAATCTCACACTTGCTGACTGTGTGTGTGTGTGTGTGTGTGTGTGTGTGTGTGTGTGTGTGTGTTCCAGGTGTGTGACACCATTGGCCAATGTGGAGTGGGTTTTGATTTTTCTAGTGTATGACATATCACAATGACAACTGTATGTGCATTACACATGTATGGCAGCTGTGGGGCAAATCCATATACATACATGTGACTTCAAGTATTTCATAGGTGGGTACTCTGCTTTCTCCATGAATGCATCTGTTATCTGTGGTGGCGCTTTCCAGACCTTAGGTCACTTCTGTATGCTTGTGACAAGCTTAGCCACTGCAGTGATCCCTGAGCTACGTCTTCCATTTCACATCCACTCATCACGGTTTCTATTGAAGAGTGTGAGTGAGGGTTTATGCTTTAGGTATATTTGAAACCTGTTCCAAAGCAAGCAAAGTCTGGCAAAGATGACTAATCATTATAGGTGTGCAACAACCTCTGTGGATCTGCATGCAAACCCTTTACTGCTTATGTGCTCCACAGAGGGATTTCCAAACCCTTTGGTAATGTGATTATCAAAGGAGAGATGACTTAACACATGGCTCTATGTATACATTAGTACCTGTTCCACATTTTTGGGGCTACTACCTATGTGGTACTCTGGGGATACTTTGTTTTCTAAAAGTGGATAACTATGCTTTCTTTGGCTTATAGCTTTACAGCATGAGTTTGACACCAGGTATCTGTCTGTATGATACCCTTTTGAGGATGTGTGTGACATCTGGAGAATAAAGTATAGCCCACAGTATGCATTGTCATCAAAAGTGGGCAGACATATCCCTACTGTGTTTGCTTGTACCTAAGAAAGCTATATGCCAAACAGGAGTGGTCCCAGGACTGAGTGCAGGTGAATACCACTTGTTACTGGCATAGAATAGTACATAGAGGATGCAAATGTTACTGTGTGTCCTACATCTGTGCGTCAGTTGTCAAGCCCTTATCTAGCAATCGTTTATGGTCAGTATGTTGAGGTTATGTATAATACCAGTATGTGGGATGGGTATGAATTGCTGGTGAGCTATAGCTTGGCTGTGTTGACCTCCCCTCCCTCACCTATAGCCTTGTTGACTGGCTTGAAGTCTACTAGGTGTAGGAGCCATGATCTCGCCTTTAGAGAACCTAAGTGGGTATGGTAGAGTATTTGCAGGTTCATAATGTCTCTGTTAATGAGTTCCATAATGCTGTGCTTCATAGCCTTCAGATAACATTGGTCTGGCTTATAGGGTGAGAGTTTCCAGGACCTGTTGCAGTTCTACCCTTAATCAATTTATGTTAACATTTGCACTGGGTGTGATGAGGGTGGACAGGTTTAAGAATAGGTATATTAGAGGGTCAGGCCAGGTCTGAAGGTTAGTACACCATGCCAGATAGGCAGGATTAAGTTGATTTGTACATGTGCTGAGGAAGGATGAAGAGTATATTGTGAAATAGATGCTAAGGATGGAGCCGCCAGGTAACAGGAAAAGAGGAATGCCTAAGATGAGGTTTATGGCTGTGGTGAGAGAGGACATGCAGGTGGATGGTGTGATAGCGCAAGATGCAGAGGGCAGGAAGAAATGATGTACTGTGGCGACCCTTAATGGAGCATCCGAAAGGAGAAGAAGAAGACATTGTAGCTCAACCCTTGTGGACTGTGAACACCATTACCGTGTGTCATTCCACAAGTATATAACCTGTATAGAGGCTGCATCTGGACAGAGTGTTTAGGTGAGTGGTAACTTCATATGTCAGCTTGTGTATGACACAGCCAGGGACACTGTCCAGTACCATTGCCACTGTGCTGTGTACTTTGTTAAGGAGATGTTTTAACTAAAGTGTCTGTGAATCATCAGGTTTTACATTCTTCAGGTCTGGAAATGTGGCCCTTGTGTAATGACAGGGTGGTGAAGTCCGCATTCAAACTGTTTGACAAGGAATTGGTAATGTCAGTCAGATAAGTGTACTTTGTGACCATTTACATTAACTCTGACCTGATCTGAGATTTCCCCTGTAGATTATGAACAACACTAAAGAAAGCTTTAGTGTTGTCTTTGGAATCCTTGCCATTTTGTATTTTGAAGCTTACCTTGTATGTTTATTGAGGGATTGTATTTTCCCAATGATACTGACCAGAGAGGTTATCCCTTCTTGGTACATAACTCTTTTTTGGTTTTTTTTTTTTTTTGGTTTCTTCACACCTTCTATTATATATTTAGTTCATGGCAGGGGTCCATGAGACTAATGCACTTTTACTGTATAAGTGAGAATTTCTTGTGTTTGTGATAGCACGGTTCATGCAACCCTGTAGGTGAACAGTGTGCATTAAAAAAGGATTATGCAGCTGGGACAGTGTTAACCTTAGTAATGCAAACCAATGACAGATAGCAACAACAGCATCACCCACAGCACAGTTTCAACCCATGTCATGCAAACACATGTGTACTCAAGTTCCAAAATGTGTGTAATACAATGCATACTGGCCACCAATAGAAAGTATGGAGTGTTAACACTGGCATTGTCACCCTGCCCATGTGTCCAATATGCACATACATGCAGACAGTGCACCTCCACCATGTTCACATATGTACACCTGCAAACCTGTGCTGCACACACCCCACACTTACTGTCCACTGTATAACACATGCTGACACAACTACACACATCAGCCAAGTGGCACATGGGCGAACAAAACACAATTGGAATAAACACTGGTGAGAACAATAAATCATTGCTAATTACAGCTTTAATGCATCATGCCTGCTCACCTACACCTTCAAGGATATCATTACACTTTATTGCTGACAACATGCTACACATTCAACCATTGCTATACTTTTTTAAAGTCACCCTGTGCATCAGCACCATGTTAGCCTGTTCCTGCATCAATGTTACAGATGACAGGAGGTGACACAGGTTTCATCATATGCACAGGGTGTGTTGTTGGTTTGCCAGAGGCCTACACTGAGCCATACAATCGACATGTGTGTGAGTGTGTGTGTGAGGGCCATGAGTACTGTTATGGGCCAATGTTGATGTAATGTGTGCGGGTATGTGTTTGCCCTAGGTTTCTGGTTTATATGTGTGTGTCTGCATGCACACAGTTCCACCATGTGGCTGCCATATATGGGGATTTGTGAGACAGCTACAGATTGTACCTGACAGGCTTTGCAGATCACCGTCTCTGGCCATGGATATGGAACCTGTGCCTGGCAGGGGTGCTACAGACAGTAACAGGTACTAATCCAGACTGGGTACTATCTGAAGAGGTTGACATATGTCCACTGGATCCAGGTCCCTGCTGGGACTGGCCAGAGCCATGTGCATGTGGTCTTCTAGGATGGTCTATGGATAGCCCCCCCAAACATTGCTGGGGCTGGTACTGGCACTATGGGAGCGGCTGTGACTTGTTGGACATCCACGGTGACCTCCAGCTGCTGATGTTGCTGGCATACGTCCACATCTCAACTATCCTGCACTGTCCTGACACATGGGCATGACATTGTGAAGGACATCCAATGTCTCACACCAACGTCTATCAATGACTTTAGTGTAATTACATATGGCACCTGATAGGTCACGGATACTGTCATTTACAGAGGTGTTATGAGCCCTCTGTGCCCTTAGTCCCTGTCTGGTGTACCGCTCCATTTGTGTCTGTGCCGCCATGACAGCCTTCAACATGCGTGTGGTAGAAAGGGGTGTGGCACATCTGCCAGGGGCATGATGACCAGCAGTGCTTTGACAAGAACTCCTGGGAATCTGCCTATGTGGTACCGTTCCAGACATCTAGCTATGGCTGCTGTGCCCTGATACATGTGCCATAGATAGCACACTGTCCTGGCCAGTGCCAACCGTATACTCTCCCTCAGCTAAGGGCAATGGTGATGATGGATGTACAGGCAGTATGACTGTGTGCATGGATGGGGTGGAGACTTGTGTACTGTCAATTGCTGGCCCAACAACAGACCCTGACAAACTTGCCTGTGCCTCAACACACCTATCCTCATGATCACTGTCTGTCTCAGTGACATCAAGTTCCCTGCTGTACTGAACCAGCCCCACCTCGGCACCTGTGAGAGGAAAACAGGAATCACACTTTAAGACCTGAACATGATGTCAGACCACATGTGCACATGCACACATGCACACATGCGCACATGCACACATATGCACATGCACACATGCACACATGCACACACACAAAACTACACTCGTCCCTAAAGCAGACACATACAACACCAGCAATCTCAGAACATACACAATAGTAGGTGATGGTGGGGGACAGTATCACAAGCAAAACAGTCATATCACACATGTCAGCATGCAGGACATGTGTTGCTCAACAGCATGTAGTGCAAGTGTAGACAGTCCTTATTACTAACAGTATACATGGCTTTGATGCATGTGTTTTGTTATTAGGTGATGGGCCTCCCCCTGGAACACAATGCATACATGGATACAACATTGCTGTGCAGGTATTCAAAACTCTGTAATGTACTGTGCACCATAACAAACAGGTGTGCATACCATGGCTGGATGTGTATCTGTGTGTCAGATAGGTATCCAATGCTGATTACAGTCTCTGTGTCTTTAGCAAATAATTGCAGACACATTTTTAGCACGTACATGATGAGTATTCACCCAACATCATCAGTGGTGCATGGATAATTGATGGAATACCATTCGGCCACATACCCAATGTACGGTACTTATGGTGAGTGTAGATCATATTGTGGACATGCCAGTGTCATCCATGACATGGCATGCTAAAACACAACTGCATATTTAAACACTACACATACCCAATGTGTGTCATATGACCTAGCTGCTCAATAGCATCACAAGACATATATATCTCAGTTGTGCAAATGGTGATTGGTATGCATATTGTTTAGAGGTGCATATGTGTGCACACATGCAACATTAAGGTGTATAGCAAGGTGTATAGCAATGAAAGCTATGTGTAGTACTGTGGTTACAATAACTGTATGGGGTATAGTACCATAGGCCATCATCATGAAGCATCATGTGGTCACTCAAGGCTACAAATGTTTCCCAAACCAGCACTACTCATGCTGTACCGGAACTGTACTACCTTGGCTACATTCACCATTTCACAACCAGTTGTTACATGAGTTTGTAAGGAGACCAATAAGGAGCATTCCATGACATGAATGTGTAGTGTGTTGCAGAGTGTTTAAATGCCCCATGATAGGCCTCTAACCCTCTAAAGGATGTGAGGTGTACAGTAATATAATAAAAATCGCACAGTCTTGGGATAAATGCATTGAAGGTGTTCACAGCCCAGGTAGCTTTAGCAGGCCTCACTGGCTTCAACATTGCAAACTGAACAAACCACCCACAGTGTTTAACCACCAGATGTCATATGCCAGCACTGTATGCTGTCTTGTTTGTCACACACTGAAACCTACATACAAATATGCACATACTAACCTTCACCAACATATATATCTCCACCCTTTTCAAACAGTTGCAATATGTCCCCTGCTCTATGCATATATACAGATGTGACTATATATGACACATATATATTTCTCCGTATGCGTGTGGCATACACACACACAAGGTCCACACTGTTGTAAGTCCCTGGACCTCACAACTGAACTGTTGGGCCTTGCTGCAACACAAACAGGTGTCACATATGAACACACACTAACATTAGGGGGTATATATGGCTACAAATGCTAGATAAGCATATTAGACTGCTACAGCAGTTGCCATTGCTAAGCTACACTTTAATATGACTATCATGCATGTGTTGTTCTGTCACACCCATGTTTATATAATGTCAGCGCTAACCCCACCAACAGCCATTGGCCACACTACTGTACAGAACACAGATAACATGGATCAGATATTTGACATTTAATGCTGAGCTACACATTTCACAGGTATGTCCCACTGCCCACAGGTACACACTGTATTGTCCATAGCAGTAGTTAAGCAGAACATCTATGCATAAATAAGTACTGCTGCCACATATGAATGGTTCACATTATGTAAACTATTCTTCAATAACATCTACTACATGCCAGTAAATACATGTGTCACATACCTTTCCTTTGTATGATTTGTTAATATTCATTTTTCATTTTCTGTTTCCCTGTCTCTCTCTCTCTGTCTCTCTCTCTCTCTCTCTCTGTCAGTTTCTGCAATAGAGTGATTGAGTTTCTTGGCAGAGATTGCAGCCTGCTTTTGTAGGTATTTGCACATGAACATGTGATGGCCTATGCATCAATTAGTGGCCACCACTTGCTAATTGAATGCAGCCTGCTGTGTAGTAATTGCAGTAATCACTGTCATAGTAGCCCAGTACTATAAATTGCTAACTCATGTAGGTGTGGCCCTTTCAGCTTTCCAAGATGGAGATCATCCTTGTTTGCTGTGGACATCATTGTTTAAGACAGAAGGTTGGTATAGTTCTTATATCAGAAGCCAGGGGTGTAGACAGAGATTTACATTTTGTACTCAGACCTAATGTTGCTGCTTCCAGTACCCACTTGTCAGTGGAGAAATGTACTTACCCCTCAAAATGCTACCCCAAGATACATGGAAAGATGTACTTTCTTTTTAACTTTTACAATTAACTGCCATACAAAGCTAGTAATTGAGATGTATTCCTTTGGCACAAGAATTGTTTGTGAACTGCTATACTGTGAATATTCATTTACTCAGTTCTAAACAGTTTGTGCTTTTTTAGTGTTGACATTAGCACAAGCTGCTCAGAAAAACTGGACACATGTCAGTACTGTGAGTATGCTTACCTACATCGTTTGTAGACCCTGCACACACAGGTATATTCTAAATTTGGGTAGGGGTGCAGAAGTACAGAGAGCATAAGTATTATTGTGTGGATTTTATCTTGCTGGACGTACAGGGTTGCTGTGTACATGTTAGTTTATCAAGGCAAGTAGTCTGTCTGTGTAACTCCCAACTGTAGACCTATCCACATGGTAGCCAGAGAATAGCCTGTTATTTTTTTGTCTGTGCACCGCACAGGTCTTTTCAGCAATAGAGCAATGGCATTGTTACAGTTGGTTGCTACCAGTACATGCCTACATCCATTTGTATTTCAGTGTTGTATTCCTACATAAGGGTATGCTTCCGAAACTCCTTCCAAAGCTATTTGCACAGTGTGTATTGTTTCTGCCTCTGCCAGACCTCTCAAACACTCAGGTACATATTTGAACAGACTCAGGGAAAAGTAAAGAAAAAGTCAGGGACACCTTTAAAATGTTAGTGCCATTAAGTTGAAACATTGAGAGAATCAGAGCATATGAATTAATACACCTTTTCTGAAGTAAAAGAAGTGTCTAACTCTTAATTATTGTCATTATTCATTAAATGTAATTCACCATATTTCTGGCCAAAGTCAGTAGTTTTAAGAGGGATTCAGAGGGACAGAGCTAAAATTTGTGTCAAAATCAGGGACATCCCTGAAAATTAGGGACAGTTGGGAGGTATGGCCTCTGCCCTAAACAGATATGCCAGTGTTTGTCCTGCTGTGGTACTGTGTGGGGTTGTAAAGTGATGGTGTAACATTATTTCCTGCTAGAATGGCTGCTTCTCTTATCACAGTCATGTAATGTAATCCCACAACAACTGTTGGTAAAGATCCACAGAACAAGTTGTGTGGTATGGCATTCCTATTTTTCCTTTACATTCAGTCATTCTGATACATGATATATTTATTTCAGCACCAACTTGTTGTATATCTACCATGGCTTAGTGGTACTTCATGTTGTGTAGTGTGTACAAGGTCCGGGGTTCGAGACTGACAGAGGTGTTTCATTTTGCTCCTGAGCTGAACAAGGGCCCTCACATACAGAGTGACTAAGGTACTTTTAAGCAGTTGTGAGTTTGCGTGGGTTTGCACGATGCTTAGCAATGCTTAGCTAAGTGCAAACAAGCGCACACTCGCACAAACCCGCTAACTACTGCTTAATAGTGCTTATGCCCGCTAACCCCCCGTGCTCATTTTTTTGAAAGAAAAGAAAAATGGAGAGATAGGAAAGTGGTGAAAAAGGGGCACAAAGAGGGAAAGACAGTATGGAAAGTAGCTCGGAATGTGCAGGACAGGTGTAGGGAAGGTCCATAGCTGCCCATTTCTTTAACAGCTGTGCATATGGAATAACTTTGGAGGTAGATATGAAACCTTCAACCCCTGAGAGAGGGGTGAGGACAACAAAGTATGTTGTAATGCCAATTAAATTACATTTTATGTGTCCAGTGGACATGTGTGCAAAATGGGCAGCTATGTATGGGGCGTAATTTTTTTTTGGGAGCAGATTGCCCTTTTTTTTCCAGGTGAGAGTGGAATGTGGGGTAGGGGAAGTAGGCATATTTGAGGAGGTAGGTTGGGGAGGTAAATAGACAAGACAAACAAGACACATACAGGGGCGGTATATGACACATGTGGTGGGTGAACACCTTTGATGGGGAGGGATGTTTGAAAATCGCAAGCCCATGAGCCCACAGATGGAAACAGTGGGACTGAGGTCCCCACCCATGGGCAGTCACCACTGCACCTTCACAGCCCAGAGGGTGGCTGTGCTGGGGGCTGTGTAGGAGGGGCAGGCTGACCTAGGAGTTGCACCACTCGTGCCTCAAGCTGGCATAGAGGTTCTGCAACAGAACGTTCAATCTCTCTACGCACCACAGTCCGGACCGTTCGAAGGGTGATAGGTGGCCCTCCTCCACCCACGCTTGCATGGGAGGAGCTGAGCCCCATCCCCTGCAGCACTTCCACCCGAAGGTGGCACAGAGCCAACGGAGGAGGAGGTCCCAGGCTGGGCACCGGACCTGCTGGTGCCAGGTGCCATGGCCAGCTGAGGTGGGACAGGTGGGTCCGCTGGGACCGGCCTTCCCATACAAACTATGTTTTGGAGGGTTTAATAAAGATATGGGTTAGTAACAGTCAACAGCATTCCCAATTAGTTATAACAGCATGCAGAAGTATTCCCATTAACCGAACACACCAGATTTTCAACAGTTGAAAAGCAAGCATAACACATTCATATATAGAACAATAGTGGACATTACAACAGCATGCAGGTTGAATTGATGGCAACAGACCACCAACATTGTGGTATTTTAACAGGGCACATTCATAGAAATAAATGCAAATATTTATAAACCAATAGGACATATGTCCCAACAAATATTTTGAGATTAGACATACCGATTGAGGTGTGGAATTGCATTTTTATGCACATACAGTAGGGTGGAAAAGGACAGCTCAGTTAACAACTTATATATCCTTCTAGTTTTCACTACATTCCTATTAACTGCAGTTATATGCCCCTTACATGTATTATTACACTATCCAATGCCCTTATATTTTGCAATTGGATTTTGCTGGATCATTATATACATGAGCTGTATCTTACATACAAACTGTCCAAGATGCAGATGTTACTGCTACATATTTTGAGAGTTGCTCACACACACTACTGCTAAGATGGTACACTGACAGCTCTACTTTCATATAATTATCTAGATATGTTCAGGTGAAAGTATCAGTTATATGTTAACAACTCTCTACATTTCTGGCAGCACACTGACATTTCTGGGGAACACAATACCAAGCTACTCATGTGCCAGATTAACCTGTACATGCTGGGCATGAACCAACAGTTGTGGGCTGTAAATATGCATAAAAGCTACTGGCACTCCCTTCATCCACATTATATGGGCCTACCCAAGTGTGGGTTAACACTGCTTAATACAACAGTACTATTTGTAAAATGCAACAGTACAACGACATATCAAAGAAAATGACACAGATGCACTCCAGGAATTATACATTTATTAAAGGATTATTACACCTTTATTTATTGGGTTAAAACACGTTTTGAAGCCTTTCTCATTTATTTTATATAACAGTACATGCAGAATAATTACTAACCTGCCTGATGATGCAGCCTTTGCAACCTATATTCATGGGTTTGCTGATTCATAGCCCGGACACCTGCAGCTGTGAAATAAATGCAGTGATATTGAGACATACCTATCCATAGTATAGACAAGCATAGCAATTCTTAACTACTTAATACAATGGCTACTTAGTACTGGGGCATTAGGCATCGCACGGGACTCCTGGATCCACTGGTCCAGTTGATCCTCCTTACGTCGCTTCAGGTCAGAATAATGGTGCCTGACCTGCTCACCAGTCCGAGGAATGCCAGTGGCACTGGTGAGATCATGAGCAAGACTGTTCCAGGCCTCTGTTTTATATTGGGTGCCCTGGTACTGGCCCCACAGGAGTCTTTCCTCATGATTGTGGACAAGGAGCCAAACCATTACTTTGGTCTCCTCAATGCCCCAGTGTTGCACTCAGAATCGAGTGCTTTCTCCCATACCAGCCATGCTGACTGCAGAAGGGAGCTACAACCAGTTATGGCAAGTATTCCCGCCTGTGGAGCTTAAATATGCCTCATTTCCTGCACTTATTTGTGATTGGCCAGTTTTGAAAAAACTCAGCTGTAGGCACACCTGCTTAGCTGATGCTGGCAATATTTAATATTCTTGTGATAGATATGTGGCTGTTGAAAGTGCATGGCTGTGAAATGCTGTCATGGCTTAGTGGTTATGTACTGTGACTATAGTGCACAGTATCCTGAATTCGAGCCCTGTCACTGCTTTTTATTTTCCTACTGGCCAGACCTGAATGGTTAAGGTACAGTAAAGGAGGTGTGGCTGTGTTTAGCCGACTTTGCTCAACTTTGCCTGACTTTGCCCAACATTGCTCTACGTTGCCCGACGTTGCCTGATGTTGCACTGGTTAGCACGGTGCGCAGCTACGTGCAAATATATTGTATTTGCGCTGGTTAGCGGGGTGCGCAGCTATGCGCAAATACATTGCGCTTGTTAACGCGGTGCTCAGCTATGAGCAATTGGTTTTAAATATGCTAAATACTGCTAAAATGTGCTTATCAGTGCTTTATATTGCTTAAAATAAGTTACTCATGCCTCAGAATGCATAACCATTTCACCTTCATATATATATATATATATATATATATATATATATATATATATATATCAGCACACACAAACCCAAAAAGTAGTATATCCACAATATCCCTTCGTAGCAGCAAATCTGGATAGTAGTTCAAATAATTCAAGTACTTTGATAGTAAGTCCAGTAAATCTCAGATAAAAAGAGCGTAATTCAAATAACTTTTATTCCAAACACAGAGAACATACGTAAGCGCTTTCACGGATCCAACCGCTTCATCAGACGTAACAGTTCAAAGAACTTACTTGATAGTATTTATATAAAATTCAACCTTAATTGATTAATTGCTGAATCCATTTAACGTGCTCATGCATAATCTAATATATTTGCCTAACACATTAACAATATAATATATTTAAAGTAACTTGTAATACAACAATTATGATAAAAACAATTAAAAACTTCTAAAACATGTAAAAATAATATAAAAAATACTATAAGAATATTCACTTTTATAAATAGTGCCAAAACGTATATAATCTATTATCTAAGGTGTCTTGCTCTTAATATGGGCTTAATAGATATCATATCATTCATTCCATAGCCCCTATGCGCACCTAGCCTAAAAATCCATTCTAATTCTGTGCACTCTGTGTCATTCACTATATTACCTAACCTAAGATTAATATATTGTATATGTAGTATCTGAAACTGAAAAGTATGTGTAGGACCTTCTTGAATAATATGTCGTGCCAGCGCATTATATTCTTCCCTCCTGGCTATACTATAATAATGGTCTCTAATACGCTCTTTCAGTGTGCGATTAGTCTTACCCACGTAAAAACGAAAACATTTTATACAGTATGCTACATATACTAAATTTTTGGAATCACAGGATCCATTCACTATGAGCAATTGGTTTTAAATATGCTAAATACTGCTAAAATGTGCTTATCAGTGCTTTATATTGCTTAAAATAAGTTACTCATGCCTCAGAATGCATAACCATTTCACCTTCATATATATATATATATATATATATATATATATATATATATATATATATATATATATATAAATGTGTTCACTACTACATATAACATTTGAATGCTTTTTACAAAACTTATACATGATAAATGTCAGGAAATATTTTGTATACAGATTTCCAACAGAAAATGGAACGTGCAGTAGTGGGACTCGAACCAGGAATGCCTCCTCTTTGTGCGAAGGCTCTAACCACTACACTATCGCTATTTTGCTTAATTTGCATATTTTTTTCTTATTATCCTCTTCGGTGTCTAAGCTGCTAACTGTAGCTAAGCAATGGGCAGTCCCGTGCAAACACACACAAATACGGGTGGCTATATCAAAAATAAAACAAAAAAAAAAAAATACATTTCTTTTAATTTTTAAATTTGTATGAGGTTTAACATATGGGGGAGTGTAGTATTACAATGTACACATGTGAGCAGACTCGCTCATGTAACTCGATATTTCTTGGGTTTTGACAGTGCAGGGGCGTGGATTTTTGGACTGCTCGCCAGTCCGACACGCCCCCTACACTCGTCCACACTCAGTGTAAGCTTTAGAGTTGAGGCAGCGTGCCCTTATTAATATGCATGGCACGCTGCTGTCATACTCTTAGACTGGCATTTCCGTGTAAGACTAATCTAGTTTTACATGGAAGATTAGTAAATCCTGGGGAGAGTCTATTCCAGAACAAGGGGAAGTGCAAGGTGTTCTATTCAGTCCCTGATGTAGATTCTGGTTTCTTCTTTTAGTGTTGGCTGTACTGTTTATACACACTGAGAAAAAAAGAAGTCTCAGATAATGGAAACCCTGAAGGCATGGAAAACAAGGCATAAATTTCCCCTCAAGAGTCCATATGAAACTGAGTATAGGGAGAGTGACTCCAGCTTCTACCGATAGACAAGATTTTTGAAACCAGAGGTTTGTTTTGTTAGGAATATCTATGGTATTTTTTTTTGCTGTATCTAGTGAGATACATGTCAAAGGGTACATTATATTCTATGGTTGGTCTAACCATGTCAGAGTACAGGAGAATGGTAATACTGGGCCTTAAGGTGATCTGTGTAGGACAGGGTATTCATACCCTGGATTCTCCTGGTAAGGATCCTTTGAAGGCATTCCAACTGCTTCAAGTGCCTGGTTAGGGACATGCCAAATTGGACATTGTACTCAATAATGGGTCTGGTAAGGGCCGAATATAGTTGTACTATAACTTCCCTGGACTTGGATGCCATACCTTTGCTTATGAGTTTGGTGTCTAAATGGTTAAGTGTTGGTCAAAGGCCAGACTACTGTCTATATATGTTCCCAGATCTCTAACTATCTGTTCAATTTATAGGGGTATTTTATCAATGGAATAATTAGCTTGAGTGGACAATTTACCAAAGGCAGTAAAATACATTTCTTTGTGTTGAGTTGTAATCCTTGGCTTTGGCACTGGTTTATCAGTATCTTTAGCTTTATTGACAGTATTAGTAAGTGCTAGAATGCAGTGTAAGTACTATGGGAGGTATGGAACCTGTGTTGTGTGGGGGATAGGAGTTCTTCCTGCAGGGGATGGTTTAGCAGGTGTTTCTGAGTTCATTTTTCAGGTATTTCAGTGAGGATGGGCTCAGCATAATGGTTAAGATTTTCACTTCATAGATACAAAGTACAGGGTTTGATGCTCACCTCTAGTTATTGGTTAAGCTTAAAATGGCACATTAAGGCAGTTAGCCTACTACTCCCCTATGAAGCTAAGATTACTGTAGGTCTAAAGTTAGTGATGTCTGCTGAACTTCCTCGTTTGTGTAGAAAGATAATGCGTGATTTTTACAGAGGGAATGTGGGATTCCTGGACTGACCTATTTATAATGATTGATACAGGATGAGCAATGCTTTTGGCTGCTATTTTAAGGTACTCGCTTGGATGGTTATCAGATGAAGTTGCCATGGTTTGAGTTTAAGAGTTGTTTTATATATGATGAGGGCACATGTCTGAAGGTGAAAGTGGACTTAGTGATATGTGGCTTTTGGGCATGGGAGTGATTAGGTATGGGAATCCTTGGTTAGGGATGCAATAATATGTATGAAATAAGAGTTGAATTCTATTACAGTTTTAAGTGTCGAGTGGGAGAGGGATTATGGTTGAATTTCTTTAATGGTTAACCAGAATGTTTGGGGTTATGTTGACTATTGCTCTGAATGTTGCTGTAGTATAGTTTTTGTCTTCATTTGTTTCCCTTTTTAGTGCAGATGTGGAGCATTCTGAAGTTTTCAAGATATTGTAATGATCTGTATTTCTGCCATTATTTCCACATTTTTTATCCTGCAGTAGCATTCTACTCTTTTTGTATAGCCAAATCTCATTACTTGTTTTTTAGTCTCTTCCATTTTTGTTTTTTAGTCTCTTCCATTTAAGAGGTAAAAGGCTGTTTAGGAAAATTGCATTGAATTCATTTACAGTATCATCTAAGGGGAAGATTTTTAGGATTACCAGTTAAGATGAAAGGATAGTAATGAACATGTCTGGGTTAAACTTAGGTTATGTGTTTTATGTAAGCATACCATTTAGGTGGCTGTGTGAGATGACTTGTTTAATTTCTTCAAATATTTTGGGCTTCTAATACCATTATGGGAATTGACCCATTCCTAAGTCAGGTTATGACTGAAGTTCATGGGATTAGTATTGTTTCAGTCTTGTATAGCCAAAAGTTCTCGTCACAGTGCCCACAATTTGCCCATATATGAGAACTGATGACATGCTTCTGGGACGGGTCATCAGAAGGCTTAAGTTTGTGTGGTATGTCATTTTCTTTATCTTTTCATTTTTTGGAAATATCCACAGACTGCTGACTGATGGATGCCATTTTGTAATCAGAGGAGCTACTTCGGAAATGCCTGGCTACAAATTCAGCTCTACGTCGAATAGTCCTAGAATTGAAAAATGCGCAGAACTGACAACGGGGGACATCGTGGTCTGGGCCTAGACAAATAATGCACAAGGTATGGATGTCTTGTTGTGGTATTTGTTTTTCACAGAGGAGACAATTATTGACTTTTTCAGACATCGGTTAGTGCAAGAAAAAGGTCCCCAATGGGGTACTTAACTTTAGTCGTTTTCAGACGCAACTTCTACTCTGGCAACGATCGACCGGCACACATGCAAACTGCTTTTGCTTCAGGCTCTACAGCAAGAAAGACTGATATAATGTTGCCAGCTGCTCTCCTTTATACCACTGATGACCTGACGTCAGTCCTCAGGTGACAGCAGCCAGCACAGGGGAAAAGCTTTACTCTGGTATTCAAGCCGACTGAAGGCTACCCAGCAGGGATAACCCAGAAGTGATGACTGCAACAGTGAATACACTTGAACATCTACATTTATGGTAAATGTACACAACTGTACTTTATTCCTATGTCAAGGCTGTTTTCAATATTACTTTTAGTCTTCTAGAGTATTCCTTATTGTCCCAGATTGATGTTTTCTTGGTACTGCAACTTTCCTGCACATTTATCAAGACCAAATGTCATTTTTATATCTGAGGAGGTTTTAACCACTTGTAGTTGTGCTTTCAACTCCTTGTCTGGTGAACCATACAGTTTTAAGTCATCCACAAAAAAGCAGAAGAGAAGTATTTAAGCAAAGTTGTTTTCTACGACCCAAAATATAATCAAGACGTAATCTGTCTAGTAAACTGCTTAAAGGTTTAAGAGTAAGAAAAAACAACAGCAGTGGCAAAAAGTCGCGCTGGAATATCACATTTGAATTCTTATCCCTGGGATAATAAATTTGCCATCTGTCATGGCTTAATTGCAAGGTGATTTGCCTTTGTGTCATGGTCACTTTAATGTAATTTATCATCTACATCTGTGAGCACTCCTTTATCCATGGATATGAGATGCAGTCAATTTTTTTTATTTTTTTATTTTTGGTAATTTGTTCATGCCATACTTAGATTATTTCCCTTTTTACAAATTTTCATTATTTTTTTTGTAATAAATGATCCTTTATTCCATATTACTTTCTTTTGTTCATAGGCTTATAGGTTGATACTAGGCTATCGGCCCTAGGGCCTGTACAAGCCTAACCATAACAATTCCCTGGCTATTTCTTCCCACAATATTTACTTAACATGAACCCCTGTCTAGCAGGGTGACTGATGTGATCCCCGGGGTAAATTTCCTATCTCCCATCCAGTCATCAAGGTTCCTTTTGAAGAGGGCCAAGGAGGTGCTCTGCTTGACATTTATGGGCAGTCGATTCTAGAGTATTGGGAGTCTCTGGGTCAGGAACCTATCCCTCCAGCTTATTTTGTTCATTGTGATGACAAGGTTTAGGTCCCTGGAGCATGTCTCTGAAGGATTGTGATTTCTTTAAGTGTAGCATGTCCAACAGCTCTGTATTTGACATGGCCTTGTGGGTTAAGCAGAGATCGCCTCTGAGTAGACGATATGCGACAGAGTATAGCTGAAGTTGTTTTAGTCGGTCAGCATAGAGCATCTGTTGTAGGCCTGTGATTCTTTTAGTGAGATGTTTCTGTAGCCTTTCCAGTTGTCGCAGATGTCTTGTGAGGTACATACCAGATGGGGCGTTGTACTCTATGATGGGTCTAATGAGGGATGAGTACAGTGGGACAATGACCTCCTTTTTTCTGGATGGAAAGCCCTTAGTGAAGAGGTGTGACACATAGAAGGATTTCCTGACTGTTGTGGCGATGTGGTTATCGAAGCTGAGACCACTGTCCACCTGTGTTCCTAAGTCTCATCCCACTTTCTGTGTTTAGTGTACTGCCACCTATGTTTCCCTTTTTGTTATGTTGCCATGATTGAGTTTGCTTCTAAACAACTATAAACTCTTCATCAATTTGAGTATATAGTTTGTGCATCGTTGGAAGGCAAGTCATTGTTCTATAGTTTTGAAGATGGCTTACAGATTCACTATTAAGAAGGAGTATCATTTTTCATGTTATTATCCAGGTCGATGCTTGTTCAGGTTGCATATATAAGTAATTCTTACTCAGGGCTAAATGATTTTGTAAAGATGTTAATACTTTTAGCCAGAAGATAGATACTGAATCTGGTTCTGAGATTTTCTAGTTAGGGTTTTTCTTTAATTTTGTTTCAACTCCTCTGGCCACTACTTCACCCCATTTTGTATCCTGTACATTTGAACTCCTTACTGCTTCTTTTTTAAATTTGTATCTGTTCGTCTCCTTTAAGTTCCACGGGGTTTTAAAAATGTTTATCCAAAATGTTTATATTTACCCTTTTTTGGTTTTGTTTCTATTCTTGTCTGATTGTATAGATTTGGTGGGGTCACTGAGAGAGTCTGTCATTGTACCTCTGGTGGTGAATTTGGTAGGGTGTCCTATTATGATCCAGTTTAATAAGGATTTCTATATCTTGCTATAATGTATGGAGCTATTAATTAGTTGTGTGAAACTGTGCAAGTTCATGCTGGATGTAGGGGAGTTCTAACCTCTAGGCTATATCCAAACAACTGATATTGATGTCACCTAGTAGTATTTTTTCTTCTGGAATTGTTATGGAAATCTTCCAGTGTAGTTAGATTGTGGCTAGGAGGAATGTTAAGGACAGTAATACATATTTGCTCGTATTTGGTTATTTTCATGAATGTTATAAAAAGCTCTGGTGTACTGAATTTTGGTATTGGTTTGTTGTAGATGTAAATGTGGCCGTTATCCACCTGTGATGGACATTTTGATCTAGGGAGATGGCATTGCTAACATTGCAAAACCAATGGGTACAATTATTATTTATTGTATGTAGTTTCCAGTTAATGTGTGAGTAGTTGAATTCACTCTAAAGTGGATGGGTGTAATAGGTTTAGATATCATATTACTGAGGTAGGTATCATACTCCTCTGGAAATAATGAAGGGATGTGTGGTTGGTCATAATGTTGTAATGGACTGTATTTAGTGCACCAGAAATACACAAGAGTTTAAAAAATGGTGTCTGGAGGGATTTGGCATGAGGTAATTAGGGAACAGATGAATGAGAATACCTCCCTACCATTCACGGATGGTCTGAATGAATGAAAAGGCAGCACACTGAAACCAAGTTTCAGTAACAGTTTATGTATGTCTTTATCTGTGGAGTGTGTGTGTGTGTGTGTGTGTGTGTGTGTGTGTGTGTGTGTGTGTGTGTGTGTGTGTGTGTGTGTGTGTGTGCGTGTGCGTGTGTGTGTGTGTGTGTGTGTGTGTGTGTGTGTGTGTGTGTGTGTGTTTTCAAGTGTAGGGAATGCCCCCAGAATTAAGCTATTTTTCTTCAAACGCCTTGTGTTGGTCAGTGCCACCTTAATGTAGGCTGGACTGGAATCTGCTAAGCTGGTAAGTCCAAGATATGGAACTTGCCTAAAAAAGGCATTATGGAACAAGAAAGTATTAGCTGGTATGCAGAAACTCTAAGTAGAGAAAAAGAGTGAAGTAAGCTAGTTAAAACAATGACTGTTTAAACAGGAAACAATCATCCAGACAGTTATGTTCAGATATTATATATTTAGATGCAGGAGAATGAATAGGAAAGGGGAAGGCATGAAGGAAGATTTCTATACAAGGAACTGAAAAGGCCCTTTGCAGCTAGAGGAGAACTGTTTCAGTTCTCTGAGATTGCAGACAACAATATCTATGTGAGAGATTCCCCACTGATGTATTATAAGCATAAGAGCCTGTCCTGAAACTTCCCAGTGAGTCTGACATTGTATTCTTCTCTGAAAGAATGCACATTGCCTTAATGGAATAAGTCATGATGAATTGTTAAATCTTCGGCAATCTTAGTCTGAAAAGGTGCTAAAACTTTATTCCACCCTGTTTAATTTATGTACCATATTACTGTGGTGCTGTCTGACACCTTTAAGAAAATGTGTGGTGACCATAATTGATTCAGAACTTTTAGAGCACTTGTAAAATACATTGTTTCTATAAGGTTGATGTTTTCATGCCTGTGTTCTGATTCCCACATCCTCTGTCCCTTGATAGCCTGGGAAACAGCACTTGAAGCAAAATCTGAAGCATCTGTGGTCACTGTCTGAGTGGGGCTGGAAGGAGAGAAAGGGACTCCTTTGTTGGATATAACATGATTGGCCCACAAAATTTTTTTCTTTACAAAGTTGAGAACTGGAATAAGAGAACAAGAGTTTTGGGCCCAAACAGACATGAGGAACTGGATATTTCTTATGGGAAATATGGCATGAAGAATCATCGGGTGGAGGGCTGACTGCATTTTGAAAGCATTTATTTAAAAGTTTGCTGAAATAAAAAAAAAAAACATCATTTCTGTTTGTTTGGTTGGTTGGTTTGTTGTTTCCAGTTGTCAGAAGGGTGAATTACCAGGGGACTTAGATGCTTAGATGTCTAATAGCTGTATATTGTTAACCTGTACTTGCAAGCTACTTTTAGTGTGCTTTTACATTAAAAAATTCCAGGGTCATCCATCTTGTGGCAGAAGGTATTTACCTGGGGTCTCTGAGCTGGGAAGCTGTCAGTGAAGCTCAAAAGGTGTTTGTTTATTGTCCAGAGGACACAGGAGTTATTTTTTCAGTTTTTATTTCTGTCTACTATAAATTAGGCATATTTGTGCAGATCTGTTCACTTCCACAAAGCTTTGCAATGCTTTACAACTGTTTCCACTGCACTTAGAGCCATCCAGGCTGAGATAAGCATATTTTCTTGATTATCTTCCTTGCTTTGGTGAGTGCCTGCTACTGATCAATTGCATTTTAAAAGCATTTATTTAACTTTTTGCTGAAAAAAGATATACTTTCTCTGTTTTCTTGCTTCTGATGACTTCTTCTCTGATGTAGGTATGTAAGATTTATCAGCTTGCCTACAATTCATTGCACTATATGTAATTGAGTGTTTATAATGTGAATTTTGAATGCCATGAGTCACTTTATGAATAAACTAGATTAGGTAAGCTGTTGGTGTATTTTCAGTATTTTTTTTATTTTTTCCACTGTAATGTGATAATGGAATTAGTATATATAAGACAGGATGTGGTGGAGGCAGTGGGAGCTTGACAACTGAATAAAAGTATATTTTGTTTCTGAAACTATGCTTTTTGAAATTGAATTTTCAGAAAAGCAAAGCAACTGCTTGTGCTTTGACTGAAAATGGGTAACCCAGACACTTCACTGTGATGGAAGACTGTAGGGCAGATTTAAGATATATTGGAAGGGATTGAATCTCTCATGATAAGTGAATTCCTCAGGTTTTTAGCAACAGAGCTGGATAATGCTGCTTGGTATGTGGAAGTTTTGCCTGTTTACCTGACATGCTTATTTCCATTGCTACAGTCACCAGCAGAATCCAAATGAAATACCCCCAATCCAACTCATTTACAGTGCCTGACATAAGAATCTGTAGTTTACCCTACAAGAGGATACCATTTATTTTGTTTTATTATTTCAAAATGATTTTTAGAATGATTCTTTTTAGTTTGATTTCTCTAAGTTAAAACAAGGTCACCGAACTGGGTTGAAATGTATGTGTGTTTGAGTACAACGTTCTTGTTGGCATGTGTATGTATGTGTACTTGTGTTAAAGACATGAAGGGAAGGCTGTATGTGTATATGATGGTGACACTATTATGTGTATTTCTGAGATATTCTGAAATGTTTGTGCTTGTTTATCTACAAGTTTGGGGGTGAGTAAATGTGAGTTCAGCATATTATTGTTGGATTTTCAGACATTAACATTATAAAAGTGCCTCCTTTTCGCCGTTTTTATTCAGTCTCAGAGTTAGTATATATTTAAGTTGTAGGAGTGTGGGATTAAATGTGGTGCTGTAGGGATTTTGACCCCCTGCAAAATCCTTTTTTAATGGAAGATGTAGTTATACATATTAACTCCCAGTGTCCAAACTAAAAGGCACATAAAATCACACACTGCATTTGTCTAAACATGTTGACTGTAGTGCAAAGTGAGACAGAAACATGCACCAACAAGCACTTTTTTCAAAATGATAAATTGACTAACAATGGTTCTGTCATATATCCATGGTATTAAACAAAACAGCAGAGACAATTCCATTAAATAATGTGATTTTTATTGCACAAGAAAAATATTTGCATAGATACTTCTTTAGCACAGATAAGAAAATAAACGTTGCAATGTCTCTCATATTAGTTCAGCTGCAGTTGCAAGGAGAATTCACACAACTTCCTCCTGTCTCGATTCTCGGTAGAATGCTTCCATGCCACTTAGGTTCTTCCAGCTTGTCACTTCTTTGATACATTACACTTTCCAGAACCTCTGTTCAAGGCAGAAATGTCCCTGCATCAATAAGGCAACATCCCTAATTACCAGGGCCACATCACTCTTTTTAATACATCACACAATAAGATTATTGCTTTGCAACAGGACTCTCTTTGGCAACTTCTCTAACACAAACCCATTTAAAAACAGTTTACAACATATTATTTACAGTATATTTGCTATTTACAACAAAATACTTTATGGTACCACAACATTATTTTATCATTCTTACACTCACAGGGCAAGTACCACTAGTACCTTAACTACATGGGCTAAAGGTGGCAGCTATCCTGGTTGTAAGATGTCAGGGATCACAATCAGCAGTCAGTTGTCATTCATTGCCAGTGATTGAGCTCTGTCAAATGAATAGGTTTAGTAGATTAGAGTGATTAGACTGCAGTCTTTGCTACTACAGTTTAACAATTTAAGGGAGGCATTTCCCTTTTCTTTTTGGTATTCAACTTAGTAAGTGTGGACTGCTCAGTGCACCAAATAGGATTCATATGAGTTTCAAGGCTGTTTTAGCCTAATAACCATGTAGGCCTTGCCAATAGTCACTGTCATGCCTTACATATGGTATAAGTGACCCTGTAGACAGTGTTCTTGCAGCAAGCCTTGGTATGGGTTGTATGTGTACAAAATGTGTGAATCATATGAACTGTCTGGGTGATACACAGACATATTACAAATAATAGCCTGGGCATTACAGACCACCTAGCATATTATGGAGTGAAACCCCTTCCAGTTAGTATATTTCAGGCCATCTGCATCTGATTAATCCTTGATAGTAACATGGGTACACTCTATACTTCCTGGCACATCAGAGAAATGGATGATGTCACAAAATAGTCCATACACTGTTGGTTCTCAACTCCCTGCTGTCTTGAGCTACCATTTATGCTCTTTCACATACTGTAGCATAATGTTTTGGAAATGGTATGGCTGTGATACACCTAATATGACACCCCTAGCTTCATGGAATGTCCCTGTACCTAAGACGATCATTGCTACCCATACCATTGTATCCACATGATTGGGCACACCAGACAACCACCAGGATTTTGATTGTGGATAGGCAAGATTGACTAGGTCCTTTACTGCATGCCTATCCACTCAGAGAAATTGGTCCATGTCTTATCAGACTTTTGTGTGATAGTAGGACAGGTGTCTGTTTCTCCTTCTGTATAGTATAGGTAGTCATGACACACAACATTGTGAACACTGGCTCTAACAGTGGCTCTCAACACAAGCTACTGCTGCTATTCCTGTCATGGCTTCCATCATGCACACCATGATTCTTGCAGTTCAGAATTGGTATGCACTGCTCTACAGTACCACATTTTTATATATTTTAAAGTGGTCCACCATTTGGTCTGCCATTTTGGATTCCTTTATTTTGAAAGGACAGAATCAGTCCCTTGACCATAATCACTTTGTCAATACTCACCCTCATAGGGTGTCACTTGTCAGCAGAATGCAAAACAAATCAGATGTGGGATGAATTTGCAGGCACCCATCCAATCAGCATGGTTTGATTTAAAAGGAACTGTGGTTATCACTGTTTTCTACATAATAGAAAGATTGATGACTGTAGCAGCCCAACCTGCAACAATGGACACATTGATTAATAATAAATCTGTCCACCTATCTTGTCTTCTTTATTTATTGATGAAGATGAAATGGTTTTAGTTTGAGGGTTTGTGAACACATTTGATTTTTAGAAGTGTAGAAAACCAAAGGAGGTTTAGTCCCTAGTACAAAATAGTAGAGTTTTGTCTTGATAGCTGAGAGACTTTAGTTTATCACATTTTTTTCTTCTTTTTGCAGTTAGAAATCTCTGGGCTTTTCTAGCTGTAGGATGTATTTGGATAGATATATACTAATAGAGGCTTTATGTTTTTGGTTGGATCAAGGCAAAGTGTAGTGAAATGAGAACTTTTTTTTGTCCTATATGCAATACATATTAAATGTTTAATTGGGCTATACAGAATGATTTCCTAAGTACTGTTACTATGTAGTGTTCAAAGGCTAGAGAGTAGTAAACAAAGGTACACAGATGTCTAACTCTGTATGTCTGGAGTCAAATGTCATCTATACTGTAGGTTGCTGCTGAGACTTGATGCATTGAATGAATGATGTATTTGTTAACAGGGTAAAGCACTGATCCATGTGGACAATTTTGAGGTTCAGTCCAGGGTTTACAACCAGATAGAAACAGATGTAAGTTAATATAAGATGTTGATCACACCGTAATTTGCATTGAGAAAATGAAAACAATAATACAATCAAGGGTTCAAAAACAATTGCGGAATTAAGCAGTACAAGATTGGCAATAGATTGCTAAACTTTTTACTGTATCAGGACATAGAGTAGCCTTTGCTATACCGCATAATGAATATTGTACCACACTGTGAACTCTAGTTACACATACTATGTTACACTGATCACATAATGAATATTGTACCACACTGTGAACTCTAGTTACACATACTATGTTACATTGATCACATAATGAATATTGTACCACACTGTGAACTCTAGTTATACATACTATGTTACATTGATCACATAATGAATATTGTACCACACTGTGAACTCTAGTTACACATACTATGTTACATTGATCACATAATGAATATTGTACCACACTGTGAACTCTAGTTACACATACTATGTTACATAGATCACATAATGAATATTGTACCACACTGTGAACTCTAGTTACACATACTATGTTACATTGATCACATAATGAATATTGTACCACACTGTGAACTCTAGTTACACATACTATGTTACAGTGATCATACCTCTCAACCTTGTAGCACAAGAAATCTAGGCAAAGCCAAAATTAATGGGAAACAAAGGCCAAAACTAGGGACAATTTTTAAATATTGCTTTTACAATCTTAGAAAGTTGCTAGAATAAAAGGTTTTGTGTTACCATGCATTTTCTGAAGGATATGAAGGCTGAAACTGAAATGACTGTCATTATTTTATTAATTCAGACCTCACTGATTTGCCAGAAAACCAAATGTTTTATCAGGAACTTATAAACAAAGACATTGGCAACCTTCAAACACTGGACCCCACCCAGTTTGGTTTTGTGAAGGGTCAATCTTGTCTCCTCAACCTGATTGACTTATTTGAATCAGTCTCCAGGGCCGTGGACGATGGTAAGATGGTCCACACAGCCTACCTGGACCTCGCCAAGGCCTTTGACACCATCCCCAACTCTGGAATCATAGATAAACTTACTAAGCTGGGCATTAATCCCTACGTCACTCAATGGGTCGCAAACTGGTTTACTGACAGAACCCACAATGTAAAAGTCACCGAATCCAAATTCACCTCCAGACAAGTGACAAGTGGAATACCACAGGGTTCAGTCCTGGGACTGCTTTTGTTTGGCATCTACTTCTCCGAAGTACAGGCCAACACCAAGGGACACTGGCTAACAAAGTTCGCAGATGAGTGCAAACTACTGGGAGCCATTATTGAATCCCCAAGTGATGTGGATATTCTACAAAACAGCCTTACAGAGACAGATGCTTGGTGCCAGAGCTATGGGCTCAAGCTCAATGCCAAGAAATGTATAGTTATCAAATTTGGAAAAAAACATGTACCCATGAATTACCACATAAGTGGCAGTACACTAAACACTGAAAGTGTGATAAGGGACTTAGAGACACAGGTGGACAGTGATCTCACCTTCGATAACCACATCACCACAACAGTCAGGAAATCCTTCTGTGTGGCACATCTCATCACTAAGGGCTCTTCATCCAGAAAAAAGAAGGTCATTGTCCCACTGTACTCACCCCTCATTAGACCCATTATAGAGTACAATGCCCGGTTCGGTATGTACCTCACAAGACACCTGCAGCAGTTGGAAAGGTCTCAGAAATACCTCACTAAAAGAATCACAGGCCTAAAACAGATGCCTTATGCTGACCATCTAAAAAAACTCCAGCTATACTCTGTCGCATATCGTCTGCTCAGACGATGGCCATGTCAAACCCAGAGCTGCTGGACATACTACACTTAAAGAAATCCCAGTCCCTCAGAGCCACACACTCCAGGGATCTAAACTCGGCCATCACAATGAACAAAACATACTAGAGGGATAGGCTCCTGTCCCAGAGACTCCCCATATTCTGGAATAGACTGCCCATGCATGTCAAACAGAGCGCCTCTTTGGCCATCTTCAAAAGGAACCTTGATGACTGGATGGGACGATAGGAAATTCACCCCAGGGATCACGTCAGTCACCCTGCTAGACAGGGGACCAGGAAAGTAAATGTCCTGTGTAGAAATAGCCGGGGACCTATTATGGTTAGGCTTGTATAGGCCCTAGGGCCAATAGCCTAGTACCAACCTATGAACCTATGAACCTAGGAACAGATCTCATGTCAGTCGCCCTGCTAGACAGGGGACCAGGAAGGTAAATGTCCTGGGTAGAAATAGCCAGGGAACTGTTATGGCCAGGCTTGTATAGGCCCTAGGGCTGATAGCCTAGTACCAACCTATGAACCTATGAACCTAGGAACAAATCTAAAATATGAGACAAAAATCTGGACATTCTGCGAAAATCTGAACAGTTGGTAGCTGTCATTGATATACTGTATGTTCAACAAAACTATGAAAACATAAATTCACACCACTTCACATTGAAAGACTAGTAAACATGCAGTATTTTACACTGAGATATATAAATCTGGAAGGGGAGGCAGTAGAAGAAGGATTTATGGATGAAACAGGTGAGAAGGGAAAGTATAGCTTGGTGTGTTGAGGTTGGGAGAAGTGAGAAAGTTGAAGGTTTGGTAAGCAAAGATTCAGGGTAATGAATTATACAAGTAGAGGAGGAACAAGATAGAAAGGGAAGCTGTATGAAAAGGACCTTTATAGGGGATGGCAGTAAATTGTTTGTTATCTGGGGTAATCCAGACACCACTACATTTCTACCACTACATGCACTGTCTGTAAGAAAACAAAGTACATTAAATATATTTGAGGTGCATATGCAGAAACAGATGGAGTTTCCTATCTGCCAGTTCTGCTCATACTGAGCATTCCTGGTACAAACGAGATATGCCATGGAAGGCCAGGCTGGTTTTGCAAGTAATGCTGCCATAGGGGAGGAAGCATTGCTCTTAGACCATTCCATATGTGTAGACGTTGGTGTCCACCACCATAGTAAAGCCCATGGTTCCTTGTGGAGCAATGGCATCTCTTATGCTGCCTCCCACAGAAAGGTTGCTATTCACTACATTTTGGCATAGTTGTACTTTCCCAGTAAATTAATTTTAATAAATAATAGAGAAGCTGGCAACACCAATCAGACAGGGCATTTTGTTGTAGCGCATATAAAACCACAGTATTTACAGAGTCTGTGTCTCTGCCATAGAAGCTAAGATCACCTGAATCAATGTGAATGACTAAAAAATATTTTTGACAAGTACAAGTGTATTCCATGTTTTCCCTGTTTGTGAGTCCACCACTGAAGTGGGTGCCCATTATGTGATAAAGGCTGGTAAAATTATAGGGTACACAGAGCAGGCATTACCAAAATAAACTCAAGCCACGAAGGGTACTCTCTATTTCTTCCCTCTCATTACTATGAATATACAGTGGATTGTTCTGCCTCACTAGAAGTGCACAGACAGCATAAAAACATGCATCCACAGACCCCAGGAGTATAACCTCTATAACTGTTGCATTGTTGCAAAGCTATGACTACAGTACTACCATAAAGAAAAAAATACATGCTGTTTTACTGTGCAGGGTACTGTCACCAGGAATAACACAAATGCTATCACTCCTAAACAGTGATGGGTGTGTGTAGCAGCCTAATCAATGCAGAAGCAGTGTCACCTGTGAAAGAGGTATTAGACTGAAATGGGGTAGCAAGTATGAGAGTTTGGTTTTAAAAATGCTGGCTGTGCATGAACTGGACCATAGTGGCAGCTTTGGAATTGAACCCGTCTGCAAGGCAATTTATTCATTATCTATCGTCAAAGTATATTGTTTTGTATTGTTTTACTGTACTTACAGTTTCATTACATTAGCAGCCATACTCTAGTTATACTTTCACTGCATAGGAAACCTTATAGCTTTATTGTTTAGTTGAAATATGTTAGTCCCAGGTTAGCTTACGTTTGAGTAAAACATTAAGTATTTTCCAGTATCATTGTATCTGCCCCATCATTACCACCAGCACATATACTTTGTTCACTGGGTGTGTTGTACCAGTTTTCTTTGACTGTGACCATGATTTTATATCACAGATTTCCATGCTCCACCATTCGGCTTCATGCTTGCTCTGTCTGTGCTACATTCTACTTTAAGATCTTAGGATCATCTGAAGAAATACAGCAGAATCTCTCTATATAGTCATAGATGCTAACATAGAAATGGACCAGTACTTGATTATATATCACCGCTAGTTGATAGTAAATAGGGTCTGGCCCCATATCTCTGATAAACAGAGACAGTCAGTAACAGCCAAACTAACATATCATTCACATAATCTCTAAAAACTTCCCAACTAACATACCTCTCCTAATAAATGTCCATGATACATAGGGACACAACTGGGTTGTGTTGCATGACTAGGCTTAGGTTGCATGACTAGGCTTATTAAGGCCCTGGTGGTTGTTAGCCTATATACTTGTGAACCTTTGTTAACATGAGGCTGAATGCCCATAATTGTGCTATACAGTTGATCTACTATATTTTTGCACTGTTATAAAGCTTTTTTTATTGTTTCACTGCATTTATGTACTGTTTTAAACTGTTTTAACATTACTTAACTGTAAACTGCTTTTTCATACTGAGAGTTGTATTTTCTGTTTGTGATTGCTCTATCCGAACCTTTATGTGCATTTTTGTCTGTTAAAAGCATTCTCTAGTCTGCTCCTTGATCTGTTTAAAACTTTCATTTAGTGGCTACAGCTACTGTAATTTGTTTTATCCCCACTCACCCACCCTCCCTAGTGTTATGTGTTTTTATACTTGGTGGCTTTGCAGTTGCCCGCCCATACTGTATATTTGATCTGTGACACTCCTCCCAGTCTAGTGTCATTAGTTCACTCAATCTAATAGAGAACATTTGTGAAGGCCAACCCACTCAGATTCTTAATGTTGAATTAACTTCTGTTCAAGCTTTCTCCATTTCCACTTTACTGGAAAAAAAAATTCTAAGCTTGCTTCCCCCCTTTCCTGTGGCAGGTCAGATATGGATTTGCTGTGTCCAGGACTGTTTGGGAGCTCCTAAGCCCCCCCCCCCACTTAACTGGGGTTAAACTATTCCTGGCGCCATAAAGTCTGTTTTTCAAAATTTCCCTTGCAACCAGCCAGCTTTTTAGTTTTAGCACTCATCTGTTTCTTTGATCTCAGCACTTGTTCAGAACTCATTGTAAGCACTAAATAAGTTACAAATTACTACAGCACTCAACTTTCCTCACTTGTCTAGAGGAAAACAGTTTTTAGTACTTAATAAATAAGCACCTATTCAGGCATGTCTAAAGGTCAGCTCCCAGTGTTTTCTCCTGTCTACCTGATATATCTGGGCATCTTGAGACAATGCAGCAATTGCCTCATTTACACAGACAACCCTCTCCTCCTACCACCCAACACTACGACCTGTGAGAGATGCACTTATATAGCCAAACTGGAAGCAAAGCTCTCTTTACCAAAGACAGGCCTAGACAGTCAAGAGGAGAAGGTAAACACTTGCACCGCACCACACTCATCACATAGTACCTCAAAACCTACACCACCAAAACACACACACAGAACCACAAAACACACACCTACATTCATGGAGGCTCTCTGTACTAATCTGCCCAAACAACAGAGACCTCCAAAGTAGAAATGCAAGCAACCTCCACCCCCCAACACAACCCAAATGACACATAGTCCACATACTCAGTGTGCCACTCAACTACAGCCCATAAGGCATAACGTACCCAACACTCTAGTCATAGGTGACTATAGTCAGACACACTGATGTTCCACTCACCAGGCTAAACAAGGAAAAAGTTACTGTCAGCTGCCTGTCAGGTGCCAGGATCCGCCACATAACGCATGCACTCAGATCACTCCACAACAAGTACAAATATGACTCGTTCATTGTCCATGTCAGTGTGAATGACCTGAGACGTACCTCCCTGGACTACATGAAAAGAGACATGGAGGAGCTCTCTGATCTTGTAGCCCAGGCCGGTATGTCCCTTGCCCTGAGTAGCATCCTGCCATCACCCAGAATGACACCACAGTACAAGGACAAAATGATTGACTTTAACAATTGGCTAAGCTTCTGGTGTCATTCTAAGGGAATCCAGTATCTGTCTGCCTGGGATGACATGATCGACAGACCACGCTGCTTTGCCAGAGATGGCCTGCACCTGTCACCCTTGGGATTCTGGATACTGGCAAAGGCTCTTGCCACCCCTATAGTGCCTTTTTTAGGCAAGGTTCAAATGACAAATTCACCACCGTAACAGGTACAAGCAAGCAAAATCTGAGGGTAATGCTACTCAATGCTAGAAGTCTAAACCTCAAAATGCACTCACTCGAGGCACTCCTTAAAATGGAGAACATTGACATCTGTGCAGTGACAGAGACCTGGTTCAAAGCTCCAGAGAGCACCCCTGCATTGCCAGGCTATAATTCATACCACACCTTTTGGCCACCAAACCCAGACCGAAACACTAAAGGTGGAGGCGTGTCCATATTCATTAAGGATATCCACACCTCCAAGCTAGTTGCTCAGCATAATGCATCTGAGATTATCCAAGTTCAACTAACTCTGGGCAAAACCGCAATCCAGATTGTAGCTTGCTACAGACCCCCTACCATGCCCCAGGTTTCCCACTCCTCTTTTCTTGATACACTGGAAAATA
Source organism: Protopterus annectens (assembly GCF_019279795.1). Classification (NCBI taxonomy): domain Eukaryota; kingdom Metazoa; phylum Chordata; order Ceratodontiformes; family Protopteridae; genus Protopterus; species Protopterus annectens. Next base: position 626,326,824 of record NC_056745.1, on the reverse strand, counting down.
TTAAGGTACAACCCAACACTCTAATAATGGGTGATTTCAACTACCCTACCATTAACTGGGAAAACTACTCATGTACCAACTCTTTTGCTCAACGTTTTCTGGAAATCATCAATTCCAACACTTTGGATCAACTTATCCACACCCCCACCAGAGGCAGCAATATCCTAGACCTGGTCATCACCAACATGGGTGACCGGTGTTCCACACCAGAGGTCAGCTCCTTGTTGGTCAGATCCGACCACATGCTAATCACCCTAGACATCCACATCCCGCTCCCACCCCCCATTAGGAAAACAACCGTAAACAATTTCTCCAAAGCCAACTTCACGCTTCTTAAGACAGAAGTGGCAAACTTCATGACACCCATGCAGATGGACAATAGAGGTACGACTGCTGAATCCTACACAAATGCACTTTATAAGCACTTACACATGTGCATGGATCGTGCTATCCCTAACAGAACCAAGATGCTATCCTCCAAAAAAAGGAAGCCAATCTGGTGGTCTTCTGCCATAAACAAACTCTACAACAGAAGAAAGAAACTGTTGCGAAAAAGAGTAAAATCCCACGATTGGAGGAACTCCCTGGTCAGCCTCAGTAAGAAGCTGAGATCCCTCATAAAATCATCCAAAGTTAGTTATGAAAACAAAATTGCCACTGATTCTAAAGACAACCACAAAGCATTCTATAGCTATGTTAAAAATCTCAATGGCAACACTCAGATCTGCTCTGAGTTACAGTACAATGGCACTAAATATACAGCACCAACTGATATTGCCAACATCCTGGCAGATAGGTTCAGTGCTAACTTTACCCCCCTCTCACCCCTTAAAGGGCCCATCTTTATACCGGAAGAATGCAAAGTTCCTGTAATCATGGCCGCACAGGTAAAAACTTCACTCTCCAAAGCCAAGAACACAGCATCCATGGGACCTGACAACATCCCAGGCTGCCTTCTACATGAACTACAGAATGAACTGGCACCCCACCTAAGTACTGTGTTCAGTCATAGCCTCACCTCAGGCTTTGTGCCCATTGAATGGCGCACCGCGACAGTTATCCCACTCCACAAAGGGGGGGCCACAACAGACCCCGGGAACTACTGCCCCATTAGAGTGACGAGCCTCGTCTGCAAGGCCATGGAACGTATCATCATGGAACTCATAAACAAAGACACTGGAGATCTCCAAACCCTGGACCCCACACAGTTTGGGTTTGTAAAAGGCAAATCATGTCTCCTAAACCTGATAGACTTCTTTGAAGTAGTCACCAAGGCCATGGATAAGGGTAAGGTGGTTCACACAGCCTATCTAGATCTCGCCAAGACGTTCGACACCATCCCCCACTCTGGAATTATAGATAAACTCACTAAACTAGGTATATATCCCTATGTCACAAGATGGGTTGCCAACTGGCTTACTGAAAGAACCCACACTGTGAAAGTAGCAGACTCCAAATCAGACTTCAGACCAGTGACAAGTGGAGTACCACAGGGTTCAGTCCTGGGTCCAGTCCTGTTTGTTATCTACTTCTCTGAAGTACTGGCTAACACAGAAGGTCTTTGGCTAACTAAATTCTCAGATGACTGCAAGCTAGGAGCCATAAATGAAACTCCTAACGATGTGGACATCCTACAAAAGGGCCTCAATGAGACAGATGCCTGGTGTCAAAGACATGGTCTCAAGCTCAATGCCAAAAAGTGCATTGTCATCCCCTTTGGTAAAAATTCTGTACCCATGAACTACCACATAGGCGGTAGTCTACTTAACACCGGAAGTGTGATAAGAGACCTTGGGACACAGGTGGACAGTAGTCTCTTCTTTGATAATCACATCACCAAAGTGGTCAGGAAATCCTTCTACGTGGCACACCTCATCACAAAAGGTTTCTCATCCAGAAAAAAAGAGGTCATTGTTCCCCTCTACTCATCACTCATTAGACCCATTATAGAGTACAACGCCCCTTTTGGTATGTACCTCACAAGACATCTACAACAACTGGAAAGGCTGCAAAAATACCTCACAAAGAGGATTACTGGCCTCAAACAGATGACTTACGCAGACCGTCTCAAAAAACTCCAGCTTTACTCCGTCGCATATCGCCTACTCAGAGGCGATCTCTGCCTAACATACAAAGCTATGTCAAACCCAGAGCTGTTAGACATGCTCCACTTAAAGAAATCCCAATCCCTCTGAGCTACACGCTCTAGGAACCTAAACCTTGTCACCACAATAAACAGAACATACTGGAGGGATAGATTCCTGTCCCAGAGACTTCCCATACTCTGGAACAGACTACCTATCTATGTCAAACAGAGCTCCTCATTAGCACTCTTCAAGAAAAATCTTGATGATTGGATGGGTAATAGGAAATTCACCCCGGGGATCACTTCTGTGGTTCTGCTTGACAGGGGCACAGGAAAATAACTTTCTTGGGTGGTGAAAGCCAGGGTACATTTTTGGCTAGGCTTGTATAGGCCCTAAGGCCAATAGCCTAGTACCTACCTATGAACCTATGAACCTATAATAAGCCAGTTGTAAGTCCAGTGTTAACCCCCATTTTTATTCTCTTTAGATTTAAGTTATTCTTTTTAGGCCTGATAGGGCTGCCAGGATATCATCATTTGAGATATTCTCAGCTCCCAATATGCCTATATGGTACAGTTAGCTACTTGACCAAAGTTCATGTAGCATATGCCAGCTATCTCTTGCAGTCATCTGACCAAAGAATGTTGTCATTTTCAACTGTCCTACATGAGGAATTCCTTTGCATCTCTGAAAAAAAATCTCTCATTCATACCCAGCCACTGGGGTTGCACAAGCCAGTGCATTTCTTTGTGCTGGTCCCAAGCCTGGATAAATGGGGAGGATTGTGTCAGGAAGGGCATCCAGCATAAAACTTGGTCAAATTATTAATGCGGACACCAGTAAATATTTACATACCGGATCAGTCGAGGCCCGGGTTAACAACGACCGCCACCAGTACTGTTAGCCAGCAGGGTGCTGGCGGAAATTGTGCTACTGTTGGCTGAAGGAGGAGAGGAGGTGGAAGGCTTGGCTGAAGGCAGGAAGAGAGGAGAAAGGCTAGGATTGTGGTAGTGAGGGTCGGAACTTTTGAATGTTGGCAGTATGACTGGTATAGGGAGAGAGCTAGCCGATATGATGGACAGAAGGAAGGTTAGTATAGTGTGTGCAAGAGACCAGATGGAAGGGGCGTAAGGCTGGGTGTATCGGTGGTGGGTTCAAATGTTTTATCATGGTGTGGATGGGAGGAGAAATGGCATAGGAGTTATCTTGAAGGAACAGTATTCTAAGAGTGTTTTGGAGGTGAAAAGAGTGTTGGATAGAGTGATGTTTTTGGAGCTGGAAATTGATGGTGTAATGATGAATGTTGTTAGTGCATATGCTCCACAAGTTGGGCGTGCGATGGACGAGAAAGAAACATTTTGGAATGAGTTGGATGAAGTGGTGATGACTGTACCCAAGGGTGAGAGAGTGATGATTGGAGCAGATTTCAATGGGCATGTTGGTGAAGGGAACAGAGGGGATGAGGAAGTGATGGGTAGGTATGGTGTTAAACAAAGTAATGCAGAAGGTCAGATGGAAGTGGATTTTGCGAAAAGGATGGACATAGCTGTGGTGAATACATATTTTAACAAGTGGGAGGAGCATAGGGTGACATACAAGAGTGGAGGAAGATGCACACAGGTGGATTATATCTTATGTAGGAGGGCCAGTTTGAAGGAAATTGGAGACTGTAAAGTGGCGACTGTGGAAAGTGTAGTTAGGCAGCATAGGATGGTGGTTTGTAAGATGGCGTTGGTGAACAAGAAGAGGAGGTGGAGTGTGAGGACAGCACCAAGGATCAAATGGTGGAAACTGAAAAAGGGTAATTGTGAGGTGGAGTTCAAGGAAGAGTTAAGACAGGCACTGGGTGGCAGTGAAGAGTTACCACAGAGCTGGGTAACTACATCAGAGCTAGTAAGGGAGATGGCTAGAAAGGTGCTTGGTATGACATCTGGACAGAGGAAGGACGACAAGGAGACATGGTGGTGGAATGAGGAAGTACAGGAGAGTATACAGAGAAAGAGGTTGGCAAAGAAGAAGTGGGATTGTCAGAGAGATGAAGAAAGTAGAAAGGAGTTTAAGGAGATGAGGTGCATGGCAAAGAGAGAGGTGGCGAAGGCTAAGGATAAGGCACATGAAGAGTTGTATGAAAGATGGACACTAAGGAGGGAGAAAAGGACCTGTACCGATTGGCTAGACAGAGGGACCGAGCTAGGAAAGATATGCAGCAGGTAAAGGTGATAAAGGATAATGAGGGAAACATACTTACAAGCGAGGAGAGTGTGTTGAGCAGATGGAAAGAGTACTTTGAAGGGTTGATGAATAAAGAGAATGAGAGGGAGTGAAGGTTGGATGATGTGGGAATATTGAATCATGATTAACAAGGAGAAAGTAAGGATAGCTATGAAGAGGATGAAGAATGGAAAGGCTGTTGGTCCAGATGACATTCCTGTGGAAGCATGGAGTTGTTTAGGTGAAATGGCAGTGGAGTTTTTAACCAGATTGTTTAATGAAATTTTGGAAAGTGAGAGGATGCCTGAGGAATGGAGAAAAAAGTGTTTTGGTACCGATTTTTAAGAATAAGGGAGATGTGCAGAGCTGTAGTAACTACTGAGGGATTAAATTGAGCAGTCACAGCATGAAGTTATGGGAAAGAGTAGTGGAAGCTAGGTTAAGAAGGGACGTGATGATTAGTGATCAGCAGTATGGTTTAATGCCGGGAAAGAGCACTACAGATGCAATGTTTACTCTGAGAGTGTTGATGGAGAAGTACAGAGAAGCAGAAGGAGTTGCATTGTGCTTTTGTAGACCTAGAGAAAGCATATGGCTGGGTGCCTAGAGAGGAGTTGTGGTATTGTATGAGGAAGTCGGGAGTGTCAGAGAAGTATGTAAGAGTGGTACAGGATATGTACAAGGGTAGTGTGACAGCGGTGAGGTCTGCGGTGGGAGTGATGAATGCGTTTAAGGTGGAGGTGGGATTACATCAAGGATCAGCTCTGAGTCCTATCTTATTTGCAATGGTGATGGACAGGTTGACAGACGAGATCAGACAGGAGTCCCCGTGGACTATGATGTTTGCAGATGACATTGTGATCTCTAGTGAGAGTAGGGAACAGGTGGAGGAGACCCTGGAGAGATGGAGATATGCTCTAGAGAGAAGAGGAATGAAGGTCAGCAGGACTAAGACAGAATATATGTGTGTGAACGAGAGGGAGGATAGAGGAATGGTGAGGATGCAAAGAGTAGAGGTCGCGAAGGTGGATGAGTTTAAATACTTGGGGTCAATAGTTCAGAGTAACGGTGAGTGCGGAAGAGAGGTAAAGTGGAGAGTACAGGCAGGATGGAGTGGGTGGAGAAGAGTGTCAGGAGTGATTTGTGACAGACGAGTACCAGTAAGAGTGAAAGGGAAGGTCTACAAGAGGGTAGTGAGACCAGCTATGTTATATGGGTTGGAGACAGTGGCATTGACAAAAAGGCAGGAGTTATAGCTGGATGTGGCAGAGTTAAAGATGTTAAGATTTGCACTGGGTGTGACGAGGGTGGACAGGATTAGGAATAAGTATATTAGAGGGTCAGCCCAGGTTGGAAGGTTTGGGGACAAAGCCAGAGAGGCAAGATTACGTTGGTTTGGACATGTGCTGAGGAGGGATGCTGAGTATATTGGGAAAAAGATGCTAAGGAGGAAGCTACCAGGTAACAGGAAAAGAGGAAGCCCTAAGATAAGGTTTATGGATGTGGTGGGAGAGGACATGCAGGTGGTTGGTGTGAAAGAGCAAGATGCAGAGGACAGGAAGAAATGGAAACAGATGATCTGCTGTGGCAACCCCTAACGGGAACAGCCGAAAGAAGATGATGATTCATACATGTCAGTCAGTACATGAAAACTAACACAACCATAAAACAGAAACAATAACAACAGTGGTTACTTTTAGCAACAAAGGGCACAGGCAGCATAGTAGTAGAATCTCATAACTTGGTTCCCTTCCCCACAAATGGTGCAACCCTGGAGGATATTCATATTAGCTAGAGGGATTTGTGGGGTGCAGCCACACACAACATGTATGACAACCTTTACAGAATCATTTGAGTAACAGGGGAGTTATTCATAAAGGCAAAGTTTGTCAACGAGTTGGCAGTTGAGCAGTACAAATAACTAGTACTATAGAACATTAACAGAGGTAAAAGACTACCCTTCCCTTACACTATTTTAAGATTCCCCTTCCAAGGCTGCATAGTTTTTGGGACAAGCAGTTATTGCTATAAACTCTGTAATTCACTTGGTACAAAGTTGTGTGAGTTCAGAGTGGGCTTATTCAAGTAGAAGGACTGTGGGTGGAACAGTCCTGACATGGGGTGCAGCAGAACTGGCAAGGTGCATTACTGCTCTTTCTTTGTTTTTATATGTCAGGTTATTATCTCACATTTATTTTTTTATATCACTTTTCACCAGCTTGCAGGTACCCTTCGTTTATGTTTGGTATGTTGTTTTTCAATGACATGTGAGTCAGGGTTATAAAACAGCCTTTTATAAGTCTATTGCAAACCCTGATTCCTTTGGGTATGGTATTTGTTAGACAGGAGGAATGCATTTCATCGACTTTCTGAAACTTTGTAGTGATGGCACAGTGAGCTTTTAGGTTGCATAAGGTTTGTAATGCAATGTGGTAAGCTGCATAAACAAGCAGAAAAGAAAAAAAAATACCTTGCCTATTTATATTAAAAACGAAATAGAACACAGTTATGTAAAACCACCAGAATTTATTGTAGCAAAGATTTTGGGTTTCCCCTTGCTCAGTGCTAGGGAAACCCGAAAGCTTTGCTGCAATAAATTATGGTGGTTTTACATAACTGTGTTCTATTTCGTTTTTGATATTTGGACTTTGTGTATTGAACGCAGTACACCACAGTGTTTCTCTTTATTGGTTGGATCCTATTTATATTAAAACAGCTTTAGGAGAGTTCAGATTTTACAGTTTTTTTGAATAAGCTCAATAAAATTCCTTCTGAGTGGTACTCATGCTGAACGGTTTTACAGATGACCTTCCTGAAGCACTGTTTGCATGTTAGGACCAGGGATAATTCTTTAGCAATGTGGAACAGTAGTGTGTCTTTTCTACATGTCTACTATTGAAAGATGACTTAGCTATTGAGTGCTTCTAATGTAACAGTGCACCTTTTTTCTATCACATTCTGATTAGTCCTCCTCCACCAACAGTAATGCATTTTGTACTGCTCATCTAGGGACATAATTGTGGTCCCCTTTTCTCATATAACGAACAGCAGTAAAACCCACCACAGCAATAAACTGAAGGGGACATTATGTAAAAGCACATCAACGAGCAGTAAAATCCATTACATCTTTTTCCATTAGATGTACACCCAAACAACTGTGCTGCAGAAAATATTTAAAAGAAAAACACATTTGTGTCTGCCTCCAAAGTGAAAGATGCAAAAAAAAAAAAAAAAAAAAAAAACAAACAAACAAAAAAAGCAGTAACTCATATAAGCACTTCTTCCCTACATTTCAAAGTGTAGTGATATGGTTTTACTATAAGCATGGGGCTGTAAATAAAAGAGCACACAGAGGAACCTGTTAGCATTTCCTGCATACCTCTCAAGTGCACCTCATTACGAGGAACGTACCTCATTTGGGGTCTTAAAAAGTTCACATTCCTCAAAGTTCCACATTGAAAGACTCTGTCACACATTCAGTGTTAGGGATTTTTTTTAGTGAAATCCATTCTAAATAGAAATTAATCATATTAATTCATTAAAAGATCTTCTTTATAAGTAAAACCAGCATAGTTTAACCATCCTATGACCTTTCTAGTTGAAGCTGTTAGTAAGCCATTAGTATGTGTTCCACATTTTGCCCATTTGTTCCATATTCTGAGGGCTACTGTTTCTCATTTTAGAGATGGAAGGTCGAGAGCTATGATTTCTTGAAATGTTAAATTACCCTTCCCCCAAGGTACTGAAACCTGAGCCCTCACACTAAAAGCTGAATGTAAACAATAGGATCACCTAACCTACCAGCTTAATCAAAACATGGGAATCTTGACACTCTCCCTTTAAGTAAACTTTTTTTTATTATATGACAGTTTATATGACTTCCAAAACATACATCTCTCTTAATTTCTTTAATATTTTTCCCTTTGCTTCACTCTCTGTATGTTTGTCCCAAATCTTATCCCTAAAATATCTATAACTTTGTTGTTAAACTGAATACCTCCTATATTATCCATTATTCCAATCCCACTTTTGTCTTTACTTATACATAAACCAAGCATATTTAAATACTGATTTAATTTTCTGATTCATTCTTCTATCCACTCCTTATTTTTTCATGACCAACACTATGTTGTTGTTGTTTATCTTTCGGCTTTTCCCGGTTAGGGGTCATCACAGCGGAACTCCGGTTCTACTAATGATTGGCAGTAGATTTTCACGAATGCCGAGTTGCCAGTACGCCCATTTAAGCATGTCTTTCGAATGCCCACCCAACCACGGGCATTAGAAAGACATGCGTAAATATCATCTGAATAAGTAAGAATTTATGGAATTAATTTGTATTCCTTCTGTTATTTTATATCATGCCATGCTCAGCATGCTATTTATTTTACTAATAACCACATTCATAACTAATGCGAATAAAAAAACTGCTTGCCAGGCATCCCTGTCTTATACTGCACTCTATTTTTATATTTTTCATTTAACCATCCATTTAATATCACGTTCATATTATTATTCTTATATACTGACATAATTATTTTATTATTTTTGTCACTTATACTATAATCTCTTAATATATCCCATAAAACATCATATTGAAGTCTATCAAGTGCTTTACTCACATCTCCTACCATAACTTTAGTTTCCACTCCTTTATTTTTAGTATCTTCAATCAATTCTCTCAATATCCATAATAAATCTTGACTTCCTTTCCTTTTCTTACCAAAAATGTATAACCAAGCAATTTATACACACTATTTCCTAATATTTTCCCTATTATTCTCATAAATGTCTTCTAATCTATATTATTCAATACTATTGGTCTCCAGTTTCTTATATTCTCTTTTTCTCCTATTTTTTCCCATATAAATTTCATAACTCCTATACGTATTTCTTTTTCTACTATTCCTTTTTTCTAACTATTTATGTACTACTTCCACAAAATACACTTTTTGCCATTCTGCTATGCTATAATACATGTAAAACTCAATACCATCCACCACCATGGCTTTTTCCATATTCAATTATTTTAAAATTTCATTAATTCTCCTACACTTATCTTTTTTCCATATTCTTGTTATCCTCTTTACTTAATTTTTTATCATCTGTATTTCTGACGTTTTTCTACATTCTTCTTTTTAAATGCATCCTTTATGTAATTCCTTATTACTTCCAATATTTTTTCTTGTTTAGTCACTCTCTCTCCTTCATTAATCTTCAGTTCCCTTATTATTCTCTCATTTTCTCTTACTATCTTATTTAAATACAGAGACAGCTCTTCTTTTTTTCCTTGTAGAAAATATCTTTGCTTATATAACATTTTCTTAATCTTCTCCTGGATCATTTCATACATGTTTTACCTTTTATAACAAGTCATCTTACTTTCTTAATAGCTCTCTAAACACTTCCTGACTCAGTTGCCTATACTTTAGTTTTTCTTTCATTTCCCTTACTGCTTGACATTCCAAAAAACATTTTTCATATTTTTCTTTAAAACTTATCCACCATCTTGTCCAATTTCCATAAAAGATTCTCATATTTACATGATCTTTCCATAATTGCATAATCTCTTTTTTCTTTTTCATCTAAATCCTTTTTATTAACTCTCTTAATACCATTATCTAGTTTTATACATCTCTTTATTCAGTGTCTTACAGAATTTCGAGTGGAGATGTCTGTCTCACTTAGAGTGTCATTAGAGATCCAGCTGTTCTGGACCTCGTGTATCTCTGCAAGTCTTTTAACTCAGCACATCTCTGACCTTTGAAATATACTTCACCTGTACATTATGCAGCTTGACTCACTTTTGTTCTTTAAATATAATTTAAATGACTGGTATGACCCCCCCCCCTCCCGAGAAAGGAGGTACAGCCTTTGGGAAGGAACTGACAAGATAAGACTCAATAGCCTTGAAATATCTAGGAAAATAAAAAAGTTGAGAATTATAAGAAGTTCAATGACTACACTAAAACAGGTTTCTTTGTGTATGGTGTGGCACAACAATACATCCCATAGTCATCTGACCTTAGAATCAAACGTACATGTGCAACCAGATAAGTCATTGTTTGCAATGCTAAGTGTGCCTTAACTCTCTAACATAAAAGAGGATTTGTACTTGTTGTTGTTTCCTTACGGCATCTAATAATGTAGTTTTATACTTGGCACATACATTGTTGAACTCAGTAATGTTTTTTGGAAATGCCATTCTCCACTAACCTTTCTGTGGAATGACAGATATGCTCAGAGGATTAAGGTTATGAGATGCTATGAGCCTCATTTTGTATTCCTGGGCCTGAATCCATTCATCTCCATTTGCCAACTGTATGAATCTGAGCAAGTAATTTAATAAGCCAATACTTCTAAGTTGCCCCTGAAAAGAAATATTTGTAGTTAGTGGATTTGCCTGACAAACAGATTTTTTTTTTATTCTTATTTCTCAATTGACAGGCACACCCACTTGGTCCATATAGTGTATGCTTGTTCTCATATATCTTCTTTTTGTAGAATATAGTACATGGTTGCAGTGCACAGATTTCTTCAAGGTACATTCAACTGGAGATGGGAGGAGCTGTCAACCATAGTGTATTACATTAGAGTGTTACATTATATGTCAATTAGGTTCCCCAGATTTGGAAAAATATCCCTGAGGTATGCAGGCCAGAATCCTATGGCAGAAGACTTGAAATCAAATTAATGAAGATAAGATGAAAAAAATAACTACGAATTATTAGACGTTGCTTTTGAGTTAACACTGTTATTTCTTTTATGAAAGCAATATTTGTATATGTATATATATATATATATATATATATATATATATATATATATATATATAAAAAGTTAGATTTGATCATAAGAAAATGTAATGGAGGCAATTTTTTGACTGTAATACATGAACATATGGATATTTTTACAGGTTCATAGGTTAATAGGTAGTTGATTGGCAAGAAGGCTATGTGTCCATTGAGAGACCAAGCAAGTACACCTCAGCAAACCTGTAAGTGAATTAGCTGGCCAAATCAAAGGGAACCATACTAGGTACTCTGGGGCTGAATTTGTGAACATCCATCCAATCATCAGGACAGGTGTTAAAGGTGGCCAATGTATTTTTTGTTTGTCATGCAAGGGTGTTGGCAGGCGATATGCTGAGTCATATATTTATCATGCCAGAGTGAGATCTTAGGCTCAAGTGTTCACAGCATTATACATTTTCTGGTGGTAGTCAAGCAGGGCAGGGACTTTCACAGCATGGAATGCTAAGCAAAGTTCACCATGCAGAAACATATATGATAAGGAATAAAGTGTTAGGATTTTTAATCTACCTGGTTAGGCTAAGGAGCTTATTCCTATATTTTTCATTAGGAATTGTTGGGCCCTTTCCTGTGAGGCAAGATATTTGGACGTACATACTACAGGGGCACTACATTTTATGATGGGCCTAATGAAGGGAAGACTGAAGGGAAATTATATGTTCTTTAAATCTAGAGGATATTACATTGGTAGTTAGCTGAGAGAAATGGAATGGTTTCCTGACTGTCATTGATATATGTTGATCAAAGTATAGCTTGCTGCTGTTCAGAAGTATGCCTAGGTCTGTAATATCTATGTCAGTTTTAAGGAAGTGCTGTTTATGTGGTGTGCATTCGATTAGTCATGTTTCCCAAATAAAACTATAATACATTTTTTGGCATTGAGCTTGAGCTCATGCTTGGTACACCAGGTGAAGAAATGTCAGTCTTGCAGGATCTGAGTATCAGCGTGGTAGTTAATAATGGTGCATGGTTTGCAGTCATCAGCACACTCGATCAGCCATAGTCTTTTGATATCTACCTTAACATCAGAGAAGTAGGTGCCAAAGAAGAGTGAGCCCAGGACTTAGACATATGGGAGACAAGTAGTGGAATGTTTTAAGTGGAAGAGGTACCACTCACCTACCTGTATGAATTTATTACTGACCTATTTGGAAATCAAATTGACGACATAGGTAATAATGTTTAAGGAGGTAAGTTTGTCAATAATACTAATATTGGGATTGTACTAAAGGCCTATTTAGGCAATGCTTACAGACTGGCACTTGCCCATGGCTTCAGTAACTTTCAAAAAAGTTGACTAGATTGAATATACAGGATATACCTCTCACAAAACCAATTTTATTAGGTTCAGGGGATTGTACATCGTCTGTGTCATTATTCATATGTTTGACAACTACAATGAATGTCTTTTGACCCCCATGTAAGCAAAAGATTACAAACTCGAATGCTTAGAACAGTGATTTTTTTCCAAGGGAAAATAATCGGTGTTCCAAAAAAATAAATAAATAAAATAACATAAAGTGGGGGGCTTCACCCCAATACACCCCTACTTAAATGTACCAACTCCGAGATCGCACTACAGTGACAAAAATGGCAAAGTAATGGACGCTGTTATTATGAGAGTCCAATCAAGACAAAATGAATTGCAGAAGAAAAAAATGTTTCAATGCATTGGCTACATGACAGTTTACTTAATATCTAGATGGAAACAAAAAGGTTGTGAGGCATGAAAAAATAAATTACTTTTTAAATACATTGCTGGAATGTCAGTCAAAATCAAGTATAAAAAAACAAGCAGCACTCAACTCAAACCACTTCTCCTTGCACTGCAGTTCTAATTATAATTTATATTCAGCTTTATAAAAGTACCAAGTAACATGCTGAAAGTAGCAATCTCTGTGATACCCCCACTTGTAAAAATGTTTCTTATCCAAAAAAGATCTGCTGCCTGACAACAAATATCTACTTGTTTCATGGGAAAACATGATCAAAGTAAAAAGTGAACAGCAAACAAGAAACAAGCTCAAGATAAATTGCTTAAAGGATTACTGCACATGTTATGGACCATACATGATAGATTGGCATTCTGTTTAGTTTATGGGTAAAGCCTGCAGATATGACTGTAAGTCTCCAACAAATGTAATGAGTTTCTGAAAATACTGTAATCGTGTCCTTTATTACAAATACTGTCATATGCATTTCAAAATCTAAAGCTTATATGCTTATATGCTATCTAGTTATGTAAATATTCTGTGCATGGCAACAACAAAAAGGCTTTCAATGTTGGTAACTCTTTAACAGTATGCTTATTAAAGCTTACTTGCATCTTACAGTCTCAGACAAGCTTACCTGATGGTCATTGAAGCATTGCTACTTAAACACAGAGCGACAGGCACTGCAACAACATGCATTTTCTGAATAAGAAGAAGTATAAATCAACAGTATAAAAATATGACAGAAAACCAGAACATTCTGCAAAATCAAGGACAGACGAAAAGCCACTATAGTACTAGTGTCTTCCTTGGATGGGGGATACTCTGCACACTTACACTGCATAATAAGAAGTTATGTACCTACCATAACGTTCCATGTTAGTTGTCTTCTCTCGCCTTCTTTCTTGCTGGATGGGTTCGGAGCCGATCCTCGGCTCCGACTCGGCACTTGCTAAGCTCGAGAGCTAATTTTACCAGCTCGAGGCAACCCTATATCCCATGATGCAAGGTGGAGACTACCCAGATCTCGTTTGGTAGCTAAGGAAATTATGGAATATATTCTTCCAACTGAAAAGGAGGAAGAAAAAGTAACAATACTAAAAATGACAATCATAATCATCATAATCCTCTGAAAAGGATCAACCTAATCTAGTGACACTAGAAGCTGATTAGCTAGAAAAAGGATAAAGCCTCTTAAGAGAAGAGGCACAATCTTCTCGGTCTGACCAGGCTAGGGGGATGGAGGGCGGGACGCAAGAAAGAAGGCGAGAGAAGACAACTAACATGGAACGTTATGGTAGGTACATAACTTCTTAATGTTAAGTTGTCAATCTCGCCTTCATTCTTGCTGGATGGGATCACGTCCCTAGCACCTCTATCCTGGGTGGCTCAATGGAACAGACTCTTGAGAACGGTGGAACCAAAATTCGCTCTGTCTCTGGAGGCCAAGTCTAATTTATAATGTGAAACAAAGGTATGAGGAGAAGCCCATGTGGCTGCTGCACAAATAGTGTCTATTGGAAGTCTAGCCTGAAAGGCTGTAGATGTAGCTAGAGCTCTGGTAGAATGGGCTTTTGGCCTAGAAATCAACTCTTTGCCTCTGAGCTGATAAATGTAAGTAATCACAGAAAACAGCCATCTAGATAAAGTCACCTTGGAAACTGGAAGGCCTTTCCTGTTCTCTGCATAGAATAGAAACAGTTGATCAGATTTCCTAAAATGTTTAGTTTTGTCTAGATAATATCTGAGCTGGCGGTGAACATCAAGACAATGTAATTTTTGTTCCGCTCTATCAGAATAGTTTGGGAAAAAAATGGAAGATCAATGGATTGATTTAAGTTCTTCTGCGATGCCACTTTGGGTAAGAAAGACGGATTAGTCCTTAGAGATACCCTGTCTTTGTGGAAGATTAAGTAGGGAGGACGAATGCAGAGAGCATGAAGCTCAGATACTCTTCTGGTAGAAGTAATGGCGACTAGAAAGAGTGTCTTCCAAGAAAGAAGTTTCAACGAACAGGCAGCCGCAGGTTCAAAAAGGGGGAGAATCAAGTATGTTAAAATTAAATTTAGATCCCACTGTGGTGGGGGGTCTCTAATCGGAGGTTTAAGTAAAAAGATACCTCGAAGGAATGCCTTGCAAAGTTTATGTGACATAATGTTGTGGTCCAAAAGGCCTATATGAAAATTCGAAATGGCTGCCAGCTGAACTTTTACTGTGGAGGAAGAGGATCCTGAATGAAAAATCTCAGCTAGGAAGTCCAAGACCGAATGAATCGGAGCAGTATAGGGGTCTATATTCCTAGCTTTTGCCCAGAAGGAGAAACGTTGCCATTTACTAGTGTAAATCCTTCTGGTAGAAGATTTTAAGGAAGCTACTATGATATCCCGGACGGGATTAGAAATCATAGGAAGCCTGGCTAAGGATGGAAGTGGAGCAACCAAGCAGTGAGGTTGAGAGAAGGTATGGATTGGTGCAGCTGCCCCGACTGGTGGGTCAGAAGATCTGGAACCGGGTCCAGATGCCATGGCTGTACCAAGAGATAACAATGTAGGAATGGAAACCATATCTGTCAAGGCCAATAAGGGGCAATGAGAATCAACTTGGCTCTCAAGGTGGTTGCTTTCTGAATTACTTGAGGTATCAGAGGAAAAGGGGCAAAAGCATAAAGAAGTCCCCGGGGCCAATCTTGGGTTAGAGCATCTCTGGGGGGATGGCCTGGAAGGGGGAAGAGAGAGAAGAAGTCTGGGCATTTGCTGTTTTGAGGTGTAGCAAAAAGGTCGCAGCAAGGAAGGCCCCACTCCTGAAAAATCTCTTCCATCACTGATTGTTTGAGAGACCACTCGTGAGACATGAGAATAGCTCTGCTCAACCTGTCCGCTATGATGTTGGATTTCCCGGGGATATGCGTTGCTATCAGAAACCGCTGAGAAGAGATTGCCCACTGCCAAAGTCTGAGAGCCTCTCGACACAATGGATAAGACTTGGTTCAACCCTGTTTGTTGATATACCACACTACGGACATATTGTCCTTTTGGACTGCAATAGTTCCCAGGGGAAGAGAGTCGTTGAGGGCTTGCAACGTTAAAAGCACTGCTCTCATCTCTAGGACATTTATGTGCAGATGGTATTTGAAAGGTTGCCAAGTGCCATGGACCATCCTGCCCTGATAATGCCACCCCCACCCGATCAGGGAGGCGTCCGATGTTACCGTGGCGACCGGGGCAGGAGGAACAAAGGGTCTGCCCTGATGGACTTGAGGGGACGATATCCACCAGGTCAGATGCCTTTTGCAAGTTGGAGTTATTATGATCCTGTGACGCATGGGTAGTTGTTGAAAGGACCATTGGGCGAATAGCATCCATTGTAGAAGACGCATGTAAAAATGGGTGAAGAGAAGAAGTGTTATGGCGGCCGCCATAAGACCCAATACTTTCAGAGCAAATCTGGCCTGAATTTTGTAGCTGAGAAGAATCACCTGGACGTGACTTTGAATGTCCAAGATCCTTTGGTCTGTTAACTTTGCTGAAAGTTGTACGGTGTCCAATTTTGCACTTATAAAAGTAATAGATTGACAAGGCGACAAGGCAGATTTTTCGAAATTTATAGAAATCCCTAGCCCTCTGCAAATGTGAATGGTGTAATCTCTGGCCTGGAGAAGTTGATGCCTGGTGGTGGCAGTGAGGAGCCAGTTGTCTAGATATGGAAACACCTGGAATCCTTGACATCTCAGGTGAGCCGTAACCGCTGCCATACATTTGGTGAACACTCTGGGGGCTGTAGTTAGTCCAAAGGGCAGGGCCCTGAATTGGAAGTGACTGGTCCCCAGCCGAAAGCGGAGAAATCTTCTGGAGCACCTGTGAATTTTTATGTGATAGTACGCATCCTGAAGATCTACCGAGCACATCCAATTGTCCTTGCCCAGAAAGGGTAGAATGGACTGAAGCGTCACCATCCGGAATCTTGTTTTCTTTACAAACTTGTTTAGTTTGCTCAGATCTAATATTGGTCTCCAGTCCCCTGTCTTTTTTGGTACTAAAAAAAACCTTGAGTAGATTCCGGATCCTATTTGGTCTGCTGGGACTGGCTGGATGGCTCTTTTTGCTAGCAGTTTTGATATCTCTGGTACTGCTAGTTCCCTTAGACCAGGTGGAACGTCTGGAAGGGTTCCCTTTTGCTGAATTGGGGTTTGAATAAAGGGAATTTTGTAACCCTCGGATATAATCGACTATACCCATTTGTCTTGAGAAAGAGAAAGCCAGGCTATTGGGTACAGCTATAATCTTCCCCTGACTGCCTCCGAAGGTGAACAATCGGGCAACATCTCAGGGATGCTGGAAGGGTTTTGTGGACCCCCTCTGCCCCTAGGGCGGCGTCTGTTGTTGTTACCCCCTCTGCCTCTGGGGGTAAACTGACCTCGTGCGTCAGGCATGACTTCTTGAGATTTGCGGAACCACATCTTCCCTCCCTTCTGACCTTTTGGGTAAGGTCTTGAAGGGGTGGAGAAACGGACTCCTACGGCAGAAAGAGTCTTGCCATCTTGTTCGCATCTAGTCAAAGTGTCTTTCACTTGAGGCCCGAACAAGGTCGAGCCATCAAAAGGGGAGTTTGTGAAGGACGCCTTGAAGGGGTCTGAAAAATTACAAAGCCGCATCCAGGACTGACGCCTTAAAGCCACTCCTGTACCTGCGGCCCTACTCGCTCCATCGGCTGCATAAGAAATGAGCCACATGGAGGAGTTAACAACAGAGTTAAGGATTCCTAGCTGTGAGCTAATCTTATCCTGAGACCCAGCAGCTGACGGATCCTATAAAACTTCTCCCAACTCTTTAAGATCATCTTTTTATAGGCGGGTGAAGTGACACAAGTAGTTCAGCGATCGCATGGCAAAGGTCGCTGAAGAAAAAATCCGCTTGCCGTACCTGTCCATAGTCCTAGAATCCTTGTTAGGAGGATGGACAGGTACTGAAGGATCAGCTAGTTCCTTCTTGGTGGCTGCAGCCACCACCATGGCATCAACTGGGACACCTTTTGTCAAATATTGCCTATCTGGTGGGGCCATAATGAATTTAGAAGGCCTCCTAGGAATAGGTTCCACCAAATCCGGGACCATCCACACCTTCTGAGCCACTACATCCATAAGAGGGTCGAAAGGCGGAGACACCCAGGAGGTGGAGGGTCGAGATCCGAATGCCTCCAGGTATACTGACTTGTCCTCGGAAGGATTAAGGGAGGGCCAGTTCCCCCTCTGCTTAAGGAGTTCAAGGATGTCTGAAAAAGAGACATCCTCAGAGGAGGACCTTGGGGATCCCTCCGACTCATCCAAGTCAGTATCAGATGTAATAGACTCGGGGGAGTCTAGATGTTTCCTCTTACATGTCCTCTTACGTGGAGGTTCACCTGATGGATCAGGAGAAGCCTTGGAAGAGGAAGATATTCCCAATGGGGAAACCTGAGGCGTTGGATCTCTGGGTCCGGGAGCAAGAGAGTGGGAAGAGACGTCAGCAGGCACTGTAGTGGGAGGAGCTGATGGAACTGACCATTGACAATGCCCAGGGGCTAGTACACTCCTCATCACCTCGAAGGCTCCCCCATCAGAGAGACCAGAAGGTTCCCGCTCCGAAGAGATAGGAACTCCAGGCCTTACCAAGAGGGAAGGCTCCGAGGCAGATGTCGGGGCTGAGCTCACCAACACCAAAGCCCTGAGAGGGAGAACGGGGTCGGACAAGGGTCCGATGCCACTCACCCCCTCGGAGCCGACGAGAGAGACCAGACACCCGGATCCCTCCAATGAAGGCCTCAAGGAGGAAATCGGAGAAGAGGACGATGGAGCCGAAAGGGGTGGTATCGGCTCCGAAGCTACAACAGTCACGGCTCTGAGGAGCTCCAGCTCTGAGCTCTGTAAGAGAGTCGAAGGAGGAATGTTAGGTGGATGTGAAATAGCTACCGTCTATTGAGACGGGCTATGGAGCATTTGGGCCAATGCCTGAGACTTTAATAGTCTACTCACCACTCTCTCGAGGTCGTGATCAGACAGCCTGGATGACCGAGAAGAACTGCTCCGATGGCTCCGCTCCGAGAGCAGGGGTGATCTCGAGCGAGCGTGACGATTCCAATGAGGGGGATCGAGATCTCTTTTTAGAGATAGGTGGAGCCGAAGGAGCCAAGGATACGTTGGCTCCAGCCGGAGCCGACACTGAGTGTCCAGATCTGGCAGTATCGGCGCCGGATGGAGCCGATACTGTGACTTCTACAATGGAAGGATTGGCTTTGGCCGGAGCCGATCTCGACACTAAAGAAGTTGAACCAGTAGCCAATGGCTTGGGACTTGCAGCCGAAGGCTTAACAGGTTTCGAGGGCTTCCCTGGAGCTGACTTAGTCGGGGAGCTCTCAGGCTTTAATAAGCCCCTCAAAATTAACTTATTTCTGCGCTCCTGCAGGACTCTTAGGCTGGAGGCATGACAGATAGCACAAGAGTCCTGCAGGTGCAGAGGTCCCAGGCAGTAAACACAAGAAGTGTGACCGTCTGTCAGAGACATCTTCTGACAGCATGAGTCACACTTCTTGAAGCCTGAGACCTTTGTGTCCTTCGACATAGCTGTGTCGAGGAAACACAAGTTGACAGGAAAAAACACACACACACACAAATAACACCCAATCCAAAAATCTAAACTAAACAGGGATACAACACACTCAAACAGACACAAAAATCCCTGACAGGAAAATTTAGGAAAGGGAAAGGCCTAAGGCCTAACCTAGGGAAGGGGATAAACAACCCGAAAAAAAGGGAACACTAACGGGAATAGGGTTAAAATAAACCTTAAGGTTCACAAAACAACTAAGGTTATGAAAAATAAAAGGGATGAGACTAAAAGTCTTATTATTAAGAAAACTTACCTAGAGCTGGTAAAAGAGGCACCTCGTTAGCGAAGCGGCAAACGAGATCTGGGTAGTCTCCGCCTTGCATCATGAGATATAGGGTTGCCTCGAGCTGGTAAAATTAGCTCTCGAGCTTAGCAAGTGCCAAGTCGGAGCCGAGGATCGGCTCCGAACCCATCCAGCAAGAATGAAGGCGAGATTGACAACTTAACATCTGCTTCCTGCCTTGCTTGGACAGATCCAGAGTCACTACGTGGGGGAGTGAGGTGCAACAAGCATGTCACAATTTGAAATATCTCTAGCTGATGGTGACACATTTGTCATACTTCTCAGCCTCAAAGCAAGAAATCTGGACAAAGCCATAAACAGAAGTGGGACAAAGGCCCAAAAATAAGGACAATTTTTAAATATTGCTCTTATAAACTTAGAAAGATAATAAAATAGTAGGTCTTGCATTAGTATGAATTTTCTGAAGGGTATGAAATCTGAAACTCAAATGTCTGTCATTATTTTCTGACTTCAATCTTTAATGATTTGCCACTAATTTGCCAGAAAACCACAATTATGTGAAAAACAGACCAAAAATGTGATGCTGAAATATAAAATAGCACACAATACAGCTGTGAACCTTTCAAAGAAAGGACACTTTTTAATATTAGTACTGTTAACTTGAGCAGCTGACAAAATAAGAGAATCTTTATGCATTTCTGAAATTAAAAGTAATCTATAACTCTGATCATTACAATTATTTATTAATTGTAAAACCTCTACATTTTCTTCCAAATGTGCCATTTTGCAAAGGGATTATTAGGGGGAGAGCAACATTTTGAGATGAAATCAGGGACAGTTGAGAGGTTTGGATATACCTAATTCTATAAAGCGATTTATTTGCGTATACCTCTCAACCTCTTAATGCAGGAAATCTGGACAAGGTCAAATATATTGGGGGAACATACAAACAGTACTAAAAATTGCTCTTGTATAAGACAGTTGACAGAATAACAGGTCTTGCTTTAGCATGCATTTTTCTGAAAGGTATGAAACTCAATGTCTGTCATTATTTATTGACTTCATTCCTAAATAATTTGCCAGAAAACCAAACCTTTTATGAGGAACAAACCAAAAATAAAAAGCAAAAATCTATTAATTCTGCAAAAATCTGGACAGTTAAGAGGTATAGCTCAGCTGGGGCAGTCTGAGTTTGCTGTCCTTCCCCCCCTAACAAAATCAAGATCGAATGGGGCCTCCCCCCTGCAGCTATTCCAATGTCCCATTACTTGGCTATTTAACCCCATTTACCATAAACACTGTAATGTGCATACTGCTTTACTTCTATGATGATTTGGATTTCATTTAAAAGTTTTATTTTACATTTTACAGTGCAAACACTAATAGACATCTGCTAAAAAACAATGCAGTCTCACAGTGAAAACAGACTTAGTATTAAAATGTCTCTGCCCTTGAAACTCGCATTCATTGAAATAGCATTGAAACCCACATTCAAAGAAAATACATCTGGCCAGTGGCAGATAAAGATTAACTTTGGGCTGTTTTCAAATCATAGACCCCTTGCACAGGAAACATACATGTGTTCTTTGATATACCTTCCTGATTGTATTAAATTATATTCCTTGTATAATACAGTACAGATGTTAGAGGGCATTTTAAATGTGTTGTTTTGAACATTTTTCCAGTAAACAATGAAACAAAATGCATGCACCAGTAATGACAAAACTGCCGAATTCAGAGCATTTCCATCAAAAGTCTACTCAAACTTGTACAATCCACCAGTATCAGTAAATATGCAAAATCTCTGCAGAAGTAAAAGTCATCTAAATAATTCCACATTAAAGAGATATGTAACTAATGAAGAGGTTGCAGCTAGCAAACAATTTTATATTTCTTTGTTTCATCTACAAAGTGCCTGTTGCCCTTGCGGGATAAATTGCCTATGTTACATTAAAAAAAGATACGCTAGTAATATTGCAATATGGAATGGATGGCAAACTGATAACAGGTTCATTGTTACTAGATATCTCCAGCAAAGAGGACATTCTTAGGACTACAGCATCCACCCCCTTTAAAAGTACAACACAGTACAGCATCAGCCATGCATCTATATACTGTGGGAGTAGAACCCACAGCCTTCTTCATCAAAAGCAAGTACACTGCATGCTGTGCTATTAACAATGCAAGCAGATTCGGCATAAGCATCACTAATCTTCTCTTCAGGCTCTCAGCTCCTTGTAAAATTCACTCAATACTTAACTGTATCACTCAACTTTGAAGCACAAGAAATCTGGAAAAAGCCAACATTTATTGGGGGGGGGGGGCAAAAGCCAAAAAACTAGGGGCACATTTTAAACATTGCTTGTATAATCTTGTAAAGTTGTGAGAATAAAATGCTGTGTTACCACCATACATTTCACTGCCAAGTCTTGAACCCAGGACCCTGTGCACTACAGTCAGAGCAACATACCACTATGCCAAATCAGCTATTGTTTGAAAGACATGTAGACTGAAACTTAAATGGCTATCATTTAATTAATTCATTTCTCACCATAGCTCTCAATCTTTTAGCACAAAACACCTAGATAAAGCCAATAATAGGGGAATAAGCCCCCAAACATATTCAGTGAATTCAGTACTCATCATAGCTCTTAACCTCTTAGCACAAAAAACATGGACAAAGCCAATAATGGGGGAATACAACCCCAAAATAGAGACACATTTCAAATATTGATCTTATAAACAGAAAATTGCTAGAATAAAAGGTTATGTGTTACCATGTACTTTCTGAAGAATATGAAGTCTGAAATTCAGATGTCTGTCATTATTTAGTGAATTCAAAATCCACAAAAACACAGATTTTATGAGGAACAGAACAGAACAAACATATGAGGCAAAAATTTCACAAGAACAAAAATATGAGGCATACATTTCACAAGTGGAGGTGAGTAGGGAATTCAAGCTCTTGCTACCTGCTCCCAAGGTACAGGGTTTGAGTCTAACCACCAGATATATTTAACTGGGACATTTCATGCATCACACACACACACACACACACACACACACACACACACACACACACACACACACACACACACACACACACACACACACACACACACACACACCCTGAGTCAGCTTCAAAGTCCTAAGGAGGGCTGTTTGTTACATTCCTGCAGCAGCAAAAAAAAAACAGTACAAGTATCAAAAGCTCTGTTAAATCAGCAACAAGGAGTTCAGTTGTTTCAAAAAAGCCCTGCAACAGCAAAGTCCTTCTTCTTCCCGCAAGAGGAAGCTATCCAGCCTGCAGACATTGCAGTCTGATCCCCTTCCAGTCTATGCAGTTGTAACTGCATAGACTTCTGGGATCTCTGTTGTCTGAATGCTGTCTTTCTAATCTGGGCTGGTTCACCAGCAGTCCAGATTCGGGGAACACTACAAACATGCATGTGTGAAGTTCCAGAACTGGCGGTTTTTTTTTGTTTTTTTTCTTCTTTTCTTTTTATTTTAATGTTGTTTTATTTTCTTTTACAGCTGGAGCGGGGGCTGCAGTCCTGCAATCCAATAGCACGAGCCGCCCCTGCTACTTGTAAAATAAAAACTAATTCAGAGTAAGTTTTGTAACATTGCCACACATTTTTATAAACTTGTTTATTTGAACATAACAAATTAGTGAAATAATAGTGGCCAGTAGCAAGTAGATCTTATTAATATTATTCACATCTGTCCCAAGTTAAATCTTAAAGCTTGGCATGAACATTCCTTATTATTTACAACTGATAAGTTGGAAATATTCTGAAAATATTTTCTGCAGGAAAAGTTAAGAAACTAGCTTCTTTTTTATGTTAAAGCTTTAACTTTCTGCATGTATAAGGTGAAACACAGTTGAAAGATGTTGGCCAAGTTTTTGTTTGCATATAGTTAGCACTCTTTTTAGATCATATTAGTCAAGTAATTATGCTGAGATACATAAGAATATACTAAAAACAAAATAATATTAGTATGGCTACCTCCCACAGCATTTATATTCAATTCTTAAATAATTAAATTATTTTTGTTCTCATCTTCGAGTACTATTATCATTCAAATTTAGCAAAAATACTTTTGAACCATTCCCTATCCCATGTTCTGCAATCAGTAATCAGTTTTTGCAGATTTCTTAAGTTTCTACTCTACTGCAAAGTAACTATTTATTTCACAAAGCAAAGACTTACTCAGAAATAAAACAAGCATTCAGGCTTTTACAAATATTATGAGATCTTGCCTTAAACGCAATGCCCTTGTCTTTTTTAACCTAACATTAAGCCAACATGCTTGAAATTATATGAAACATTTTAGTTAAATTCCACACACCCTGTACCTGGATTTTATAAAACCATTTGATAGATTTATTATTTGCGACATAGCAAATCAAAACCAAGAAAATCTAAAGGTATTGTTGCTCAATACTAGGAGCCTAACAAAAAACTCCACTCCCTGGAAGCTCTCTTTACCCTAGAGAATGCTGATGTCTGTGCGGTCTCTGAGACATGGTTTAAAACCATGGAGAGTACACCAACAGTGTAAGGTTATAATGTCTTCCACACATTTAGACCAGCTACTTCACAGGCGGGGCTAAAGGTGGAGGTATCTCTATTTACATCAAAAATAAATATACTTCAAGGCTGGCCAAACATAACAATGCACTTGAGCTGCTCCATACCACTTCCTTGCAAGCTATAGGTCCCCCTCTATGACCCAGGAAACCCATACCATGTATTTAAAGTTATTAGAGACACTATCCATCCATCCCAATACCATATTCATGGGTGACTTTAATTACCACACTATTAACTGGGAATCCTATACGACATCAAATGTGCATGCACAGAGATTCCTGGATTTTGTAAACACAAAGAAAATTGACCGGATAGTCAATACACCAACCAGGGGTACAACCACACTGGATCTAGTCCTCACTAATATGGGAGAATGCAGCACAGCCACTACTGTAATGCCTTCCCTGGTAAGGTCAGACCACAAAATGGTCTCCTTTGAAGTAAAAATAAAACCTGCACCCCCAGCTCAACTGGGAATATTCAGGAACTATTCTAAGGCAAACCTCCTACTATTAAGTGAGAAACTGGCAACATTTCAAGCCCCTATAAACCCTGAGAACACTTCTGCCTATGCAGAACTATTCACAAAAACCCTGTACAAGCATGGTAATAGCTGCATGGAGGCAGCTGTACCCACCAGGAAGAAGTACAGAACTAACTCAAAAAACAAGCCCCTCTGGTGGAATCGCAAAATCAGTCTGATGTATAATAGGAGGAAGGAAATCATGGCAAAAATTAGGAGGTGCAGCACCTAGAAGGATAAAAGCACTCTCATCAAACTAAACAAACAACTCAGAGGACAAATAAAGTCTTCCAAAGCCAAATTTGAAGTAAGTTTGGCCTCCCAGGCCAAGGACAACCACAAAGAATTTTATTTATTTATTTTTATTTTACTTTTGTTTACCGGGTTTGTCCAACTGGATACATGTCCATTTTCAGTGGAAGCCCGGGGAGAAAAGCTCCAGTTATACAGTATAATAACAATATACAAAAACACTGCATAGCATTTAGACATTACAATAGAAGCACTAGACATTTCAAAAACAACATATTGAGACAATATAAGGAAAACTTAGTTAGGCGGTGACATTAGTATAGAGTAATAGTTCTGAGTTAACAAAAATAGGAATGAGACAGAAGCATAAGGTTAATAGGATTATAGATAACTAGTGAAGAGAGTGCAAAGACTAGATGGAAG
Source organism: Protopterus annectens (assembly GCF_019279795.1). Classification (NCBI taxonomy): domain Eukaryota; kingdom Metazoa; phylum Chordata; order Ceratodontiformes; family Protopteridae; genus Protopterus; species Protopterus annectens. The sequence continues at coordinate 626,301,321 of NC_056745.1, read as the reverse complement.
GGGTAGTAGTAATGAAATGATAAAAAGTGGAGATATATGGTAGAGAATAAAATTATGTTAGTGTCAGATAGTTTGTAAAAAGGAAAGAAAAGAAAAGATAGTTAGTCTGGGTTATTACAAGAGCATAACCAGTGATTAGAGAGAAAGAGTTTTAGTTTGATTTTAAATATTGGGAGAGAGGTGAGGGTGGTCAGATCGTTTGGTAGTTGATTCCATATCTTACCCACTGTGTTTGAAAATAAAGATGTGCCTGCTAAGTTATTTGAGAAGGAAGTGTGAATCAACATTTTGTTGGCAGAGCGCAGATTCTTCAGATTATTATAAGGTCTTATAAGGGTAGAGAGAATTGGGGTGTTACTAGGTTGGTAAAGGGCTTTGTGGGCAATTGTGAGTTGATTAAATTGTAATAATAGTGGTAATTCAAGCCACCCTAACTGTTTTAGATTCTGACAGTGGTGGGTTCTAAAAGGAGAGTTGGTAGCACATCTTGCAATATTATTGTATGATTTAGTTAGATTGTTTAGGTTATGTTTGGAAAGATTTGTATATATAGGGGAAGCATATAACAGGGTAGAGATTAAGTGAGTTCTGGCTATTGTGGCTCTGGTTGATGGTGTCATGAAAGGTTTAATGCGGTAGAGGGATCCAAGTTTTTTATTAGTAGATTTAATTGTAGAATTTATTTGAGAGTCAAACTTAAGTTGATTGTCAATAGTAATTCCTAGCAGTTTGGTAGTAGGGTCTGGAGAGATAATGGTACCATCTTCAGATGTAAGTGTGAAATGGAGAAGGGGTGATAGATGAGATGGGGTAAAGAGCAGTAATTTGTGTTTTTTAGGGTTAAGGAGAAGGCGGTGGTTAGTTAACCATTTTTCAATAGTAGAGAAGGATTTCTGTGCGTGAGAATGAAGATCAGTTTGAGATGAGGCAGAGCAAAAGATAGTGGAGTCATCAGCATATTGGATACAGATAGACTGTGGAATGGAGAGATGAAGGTCATTTATAAAGATGGAAAACAATAGTGGACCTAAAATAGAGCCTTGTGGGATACCTAGAGAGGTAGGAAGAAGGTCAGAAAGATGGTTCTGCCAGAGAACTGCTTGTTTTCAGTTGTCCAGATAGGATGTGAACCAGTTCATCGTAGGATGGTCGAAGGAGAGGGACTTCAGTAAGTGGAGGAGAAGTTGATGATTGACATTGTCGAAGGCTTTAGATAGATCAACAAAGAAAGCAGAGGATAAAATATTATTGTTACGATTATTGTTGATACAGTTAGTAAAGGATAGTAAGGCTGTGGTGGTACTATGAAATGGCCGAAATCCGTGTTGACAGTTAGCTAGGAGCTGATGTTGAAGTAGGTGGGTAATAAGTTGTTTATGGATACATTTCTCCATAATTTTAGCAAGTGGGGAGAGTAGAGCAATGGGACGGAAGTTAGAGAACTCAGTAGAGTCTCCACCTTTGTGGAGAGGAATAATGTAGGAGATTTTCCAAATTGATGGGATTAGGCCTTCTGTTAAGGTTCTATTGATTAATATAGAGACTGGGTAGGCAATTGCTTTGGCTCCTATTTTGAGGTATTCGGCTGGTAGTTGGTCAGCTGAGCGAGTGTTAGGTTTTAGTTTTTGAAGTAGACAGGAGATATAGGAGGTAGGTATAGGTTCTAGGTGAAAAGGAGGAGGAGTAAAGTTTGGTTTGGGCAGGTTAGATGTATCTGGATTTTGCTGATTAGCTAGATTTAGTATAGTGGTAGTAAAGAAAGAGTTAAAGGCATTGGCTGTTTGCATTGGACAGTCTGGGTTAGAGCCTAGTGGATTGGGTGATTCAACTCTGCCTGGGGATAGAAGTGAATTAATAGTAGACCAGAATTTTTGTGGTTGTTTAAGTGATGTTTTCTGAAGTTGTATATAAAAGTTATTTTTGTCTTGTAGGATAGCTTTTTTGTAATATTTCTGTGTTGTCTAAAGATTTGGTGATCAGTTGAATTCTTTGTGGACCGCCATTTAGCCCAAAATTTGTTTCTATTGTGGATAAGTTTCCTAGTATGATTTGAGAGCCATGGGGCTGGTTTATTTTTCATTCTTATGGAATGGATTGGGGCATGTTGGTTTAAGATTGCTAGGAAGGTGTTATTAAAGTAATTAACAGCTTCATCTATAGGGAGAGACTTTAGGGGAGACCAGTTACAATGATAAAGTTCAGTTAGAAACAGTTCTTGGTCAATGTGTTTTTTGCTATGGATGGTCCTGACTGCATAGGGGATATTTAAGGATGTTTTATTTCTAATAATATATATGAGAGAGTGGTCACTAAGGTCATCTGGGAGAGTTCCTATTGTATATTTTTGATGTGGACAATTTGTAAGAATCCAATCTAAGATGTTTTTTTTCTGATTATATTTGTTTGTTCTGGTAGGAGTGTTTATAGCCTGTGAGAAGCCATAGAGGTTAATATGGGAGGAAGGATTAGTGTTGTTACATAAAGTCCAATCAATATTAAAGTCTCCTAGTAGAATTGTTTCTTGAGGGAGATTAGTTGAAAGCCAATTCAGTAGGTTTTCTAATATAGTCAGATTTTTTCCTGGGGGAAGGTAGGAGCAGATGATGTAAACTGATTTATGGGAGTTAAGTATCAGTTTGGTAATAATTTTTTCGATGTTGCTATCACTGGGTAGATTATAATTCATTTTGCTGATTTGCAGTCCTGATTTATATATAATTGCAACCCCTCCACCTTTTTTATTTGAGCAATCTTGTCTAATGATGCTGTAACCCGAGGGGATAATTTCAGTGTCTTTTATTGAGGGATTAAGCCATGTTTCGGTTAAGCAGAGAATATCAAATTGCTGGACATCCAGGAGGGCATGAATTTGTGGTATTTTGTTACATATGCTACGTATGTTGAGATGGGCTATTGAGAGTGATTTGGAGGGATTTGTTGTTGGTAGTGGGATCTTATGGTGAATATTGTAGTTTATGGGGGTTGGTGTAGGGCTTGGGCCAGGGTTAGGGTAGATGTCTCCATATTTTAATGAGTGGAGAAATTTGAATTTGTAGTCTTGTGGAGGTTTGAAATATTGGTATAGTAATTTTTTATTGCATAGAATGGAGTATTTGATATGATTTAGTTGATGATATTTAGCTTGAAATAAACTAGGTAAACTAGTAGCATAAGGGAAGGTTATAGATAGAGCAGGGAAAGTTATTAGTGTTTGTTTGGAAGGTATGGTAATAGGTGATAGGAGTGGTTGTTCATATGAGGTTAGGAGGTAAGTTGTGTTGAGAGTGATCAGGAGTAAGAGGGCAAGAGAACATGGGTATTTGTGAGGCATGGTAGAGGAAAGTATAGTATATGTGTTAGGAGAAGAGTAGGTATTAGCTAGGGAAGATAGATAAGGTGGGATAGGAGAGGATTAGAAAGAAGGGGAGGTAACGTATATATATATATATATGGGGTGTGGTAGGAGTGATTCAGTGAGTGGATGATTGGTAGAGGGGTGTGGTTATGAGGGTATGTTTAGATGTACTGGGGTGGGTGGGAAATGGGGGCAGGGTAGGGGAGCGGAGTGAGCCATAGAGGCTTAAGTCTGAGATACACAAAGTGTTCCGTAGAGGATAGAAAAACTATCAGTGAATGCTGACTGGCACAAGATAAGTGGAGGTAGCCTAGGAATAATGGAAAGGATGGACTTGGAAAAGGAAGAAAGGGATGGGAATAAGAAGGGAGAAATAGGGGCAGGTGAAGTAGAAGTAGATACTAGTGAATTAGATACTGGTGGGGGAAAGGATGACATCTAGTGGACAAAAGCAGAATTGCACTAAAATACACCAGGGCTCCAGGGGACTGAGCTAGACTAAGATGAGAATGAGTAGAAGCTAAGGAGGGGACTAGGCAAGGGAGGGAAAGGAGATAAAGGAGCAAGGGGGTTTGCTGCTGGCAAGCTTGGCTGGGAGCAAACAGAACATCTAGCAGGGTTAGCTGGGTATATAATTACAAGACTATGTCATAAGTAAACATACTTTCTTGGTTTCTTGAAATAGAGGCTTGCAGGAGATAGCAGGGTTTTAATTTCCCAGAGTAATAGGCAGAGATTGCAGGAAAAAAGTTAGTTGTGGGATTCCACCCAGGCGAGACACTCAGGGTAAGTCTGGGTGAGAGCTGGGAAGTAAGAGGAAAAATGAGAAAAAAAGTTATGTTAAAGTAGTAAAAAAAACACTATGTTCTTAGAACAGTAAGGTTAAATAGGTTATTTTAGCACTTAAACTTAGAATATATCACAATAACTATTAGTTGCAGTCAGGCAAGGTCAATTCTTTTCATTAGGACAACACATGCGTTTAGGCTAAGCACATAGTTCAGATTAGCAGAGTTAAGTGGCTAAGGCCAACTATGTAGCAAATACTTCCACAGTGGGGAGCGCTACCAGTAATTCAAGTAGTAAGGGTTTCAGTAGTAAGGGTTTCAGAATTCTTTAGCTATGTCTGCAACCTCAAAGGCAATACACAATTGTGTGCAGGGCTCACTGTAATTGGAACCACCAATACTGAGCCAGAAGATATAGCAAACCTCCTGGCTGATAAATTCAGCTCCAACTTTACTCCTCTCTCCTCCAAAACCTACCCCCAAGAAATATCATCAAATATAACTCCCTTTATTATCACTAGGGAACAGGTCCTTCATGCTCTTTCTAAAACCAAGAACACTGCATCAGTGGGCCCAGGCAATATCCCAGGTTGCCTTCTAAATAGCATGAAACATGACCTATCAGGGCTTCTGGAATTACTATTTAACTGTAGCCTTCAAACAGGCTTCATGTCTCATGAATGGAGAAAGGCAACAGCCATTCCTCTGCAGAAAGGTGGGCCATTTACAGACCCATAAGTCTCACTGGTTTTATATGTAAAGCCATGGAAAGAATTATGGAGATGATCAATAGAGATATAGTAAACCTCCAGACACTGGACCCAACCCAGTTTGGTTTTGTCAAGGAAAGATCATGCCTACTCAGCCTGGTGGACGTCTGTGAGAAGGTCACCAAAGCAATGGATGAGGGCAAAATCGTTCACACTGCCTACCTTGACCTGGCCAAGACATTTGACACAATACCCCACTTGGGCATTGTTAACAAACTCAGGAGGTTAGGTACAAACCCATATGTCACCGGGTGGATAGTCAACTGGCTCACAAACAGGACCCAGGAAGTTAGAATTGGGGAGGCCACCTCTACAAAAAGTCCAGGCACAAGTGGAGTCCCTCAGGGGATCAGTTCTTGGACCGTTCCTTTTTGGCATTTACTTCTCAGAAGTCAAGGCCAATGTCAGTGGTCTGTGGCTGACTAAATTTGCAGATGATTGCAAATTAGGAGCTGTCATTTAATTTCACATTGACACATGTTCTCCAGGAGGGGCTGACACAGACAAATAACTGGTGTCAGAGCCATGGACTAAAAGTAAATTCCAGGAATGGAGCCTTCCTGTGTCCTGACGGAGTACTCTTCAAACTATCTGGAGATATACAGAGCTAAGTATATTTTTCTGGCACTTCAGAGTTGTGTACTGTTAATTGTTGGACTAATTTTGTATAATTTCTGGCTGACTTCAGAGTTGTGCACTGTTATTTTTGCTTCACTGTATAGTTTTTCAAATCTCTGCTGAAGGTGTTGTTTTCCCCTACCCACCTTCCCTATTTCTGTTTTGTTTAAATTTGGAGGCTTTTGCAGTTGCCAGCCCCTACTGTAGATTTGACCTGGGACACTCCCCCCAGACCCATCTCTTTACCTCATTCTACCTAATAGATTCCTTCTGCACTTGTTTTTAGTCATTTTTAATTTAATTGCATTTTTTTAAACTGCTTGGTCTAACATTGCTACATACTCAAGTGTGCTAGCTTGCACTGCATTTGAAACATTTTTACTGTTGTTTTAGCTACTTTTCTGTGTGTGTGTATATATATATATATATATATATATAATCTAAGACTGTTTCCTACCTTTCCTGTAACTAGTGTAGTCCAGATTCAGATTTGCTGTATCCAGGACTGTATGTAAACTTCAGAGCCCCCCCCCAAGCTTTCTGTGTTGGAGGGAAGCCTTCTAGCTTATCAGTGGGAGTGGTAAGCACTAGGTAACCTATCTACCACATAAGGAGTGGTACTGGTCCAGAAATTGTAGTTATTGGCCTTTTGGGCAGTTTTTCCATCTCTCTCAACTTTCTGATTTAAAAGCCCGCATTTGCACTTGTTTCCTCCCTTTCCTGTAACTAGTTTAGTCCAGATACAGATTCTTAGTTTTAGCACTTGAATTTGCTTATTCGTGATCAGCACTTGTTCATAACTTGCGGTAAGCACTAACTAACCTATTATACCATGCGAACATCGCAAACCCGACAAATGTGCATGTTGATTGGCTAATCCAACCAGCGTGCACATAGTAAATCCTACAAGAAACAACGCAAAAAGTCCGGTCGCTAAATATCATGCGGCGACAACAAATAAACAGTAAAGTAAAGTAAATCTAATACCCAAAACACACAACAATTTAACGAAAACACAGAAAACTAACCAATTTCCATACTACACTCCTCATTCCCTCACTTCGAACACTAAAAAAATTAAAAGTCATGCAGTCGCAAATACATCACACACACACACTACATAACCACCACTTATAACACAATAAAACCAAGCATTCTCATAAAACCATTCACTTACCTATATTCCCTACAATACCTATACACAGACAACTCCAAAATGTACATACTAAAACACACCACACATCCCTCATAAAGTCAAAAACACACACCATACCGAACGTCCACATCAGCATACATCTAATAAAAGCATACAACACCACCATCTATTGACCAAATAGTAAAAGTACATATTTTAAAAAATTAATACAAATTAAAACTACACCACATTTCAACATACCTATAACTACTAAAACATAACAACACGTTATAAACTTCTACACTGCTTAAACTATATTATACCAAGCACCACCTAGCCCTTTCCTAACATTTCCTGAAAAACTAAAAATAACATGTATTTAAATTAAAACAGAAATAAACAATAAACACAAACTGAAAGTGTGGACTATTTTATCTCACAAAAAGTGGAAGAATACAAAAAAGCAAACAAAACATAAATAACAACAATACAAACATAATACAAAACAAACTAACACCATGGTAATAGCAATAACCCACTTCTGGGTGTGGGTAATGCTGGATTTACCACGGTTGTCTTTGTTTGGTCCCTCGGGCTTAAGCCTCGGGACCAAACCACGTCAACCGTGGGTAAATCCAGCATTACCACCAGGCGTTATTATATAATTACTACAGCACTCAACCTTCCTCATTACCTAGAGGAAAATAGTTTTGGTACTTACTTTCCTCACTTGCTTATAGAAAAACAGCTCTTGTACTCACTTTCCACACTTATCTAGAGGAAAATAGTTTTTTATTCAGGCATGTCCAAGGGTCAGCTCCCAGTGTTCTCTCCTGTCTATCTGATGAATCTGGGCATCTTGGGGCAATGTAGAAATTGCCTCATGTACACAGACAACCCTCTCCTCCTACCACCCAGCACTACAACCTGTGAGAGATGCACTTATCTAGCCAAACTGGAGGTAAAGCTCTCTCCAAACAAGACTGAACTTGACAGTCAAGAGGAGAAGGTAAACACTTCCACCACACTCATGACATAGTCTCACTAAATCTATACCACCAAAAATCCACACACAGAAACACAAAAACATTTGTGGAGGCTCTCAATAATAATCTCAAGCAACAGAGACCTCCAAAGCAGAAATGCAAGCAACCTCCACCCCCAACACAACCCAAATGACACATAGCCCACAGAATCAGTGTGCCACTCAACCACAGCCAATAAGGCAAAACAACGTACCCAACACACTAGTCATAGATGACTCTATAGTCAGGTACACTGATGTCTCACTCACCAGGCTAAACAAGGAGAAGGTCACTGTCAGCTGCCTGTCGGGTGCCAGGATCTGCCACATAACCCATGCACTCAGGTCACTCCACAACAAGTACAAATATGACTCTGTCATTGTCCATGTTGGTGTGAATGGCCTGAGATGTACCTCCCTGGACTACATGAAAAGAGACATGGAAGAGCTCTCCGATCTTGTAGCCCAGGCAGGTATGACCCTAGCCCTGAGTAGTATTCTGCCATCACCCAGAATGATGCCGCAGTACAAGGACAAAATGATTGACTTCAACAATTGGCTAAGCTTCTGGTGTCATTCTAAAGGGATCCAGTATCTGCCTGTCTTGGATGACATGGTCGAGAGACCACGATGCTTTGCCAGAGATGGCCTGCACCTGTCACCCCTGGGATTCTGGATACTGGCTAAGGTTCTTGTCACCCCTATACTGACTTTTTTAGGCAAGGTTCAAATGGCAAATTCACCACCGTAACAGGAACAGGCAAGCAAAAACTGTGGGTGATGATACTCAATGCTAGAAGTCTAAATCTCAAAATGCACTCACTCAAGGCACTCCATGAAATGGAGAACATCGATAAATGTGCAGTGACTGAGACCTGGTTCAAGGCTCCAGAGAGCACCCCTGCACTACCAGGATATAACTCATACCACACTTTTCAGCCATGAACACCAAAGGCGGAGGTGTGTCCATATTCATTAAGGGTATCCACACCTCCAGGCTAGTTGCTCAGCATAATGCAGCCGAGGTTATCCAAGTGCAACTAACTCTGGACAAAACTGCAATCCAAATTGTAGCTTGCTGCAGATCTCCCACCATGCCCCAGGATTCCCACTCCTCTTTTCTTGATATACTGGAAAATATTAGGGTTCAACCAGACACCCTAATAATGGGCAATTTCAACTACGCCACCATTAACTGGGAAAACTACTCATGTACCAACTCCTTCAACATTTTCTAGAATTCATAAACTCCAATGCCTTGGATCAACTTATCCACATCCCTATCAGGGACAACAATATCCTAGATCTAGTCATTACCAACATGAGTGACCGGTGTTCCACACCTGAAGTCAATGCCTCATTGGTCCGATCTGACCATAAGCTAATTACCCTAGATATCCACATCCTGCCCCCACCCCCTATTAAGGAAACCATGGTAAAACAAATTCTCCAAAGCCACCTTTATGCTTCTTAAGACAGAAGTGGTGAACTTCATGACACCCATACAGATGGACAATACAATTATGACTACTGAATCCTACACAATTGCCCTTTATAAGCACTTACACGAGTGCATGGATTGTGCTATCCCAAACAGAATCAAGACGCTATCCTCCAAAAAAAGGAAGCCAATCTGGTGGTCCTCTGCCATAAACAAACTGTACAACAGAAGGAAGAAACTGTTGCAAAAGAGAGTAAAATCCCATAAGTGGAGGAGCTCCCTGGTCAGCCTCCCATAAGTGGAGGAGCTCCCTGGACAGCCTCAGTAAGAAGCTGTGATCCCTGATAAAATCCTCCAAAGCTAGTTACGAAAACAAAATCGCCACTGATTCTAAAGACAACCACAAAGAATTCTATAGCTATTAAGCTTATGAGCCCCCCAAGCCTTTCTGTGTTGGAGGAAAGCCTTCTAGCTTATCAGTGGGAGTGGTAAGCACTAGGTAGCCTATCTACCATGAGAGGAGAGTTTTTTGGCCCAGAAATTGTATTTTATTCACCATTTGGACAGTTTGTCCATCTCTTTCAACTTTCTGGTTTAAAAGACCACATCTGGCTTGTTTCCCTTCTTACCTGTAACTAACCTACTGGGTAGCACTAGAAAGCCTTAAACTGATACTTCTAGATTAGCAGAGAGACTTTGGAGTGATTAAGTATCAGTTTTCTGTACTTTCTTGCTGTACTTAACTGTTTTCCACCTAAACACAGATTTTCCAGCGTTTATTGTGATTTAAAAGCATATTGTACTTATTTGACTGCCTGCACTTTTAAAAAGTTGTTTTTTGTTTAAATAATTTGTTTAACTGTTGTAGGCTACACACTAAAGTGCGATAGCCTTTTCTGATTGTTTGTAGTGGTTTAAAGCTGTTTTAAGTCTATTTTTTTACTGTTTTGCCTTATCTTTTAAAAAAAAACAAAACATTTCTTGTTTTCCACCTTTCTAAGCTAGTATAGTCCAGTTTTCAGGCTAGTACTGAATTCAGGGCTGTGATACTAGTTTCTGAGTTGCCCATACCTTACTTGGATAGAAGGAAGTTTCTCTGTTCACCTGTGAGAGAGGGGAGCTTTGAGCAACCTATCTGTCCCTGGAGGAGTGGTTCCAGCCCAGAAGTTAGTAGTTTATTGGCCATTTTGGGCTAATTTCTATCTCTTTCATTTCCCTACTATAAAAACCGTGTTTGCACAGTTTTGCGCACTGGGCAGTGCTGGTTAGCTACGGTTAAATTATTCCCAGCTCCACTAAGTCTCCTCTTCAGTTTTTTCCCTTTAAACTAGTCTAACTCTCAACCTAAGCACTCAAAAAGCATCTTACAGCCCATCACTTGCTCAGCCTAATAGCAAGCAGTAATATACCCCGACACTGATTGCCCAGCAGGGCAAGGCTCTTTATTCACCCCTCACCAACCAAGCGAGTATGCAGCTCACCCTACTATTCAGGCATGACCAAAGGGCAACTTCAGGTGTACTCTCCAGTCCGGCTGGTGAATCTGGGTATCCTGAGGCAATGTTACAACTGCCTCATGTACACAGACAACCTTCTCCTCCTACCACAAAACACTAACATATGCGAAAGATGCAATTATACAGCCAAACTGGAAGCTAAGCTATCTCCACCCAAGACTGGAACAGACAGTCAAGAGAAGAAGGTTAACACTTGCACCACAACTCCAGCCGCACACAGTCCTACTAAAACAGCACTGGCAAAAAATACACATAAATACACAAAATCATACTCGGAGGCTCTAAATAAAAACCTGCAAAAGCTTCAGAGACCTCCAAAGTAGACACCCAAACAACCTGCACTTCCCATCACCAAACAGACAACATATAAAACACAAAATCAGTGTGCCGCACAATCACAGTCCTTAAGGTTAAATACCATACCTAACACACTAGTAATAGGTAACTCTATAGTCAAGCACACTGATGTCCCACTCACTAGGCTGGATAAGCAGAAGGTTACTGTTAGCTGCCTGTCGGGAGCCAGAATCCGCCACATAACAAAAGCACTCAGGTCACTCCAGAACAAGTACAAATATAACTCTGTCATTGTTCATGTTGGTGTGAATGACGTGAGATGTACCTCTCTGGACTACATGAAAAGAGACATGGAAGAGCTCTCTGATCTTGTAGCCCAGGCAGGTATGACCCTAGCCCTGAGTAGCATTATGCCATCACCCAGAATGATGCCGCAGTACAAGGACAAAATGATTGACTTCAACAATTGGCTAAGCTTCTGGTGTCATTCTAAAGGGATCCAGTATCTGCCTGCCTTGGATGACATGATCGAGAGACCACGATGCTTTGCCAGAGATGGCCTGCACCTTTCACCCCTGGGATTCTGGATACTGGCTAAGGTTCTTGTCACCCCTATAGTGCCTTTTGTAGGCAAGGTTCAAATGGCAAATTCACCACTGTAACAGGAACAGGCAAGCAAAAACTGAGGGTGAAGATACTCAATGCTAGAAGTCTAAATCTCAAAATGCACTCACTCGAGGCACTCCTTAAAATGGAGAACATCGATATCTGTGCAGTGACTGAGACCTGGTTCAAGGCTCCAGAGAGCACCCCTGCACTACCAGGCTATAACTCATACCACACTTTTCGGCCATATAACCTGGACCGGAACACCAAAGGCGGAGGTGTGTCCATATTCATTAAGGGTATCCACACCTCCAGGCTATTTGCTCAGCATAATGCAGCCGAGGATATCCAAGTGCAACTAACTCTGGACAAGACTGCAATCCAAATTGTAGCTTGCTACAGATCTTCCACCATGACCCAGGATTCCCACTCCTCTTTTCTTGATATACTGGAAAATATTAGGGTTCAACCAAACACCCTAATAATGGGCAATTTCAACTACGCCACCATTAACTGGGAAAACTACTCATGTACCAACTCCTTCGCTCAACATTTTCTGGAATTCATAAACTCCAATGCCCTGGATCAACTTATCCACATCCCCCACCAGGGACAACAATATCCTAGATCTAGTCATTACCAACAAGAGTTACCAGTGTTCCGCATCTGAAGTCAACGCCTCATTGGTCCGATCTGACCATAAGCTAATTACCCTAGATATCCACATCCTGCCTTCACCCCCTATTAAGGAAGCCATGGTAAAAAAATTCTCCAAAGCCAACTTTATACTTCTTAAGACAGAAGTGGTGAACTTCTTGACACCCATGCAGATGGACAATACAGTTATGACTACTGAATCCTACACAATTGCCCTTTATAAGCGCATGAGTGCATGGATTGTGCTATCCCAAATAGATCCAAGACGCTATCCTCCAAAAAAAGGAAGCCAATCTGGTGGTCCTCTGCCATAAACAAACTGTACAACAGAAGGAAGAAACTGTTGCAAAAGAGAGTAAAATCCCATAAGTGGAGGAGCTCCCTGGTCAGCCTCAGTAAGAAGCTGTGATCCCTGATAAAATCCTCCAAAGCTAGTTACGAAAACAAAATTGCCACTGATTCTAAAGACAACCACAAAGCATTCTATAGCTATTAAGCTTCTGAGTCCCCCAAGCCTTTCTGTGTTGGAGGAAAGCCTTCTAGCTTATCAGTGGGAGTGGTAAGCACTAGGTAGCCTGTCTAACATGAGAGGAGAGGTTCTTGGCCCAGAAATTGTATTTTATTCACCATTTGGACAGTTTGTCCATCTCTTTCAACTTTCTGGTTTAAAAGACCGCATCTGCGCTTGTTTCCCTTCTTACCTGTAACTAACCTACTGGGTAGCACTAGAAAGCCTTAAACTGATACTTCTAGATTAGCAGAGAGACTTTGGAGTGATTAAGTATCAGTTTTCTGTACTTTCTTGCTGTACTTAACTGTTTTCCGCCTAAACACAGATTTTCCAGCATTTATTGTGATTTAAAAGCATATTGTACTTATTTGACTGCCTGCACTTTTAAAAAGTTGTTTTTTGTTTAAATAATTTGTTTAACTGTTGTAGGCTACACACTAAAGTGTGATAGCCTTTTCTGATCGTTTGTAGTTGTTTAAAGCTGTTTTAAGTCTATTTTTTTACTGTTTTTGCCTTATCTTTTCAAAAAAACAAAAACATTTCTTGTTTTCCACCTTTCTAAGCTAGTATAGTCCAGTTTTCAGGCTAGTGCTGAATTCAGGGCTGTGATACTAGTTTCTGAGTTGCCCATACCTTACTTGGATAGAAGGACGTTTCTCTGTTCACCTGTGAGAGAGGTGAGCTTTGAGCAACCTATCTGTCCCTGGAGGAGTGGTTCTAGCCCAGAAGTTAGTAGTTTATTGGCCATTTTGGGCTAATTTCTATCTCTTTCATTTCCCTACTATAAAAACCGTGTTTGCACAGTTTTGCGCACTGGGCAGTGCTGGTTAGCTACGGTTAAATTATTTCCAGCTCCACTAAGTCTCCTCTTCTGTTTTTTCCCTTGAAACTAGTCTATCTCTCAACCTAAGCACTCAAAAAGCATCTTACAGCCCATCACTTGCTCAGACCTAATAGCAAGCACTAATATACCCTGACACTGATTGCCCAGCAGGGCAAGGCTCTTTATTCACCCCTCACCAACCAAGCGAGTATGCAGCTCATCCTACTATTCAGTAATGACCAAAGGGCAACTTCAGGTATACTCTCCAGTCCGGCTGGTGAATCTGGGTATCCTGAGGCAATGTTACAACTGCCTCATGTACACAGACAACCATCTCCTCCTACCACAAAACACTAACATATGCGAGAGATGCAATTATACAGCCAAACTGGAAGCTAAGCTATCTCCACCCAAGATTGGGACAGTCAAGAGAAGGTTAACACTTGCACCACAACTCCAGCCGCACACAGTCCTACTATAACAGCACTGGCAAAAAATATACATAAATACACAAAATCATACTCTGAGGCTCTAAATAAAAACCTGCAAAAGCTTCAGAGCCCTCCAAAGCAGACACCCAAACAACCTGCACTTCCCATCACAAACCAGACAACATATAAAACACAAAATCAGTGTGCCACACAATCACAGCCCTTAAGGTGAAATAACATTCCTAACACACTAGTAATAGGTGACTCTATAGTCAAGCACACCGATGTCCCACTCACTAGGCTGGAAAAGCAGAAGGTTACTGTTAGCTGCCTGTCGGGAGCCAGAATCCGCCACATAACAAAATCACTCAGGTCACTGCAGAACAAGTACAAATATGACTCTCATTGTTCATGTTGGTGTGAATGACCTGAGACGTACCTCCCTGGACTACATGAAAGGAGACATGGAAGAGCTCTCTGATCATGTAGCTCAGGCTGGTATGACCCTGACCTTGAGTATCATCCTGCCCTCACCAAGAATGATACCTCAATATAAAGAAAAAATGATCAATTTCAACAATTGGCTAAGCTTCTGGTGTCATTCAAAGGGGATCCAGTGTCTGTCAGCCTGGGACGACATGCTCGACGTTGCTTCACAAGAGATGGCTTGCACCTGTCACCCCTAGGCTTTTAAATACTGTCCAAGGCTCTTGCTGCCCCCATAGTGCCTTTTTTAGGCAAGGCTCAAAAGTCAAACCCACCTCCGTAAACAACACAATTAACAAAAAACTGAGGGTTATGCTACTCAACGCTAGGAATTTAAATCTCAAAATGCATGCACTCGAAGAACTCCTCAGTATGGAGAACATTGACATCTGTGCAGTAACTGAAACCTGGTTCAAGGCTCCAGAGAGCACCCCAGCACTACCGGGCTACAACTCATACCACACGTTTTGGCCACAGAACACGGACCAAAACACAAATGGAGGGGGTGTATCCATATTCATCAAGGATACCTACACCTTCAGGTTATTGGTGCAGCATGATACCTCTGAGATCATCCATGTGGAACTAACATCGGGCAAATCTGCAATGCAAATTGTGCCTGCTACAGATCACCCTCAATGACCCACCACCACTCCACCTTTCTGGAGACACTGGAAAACATGAAGGTCCTACCAAACACCCTGATATTGGTTGATTTCAATTACCCTACCATTCACTGGAAAAACTACTTGAGTACAAATTCCCAAGTCCAGTGCTTCCTGGAATTCATCAGCTCAAATGCCTTGGATCAGCTGGTAAACTCCCCTACCAAAGGTGAAAACATATTGGACCTGGTCATCACCAACATAGGCAACAGGTGTTCCAAACCGGAGGTCAACCCATCACTGGTTAGATCAGACCATAAACTAATCACTCTGGATGTCCACACCTCACCATCACCCCAACTAAGGAAACCACAGTAAAAACTTTTCTAAAGCAAACTTCACCTTACTTAAGACAGAGGTGGTAAGTTTCACAGCCCCCATGCTAAAGGATAATGCTGCCCAAGATGCAGACACCTTTACAAATGCACTCTATGAGCACCTACAAGGATTCATGGATCATTCCATCCCTAGCAAAACCAAGACTCACTCCTCTAAGAGAAGGAAACCAGTTTGGTGGACCCCTGCAATAAACAGGCTATACAACAGAAGGAGGAAACTAGTTCAGAAAAAAGCAAATCCCAAGAAGGAAAGACATCCCTGATCAGTATCAGTAAGAAACTGAGGTCCCTCATGAAATCATCCAAGGCTAACTTCGAAAGAAAAATAGCCAAGGATTCAAAAGATGTGTGGCAACTCGCAGATATGCACTGAACTAGTGCAAAATAGCACAAAATATACTGAACCTACTGATATTGCCAACATCCTGGCAGATAGATTCAGTGCAAACTTCACCACCCTCTCACCTCCAAAAGGACCCACAACAATACCAGAAAAGTGTAGTGTCCCAAAAATCAGAGACGCACCTAAGCCAAAAACACAGCATCAATTGGATCAGATGGTGTCCCAGGATGCATCTTGCATGAACTACAGAATGAACTAACCCCCCACCTAAACACGCTGTTCAACCTCAGCCTTTCCCCAGGCTACATGCCCATAGAATGGTGCACAGCAATGGCTATTCCTCTCCACAAAGGAGGGGCCACAACTGACCCTGGTAACTATCGCCCCATAAGCCTGACTAGCCTGGTCTGCAAGGCTATGGAGCGCATCATTATGGAACTCATTAACAAAGACATTGGAAACCTCCAAACACATGACCCGACCCAGTTTGGCTTCGTTAAGGGCAGATCATGCCTACTAAACCTGGTTGACTTCTTTGAGACAGTCACCAAGGCCATAGATGAGGGAAAGGTGGTTCACACAGCCTACCTTGACCTCACCAAGGCTTTTGACACCATTCCCCACTCGGGTATTACAGAAAAACTCACCAGCCTGAACATAAACCCCTATGTCACAAGATGGGTTGCCAACTGGCTTACAGACAGAACTCACATGGTAAGAATAGCGGGCTCCAGGTCCAACTCTAAAACAGTCATAAGTGATGTCCTGCAAGGCTCGGTCTTGGGACCCCTACTGTTCAGCATATACTTCTCAGAAGTACAGGCAAACACAGGAGGACTATGGCTAACCAAGTTTGCAGATGACTGCAAACTGGGAGCCATAATTGACTCTCCGGCTGACACAGACATCCCCCAAAAGGGCCTTACTGAGACGGACACCTGGTATCAAAGTCATGGCCTCAAGCTAAATGCCAAAAAATGCATAGTCATCCCATTTGGGAAAAACAAAACACCCATGAATTACCACATAGGTGGCAGCCCTCTTAATACAGAAGAGGTAATAAGAGATCTGGGGACCCAGGTAGATAGTAATCTCTACTTTGACAATCATATTGCCAAAGTAGTTGGTAAATCCTTCTATGTGGCCCATCTAATTACTAAAGGGTTCGCATCTAGAAATAAAGAGGTTATAGTGCCCCTCTACTCATCACTCATTAGACCCATCATAGAGTACAATGCCCCATTTGGGATGTACCTCACAAGACACTTCCAACAGCTGGAAAGACCACAAAAGTACCTCACCAAGAGGATTACTGGTCTTAAACATATGTCCTATGCAGCCAGACTGAAAAAAACTTCAGCTGTACTCAGTGGCATATTGCTTACTCAGAGGTGATCTCTGCCTGACTTACAAAGCCATGTCCAACTCAGAATTGATGGACATGCTCCACCTAAAAAAATCCAAGTCACGGCGAGCCACATGCTCTAGTGAGCTAAACCTCACCACAACAATAAATAGAACATGCTGGAGGGATAGATTCTTGTCACAGAGACTCCCCATGCTTTGGAACAAAATTCCAAATGACATCAGGCAGAGCCCCTCACTAACACTCTTGAAGAGAAATCTTGACAAGTGGATGGGTAACAGAAAATACACCCCTGGGATCACTTCACTGGCTCTGCTTGACAGAGGATCAGTTAATTAATCAATGGGGTGGCAAAAGCCGACACACTCTGGCTAGGCTTATAAATGCCCTCGGGTAGATAGCCTAGTACCTACCTGTGAACCTATGAACCTAGGTCAAGAATCTCAATGGCAACACTCAGATCTGCTCTGAGTTATAGCACAATGGCACTAAATATACAGACCCAACTGATATTGCCAGCATCCTGGCAGATAGGTTCAGTGCTAACTTTACCCCCCTCTCATCCCCTAAAGAGCCCATCTCTATACCGGAAGAATGCAAAATTCCTGTAATCACGGCTGCATAGGTAAAAAACACACTCTCCAAAGCCAAGAACACAGCATCCATGGGACCAGACAACATCCCAGGCTGCGTTCTACACAAACTACAAAACGAACTGGCACCCCACCTAAGTACCATGTTCAATCATAGCCTCACCTCAGGCTTTGTGTCTGCTGAATGGCTCACAGCAATGGTTATCCCATTCCACAAGAGAGGAGCCACCACAGACCCTGGGAACTACCACCCCATTAGCCTGATGAGCCTGGTCTGCAAGGCCATGGAGCGTATCATCATTGAACTTATAAACAAAGACAATGGTAATCTCCAAACTCTGGACCCCACCCAGTTCGGGTTTGTAAAAGGCAGATCATGTCTCCTAAACCTGACAGACTTCTTTGAAGCATCACCAAAGCTATAGACGAGGGTAAGGTGGTTCACACAGCCTATCTAGATCTTGCCAAGGCTTTTGACACCATCCCCCACTCTGGAATTATAGATAAACTCACTAAACTCGGTATAAATCCCTATGTCACAAGATGGGTTGCCAACTGGCTCACTGACAGAACCCACACTGTGAAAGTAGCAGACTCCAAATCCGACTTCAGACCAGTGACAAGTGGAGTACCACAGGGTTCAGTCCTGGGTCCTCTCCTGTTTGGTATCTACTTCTCTGAAGTACAGGCTAACACAGAAGGTCTTTGGCTAATGAAGTTTGCAGATGACTGCAAACTAGGAGCCATAATTGAAACTCCTAATGACGTGGACATCCTACACAAGGGCCTCACTGAGACAGATGCCTGGTGTCAAAGCCATGGCCTCAAGTTCAATGCCAAAAAGTGCATTGTCATCCCCTTTGGTAAAAACTCTGTACCCATGAACTACAACATAGGTGGTAGTATACTTAACACCGAAAGTGTGATAAGAGACCTTGGGACACAGGTGGACAGTAGTCTCTCCTTTGATAATCACATCACCACAGTAGTCAGGAAATCCTTCTACGTGGCACACCTCATCACAAAAGGTTTCTCATCCAGAAAAAATGAGGTCATTGTTCCCCTCTACTCATCACTCATTAGACCCATTATAGAGTACAACACCCCTTTTGGTATGTACCTCACAAAACATCTACAACAACTGGAAAGGCCGCAGAAATACCTCACAAAGAGGATCACTGGCCTCAAACAGATGCCCTCATGAACCGTCTCAAAAAACTCCAGCTTTACTCCATCGCATATCGCCTACTCAGAGGTGATCTCTGCCTAACATACAAAGCTATGTCAAACCCAAAGCTGATGGACATGCTCCACTTAAAGAAATCCCAATCCCTCCGAGCTACACGCTCTAGGGACCTAAACCTTGTCACCACAATAAACAGAACATGCCAGAGGGATAGATTCCTGTCCCAGAGACTTCCCATATTCTGGAATAAACTACCTATCTATATCAAACAAAGCTCCTCATTAGCACTCTTTAAGAAAAATCTTGATGATTGGATGGGAAATAGGAAATTCACCCCGAGGATCACTTCTGTGGTTCTGCTCAACAGTGGCACAGGAAAATAATTTTCTTGGGTGGTAAAAGTCAGGGTACCTTTTTGGCTGGGCTTGTATAGGCCCCAGGGCCAATAGCCTAGTACCTACCTATGAACCTATGAAACGCATAATAGTATCCTTTGGGAAGTCATCCATCCCTAGTCACTATCATGGCTTTGACAACACCCCCCTTAGAGTTGACCCAGTAGTCAGGGACTTAGGGACACACATAGTAATGTAGCCTTTGATCATCAAGTGTCTACAGTAGTGAGGAAATCATTCTATGTTGCACAACTTATAAACAAAGGTATGGCATCTAAGTCCAAGGAAGTTATTGTTCCACTGTATTCAGCATTCATCAGACCTATCATTGAGTACAATGCACCCTTTGGTATGTACCTAACTAGGCATATCCAACAACTGGAACTTCCACAGAGGTTCCTCACTAAAAGAATACATCCTATGCAGACTGCCTCAAGGCTGTATCCCTGTATTCTGTCTCCTACAGGCTTTTGAGGGAAGATCTATGCCTGGCATACAAGGCATTGCCAGACCCCAAATAAAAAAACAACAAAAGTACCAAAATCCAACATGGCACACTGGCAAAATAAAATAAAATGAAAACTTTAATTTAGAACAGTAAACACTGTCACAGTGTATCAAACCACTTCATCAGCACTGTTCTGAATTAAAGTTTTGATTTTATTTTATTTTGCCAGTCTACCGTGTTGGATTTTGGTACTTTTGTTGTTTTTTTACTTGGATTTCTTTATTGTACCATTCTTATTCCTTGTGTTGTGCTTTTTTATACATTGTCAGTCCTCCTGCATGTCCACAAAACAAACAGTAGCAGAATTACCCATTCTAAAGACTTAAACCTTGCCTGTGATATAAATGGGACCTGCTGGAGAGATAGGTATGTATCTCAGAGACTACCCCATCCATGTGAAGTAGAGTTCTTCCCTAACCCAATTCAAGTGCAATTTGGACAATTGGATGGGAAACCAAAAATTCATTCCTGGTTTGGTACCCATGTCTCTAATGCAAACAGGTAACCTGTAAATGATTCATCTCTCAGGCCCATGCTTACACTTATCAAGAGTATCAGAACTTGTCAGAGATTTCGGATGCATGGCTAGGCTTAAAAAAGGCCGTTGTGGTCATTAACCTGGCAAACACCTATGAACCTATGAACCTATTAGCAAGAGTTTACAGTCTCTCTCAGCAACTTTATAATTTGTGATACCTGAACTTAAAGGACAAGAATGTATGCCCACCCTTCCTTTTACTCAGGTTGTATTTTCCTCACTACAAAATGATCCTTATATTGGCACATATCTTCTTCTTTCGGCTGCTCCCATTAGGGGTCGCCACAGCAGATCAACTGTTTCCATTTCTTCCTGTCCTCTGCATCTTGCTCTGTCACACCAACAACCTGCATGTCCTCTCTCACCACATCCATAAACCTTATCTTAGGCCTTCCTCTTTTCCTGTTACCTGGCAGCTTCATCCTTAGCATCTTTTTCCCAATATACTCTGCATCTCTCCTCAGCACATGTCCAGACCAACGCAATCTTGCTTCTCTGGCTTTGTCTCCAAACCTTCCAACCTGGGCTGACCCTCTAATATACTTATTCTTAATCCTGTCCATCCTCATCACACCCAGTGCAAATCTTAACATCTTCATCTCTGCCACGTCAAGCTCTGACTCCTGCCTTTTTGTCAATGCCACTGTCTCCAACCCATATAACATAGCTGGTCTCACTACCCTCTTGTAGACTTTCCCTTTCACTCTTACTGGTACTCGTCTGTCACAAATCACTCCTGACACTCTTCTCCACCCACTCTATCCTGCCTGTACTCTCTCCTTCACCTCTCTTCCACACTCACCATTACTCTGAACTGTTGATCCCAAGTACTTAAACTCATTCACCTTCGCCACCTCTACTCCCTGCATCCTCACCATCCTTCTATCCCCCCTCTCATTCCAGGGTCTCCTCCACCTGTTCCCTACTCTCACTACAGATCACAATGTCATCTGCAAACATCATAGTCCACGGGGACTCCTGTCTGATCTCGTCTGTCAACCTGTCCATCACCATTGCAAATAAGAAAGGGCTCAGAGCTGATCCTTGATGTAATCCCACCTCCACCTTAAACGTATCCATCACTCCCACCGCAGACCTCACCGCTGTCACACTACCCTCGTACATATCCTGTGCCACTCTTACATACTTCTCTGACACTCCCGACTTCCTCATACAATACCACAACTCCTCTCTAGGCACCCTGTCATATGCTTTCTCTAAGTCTACAAAAACACAATGCAACTCCTTCTGACATTCTCTGTACTTTCCCATCAACACTCTCAGTGCAAACATCGCTTCTGTAGTGCTCTTTCCTGGCATGAAACCATACTGCTGATCACTAATCATCACCTCCCTTCTTAACCTAGCTTCCACTACTCTTTCCCATAACTTCATGCTGTGACTGATCAGTTTAATCCCTCTGTAGTTACTACAACTCTGCACATCACCCTTATTCTTAAAAATCGGTACCAAAACACTTTTTCTCCATTCCTCAGGCATCCTCTCACTTTCCAAGATTTCATTAAACAATCTAATTAAAAACTCCACTGCCATTTCACCTAAATACCTCCATGCTTCCACAGGTAGGTCATCTGGACCAACAGCCATTCCGTTCTCCATCCTCTTCATAGCTATCCTTACTTCCTCCTTGCTAATCCATTGACCTTCATGATTTACGATCCACACATCATCCAACCTTCTCTCCCTCTCATTCTCTTCATTCATCAACCCCTCAAAGTACTCTTTCCATCTCCTCAACACACTCTCCTCGCTTGTGAGTACGTTTCCCTCATTATCCTTTATCACACTTACCTGCTGCACATCTTTACTAGCACGGTCCCTCTGTCTAGCCAATTGGTACAGGTGCTTTTCTCCCTCCTTAGTGTCCAACCTTTTATACAACTCTTCATACGCCTTATCCTTAGCCTTTGCCACCTCTCTCTTTGCCATGCACCTCATCTCCTTATACTCTTGTCTACTTTCTTCATCTCTTTGACAATCCCACTTCTTCTTCGCCAACCTCTTTCTCTGTATACTCTCCTGTACTTCTTCATTCCACCACCAGGTCTCCTTGTCCTCCTTCCTCTTTCCAGATGTCACACCAAACACCTTTCTAGCCATCTCTCTTTCTAGCTCTGCTGTAGTTACCCAGCTATTCGGTAACTCTCCACTGCCACCCAGTGCCTGTCTTAACTCTTCCCTGAACATCACCTCACAATTACCCTTTTTCAATTTCCACCATTTGATCCTTGGTGCTTCCTCACACTCATCCTCCTCTTCTTGATCACCAATGTCATCCTACTAACCACCATCCTATGCTGCCTAACTACACTTTCTCCTGCCACCACTTTACAGTCTCCAATCTCCTTCAGATTGGCCCTTCTACATAAGATATAATCCACCTGTGTGCATCTTCCTCCACTCTTGTATGTCACCCTATGCTCCTCCCTCTTGTTAAAATACGTATTCATCACAGCCATGTCCATCCTTTTCGCAAAATCCACTACCATCTGACCTTCTGCATTAGTTTGCTTAACACCATACCTACCCATCATTTTCTCATCCCCTCTGTTCCCTTCACCAACATGCCCATTGAAATCTGCTCCAATCACCAGTCTCTCACCCTTGGGTGCAGTCATCACCACTTCATCCAACTCACTCCAAAATTTTTCTTTCTCATCCATCGCACACCCAACTTGTGGAGCATATGCACTAACAACATTCATCATTACACCATCAATTTCCAGCTTCATAAACATCACTCTATCCGACACTCTTTTCACCTCCAAAACACTCTTAGCATACTGTTCCTTCAGGATAATGCCTACGCCATTTCTCCTCCCATCCACACCATGATAAAACAATTTGAAACCGTTGGCACATATGAACATATTATAACTTAAATCTTTCTTCCCATCTGTGGCATTCCTGTCCTATTCTGTCTGAATGTCATTCAGTATAATAAAATTAGCTGAAAACCATGGTGATCTTTGAGGCTACACCTTTCCCCACTGTTGTGTGACCTTGGAGAAGGTGTATAGAAGCTGGAGGAGTGTTGAGACTCACCCCCCCCCACTGAATGCAGGGTAATGAAAAGCTTTGTTCTGAGATCACAGAAATTGTGTGTGGGGCATGGATATTTTCTTTCATATCAAATGGCATTTATTGCAAATGCATTTGGTAGATTGAAATTAATCCCACAATCTCATCTGTCAGGTTTTAAGATTTCTGCTCAAGGAAAAGCCCACACAGCAATGTATTGGAAGATCTTAAGCATTTCCACTGAATGAGATTTTAAAGCTATTTAGCCACTTGGAATACACAGCTCTTTTACTGTGTACTGTTATTTATGGTTGCTTTTTCTCCTCACATAAGCAATATACCTGTTGATTCATTCTGAATTTCACAAGTCTTTTACTTTGTAGATTTAAACTGATGAAAACTGATGACAAGGACAGACACAAACTAACTTGAGAAGATAAATGATTCCTGTATTAAAAAATAAATTGTAGGCACTATTTTGCAGTACCACAAGAAAATGTCTATTGTAGTGTGATTAAAACACAATAAAGAAGCCAAGCAAGAGTGTCACTGGAAGAGTTTCTGTCAATCTTTCAAAACAATTCTCAAATTTTGCAATGATTCTAAGTTGTACCATTACAAGTAAATGCAAACGAGATTTGCGATGGGTGATATAAATCTCATTTTCTCCGGGCTCAGACTACATCATGGGGAAAGGAAGCACATCTTCCAGAAGAAAGAAATCGGACACTCCTTTAGTTATCACATTAATCAACTATGTCTGCCCTCATCAGGACAATTGGTATGCCATAGACATAGAGACATAATTGTAGCATTTAACATAAAAAGAAAAATGTGTTTTATTCATCTACTGACTTAATGCAGATCAAGTTCAATCTTCAGGAATAAAAATACATATACTGCTTATGATATAAGATTATTCTCATGCATTCTATCATAATTATTTGACTACCTAATATGCAACTTATTTCTAATATTGTCCCTCAATATAAAGCTTTAATTAGTATATAGTCATCTGTCTCTGATTGTAGAACTTTTAAGAAGTATATAATCATGACTAAACTGTTGCAAATCATTTCCTGGTATTAGGTAGTAGGCCACATTACATGGGAAATGTGTAAATTTATAACTAAGACAATACCAATTTATGTAAAATATTAATAGAGTATCTCTGTGGAATTTAAATTGCTGTAGTTTGGATTCAAAGTTTTTTCCAGTTTAAAATGAGTCAGGTCAAGTGATTTATATACGCAAGGGGAATATTGAGGATATAGACCTTATTTACTAGTCTGAAGTGGTACACGCAGCACAGTTTTAAAGCATAACAAATCCAGGGCACATGATATCATAGCTGATCTTCTCTAACTCACATTTAAAGCTGATACAAATTAAAAAAAAAATGGCAAATCCATGGTCATGTCCAAATCCAGAATAAAGTAATTTAGGCTGCAACAAAAGGGACAAGGCAGCATAGAATAAGTACATTATATACATTGTACATTTTATGGTTTATCAAACCAAAAACAAGTAAGGACTGGTCTATGCAATTATCCATGAAAGTAGCCCAATAGCTATTTATTTTTTAACTGAAAGGAAGGGGGGGGGTCAAGGTGCACTGTGGTGATACATAATTTTGGCTATCACCTGCTATTATAAAGTCAAGACTGGTGGGACACTGACAAAGCATTTATATACAAAATCACAGAGGAATAGCAGGTTCAAAGTGTTAGTGGGCATGCTCAGGAGATGCTGATTCATCAGTTGAGCACTTCTGCTATTCATTTCTGTGTTGGCATTTTTGAATGTTGATACAGAAATTAATACTGCTTTTGTGATCAGGACTGCAAGTAAATTACTAACATTTTAAAAGTATAAAGACCTTTTTTGTGTGCTGAGGGGCCTAGAAAATGGATCTGATTTGCTCATTAGGTTAGAAGCACCAGCCAAATCAGGAATGAACTGTTCTTTGTTTCACAACTCACAGTTGAGGGGCATTATATCAGTGAATGACCTCAGGCAAGATGAGCCAGCTGTGGCACTTTATGTACACATACACACACACACACACACACACACACACACACACACACACACACACACACACACACACACACACCTTTCAAGTTGAGGAGCATGCACAAAAAAGGTCTTTACACTTTAATTTATATATGTATATCTATATCTATCTATCTATCTATCTATCTATCTATCTATCTATCTATCTATCTATCTGTCTATCTGTCTATTTATCTACAGTGGATATAAAAAGTGTACACACCCCTATTAAAATGCCAGGTTTTTGTGATATAAAAAATGAGACCACAATAAATCATTTCAAAACGTTTCCCACTTTTAATGTGACCTATAACCTGTATAATTCAATTGAAAAACAAACAAATCTGTTAGGGGAAAAATATAAAAAATAAAAAAAACATACAATAAGCTGGTTGCATAAGTGCACAAACCCTTAAACTAATACTTTGTTGAAGCACCTTTTGATTTAATTACAACATTTAGTCTTCTTGGGTATATATAGGTGTGTATCATTTGATCTAATTACATTTCAACAAAAAGAAAAAACATTGACAAAATTAAATGAAAACACAAATCACTGGATCATATATTATAGAATACTGTGTAAGGCTGTAGAAAATTACTGCTGTTGTGGTTTTGGATCATAGGAATTACAATGAAAATTAGTGCTTAACAATATGTTTACATTACGCCCACCTTTAAAACTTTGTGTTTGCACTCTAGGAGTGATTCAGTGCGTATGGAGCTTTCAATTTTCTCCACAGCTATTTGACTGTGAAGTTAGTATATTAAAGTAAGGAGAGCTGGAGGGCTTAAACCTTTGTAAAAAATTCATTTAGACTATATGAAATTTTCTATATAAAATGTATCATGGTGATTTGTGTCTTCAATCAAATGTGTTTTGAATCAGTTTTGTTGGTGTTGTTTACTTTTCAATGAAATGTAATTAGATTAAATGAAATACAATCATATGTGCGTATATGAAAAAAAAAACACCTGTTTCATAGTTTAGGGTAACTGCATAAAGACCAAATCAGATGGCCAATATGTTCTTAAATGATTCTGATGAACTATTCTGCCTAACATTTAGTTCTGTTTTATTCTAGTATATGACTATACTTTGAGTAACAAATTTTGTTATCATTGTTCTCTTAAACGTGTGATTCCCTTCCTTTGTTGTCTTATTAGATTGTAGCAACAACATTTTTATCATATAGAATGCAGTAACCTAATCAAAGTTTATCTCATAGTTAGCAATAGCTGATAAAAAATAGGTTTCATTTCCTAAATGCTCTTCATAAGATAAGGTATTCTTTTTGTGAATTTCCACTGAATGCCATCCAAAATTGAAAGTTGTCTGTGAAATAAAGAATTATTTTCAATTATATGCCTGATATAAGTTGCAAATAATGTTGCCTAAGCTTTCAATGATCTTGATTTATTTATTTTTAATAATCCCACTGTAGCCTTGATCTTGACTGCATACGCATTAATCTTAAATTTTAAATCTGAATGTATATATACATACACACACCCATATATGTATGTTTCCCCTGCATTAATCTGAATGTATGTTGTTCAACAAATGCAGGGGTGTGATTTAATTTTAACGGTATGGATGGCCGAACAGTGGATATGTCGATGGTATGGAATGTTGATATAGGTAATTGGGGTTGCGGGTGAGAGAGAGAGAGAGTGTGTGTGTGTGTGTGTGTGTGTGTGTGTGTGTGTGTGTGTGTGTGTGTGTGTGTGTATGTGTGTGTGTGTGTGTGTGTGTGTGTGTGTGTGTGTGTGTGTGTGTGTGTGTGTGTCTGTGTGTATCAGTTAGGGTTAGGGTCAGGGTTGAGTGAAGAATGGGTATTGTGTGTTTGTGTGCAAGTTTGAGTATTTTAGAGGGATCACTTTTTACTACAGTGTAATTTAAGTCCTGTAAGTCACAGACAAGTTGCAAAACAATCATCCATGTGCAGTCATAACTATTAACAACTATCTTACCAGAATTAATATGAAGTCCAACAGAAAATTCCAAGTGATTCCCAACAGAAGCAGAGAGGCAAACTATGAATTTTACAACTAATATCATGAAAAGCAAATCTAATATATTCTTTAAGCTCTTTAATTCCACCTTTTCTAAATAATACATTGCAAGGATTTTTTGCTACTCTTAATTTTGAGGTTGAAAAAACGTACTGGTCCTGTATGGAGAATAAGTCTAACAATGTTTTAATTTAACTAAGCAGCAATGGTTAGCCCTATTGGAATTTGGTAATGATAGAAGATGGGTGGCTAAACCATCTGACAAGGGCAACCAGACAGTAATCATGCACTTCACACAATACTTAGAGATGTGTCATAAACATTTGAATAATGTGGAAATTTATAGAAAATGTGATGTTTCTGATTACTCTGAAGCTATTAAGTAGTGCCAACTTTTGTTAGACAAAGGTCTAAGGCTGGGGTATTTCACCCCTAAGGATGTGGAAAATAAGTTTGGAGTGGAAAACTGCTCTATGGCAGTTTTTTACTGCTTACCTAAAACACACAAAGGTTTACCTAACCTTAGTGGCCAACCTACAGTGTCTGCACAGAGATATTTTTTGAAGAATATAAGTGTGTTGTTACATGAACATCTTAAGAAATATATTATGAGTACAGCCTCCTATATCAGGGGCAGCCAGGACTTTTTGAACAAAATAAAGGGTAAAGTTTGAAATATGGAGATGTTTTGGCTCTGTTTGGATGTCAAAAGTCTATATACTAATGTTAAGTATGAAATGGGGATTCAGGCCTTGTTCCGTTTTTTGGGGGACTCTCCTATGTCTCATTTCCTGATAGATATAGTTATGTTCTGTTTAAAAAATATATATTTTTTTATGTTCAATGAAGACATTTTCCAGCAGTTGCAGGGCACTGCCATGGGGGCGGCTTTCACCCCCATGTATGCCAATTTAGTCATGGCTAAACTTGAAGATTACTTTATTTATAGAGATGATTTTTTTTTAGATCAAAAGTTCTTTTATATTTTAGATTTATTGATGATCTTATTTTTTTATGTCAATAAAGCCAAACAGAGGCCCTTGGGTTTGTTAATGACTTACAAGCTAATACTATGGGCTTAAGCTTTGATGGTATACAGCTTGGCCCACAAGTGAATTTTCTGGATATAAACCTAGATGGCTTTACTACTCGTCTCCATAGGAAATTTGAACATAGAAATGTATTTTTATATGGGAACAGTTGTCACCCCAAACATTTGGCCAAGGTACTGCCCTATAATGAATTCTTACAAATTCATAGGCTATGTATCCTTGATATGAACTCTGATTTAGAGATAGCTGAAGCAGAAAAAAAGTTTATTAGAATAGGCTATGATGTTCAGCTGGTCAAGGAAGCTAAACAAAAAATTATGGACATGAGGTATTCTGTTAACTCTCAGGGAGATTCTCATTATGTCCGTGCTAGTAGAAAATATAATGTTTGTATTGGTGGAAATAAATCTACCAATACAGCTGTGAACAACAGAGAGCAGATTTTTTCTTAGTGACAACTTATAATGTTACAACTGAGGAAATAGTTAAAAAAAGCACGTAGCTTGTGGCCTATGCATCTAAGGGATAACATTTTGAACTCTATGCTACCTGATTTTGTGAGTATTGCATATAAAAGAGCTAGGAATGTGTCTGACATTCTAGTACATAACCAATTTTGTTTACCAGATGTTAATGTTACTCAAAGCTTAAGCATAAATAAAGGCACTGTTCTATGTGATGGTTGTTCCATCTGTCAATATGTAGTAAGCTCTTTTCCCTATATTAATGACATCAAGTTTACAGCTAGGCATGTATACAGTTGTAACACAGAGGGGTTAGTGTAGGTACTGAGATGTGGATGTAAGAAGTTTTGCATAGGGGAAACCTATAGGAGTTTTAGAGTCCAGTTGCAGGAACATATTAGGGACATAAAAAATAAAAAATTAGAGAGTCCCCTTGGGAGTCATTTTTTGATACCACACAACTCTAACCCTGATTCTCTTAGGGGTTGTATCTTGGAGTTGGCATAAGTGAATGTGTGTCTTTAAAAACCAAACTCTTAAAAAAAGAAACCCTGCTGATTTTAAAGTATGGTACTTTGGAGCCTCAAGGACTCAACAAAATGGAATTTGAAGTATATGGTCTGAAGTGTATGCTTAATTGATTAATTGTTTTGTGCAATATGCTGTATATAAGAAAACAATATTTTGTAGTGTTTTTACTCTTGGAAGGCTGTGTAAGCCAAGGGGCTAAGTGTTTCATTAAATTTGCTTACTTCTTGGATCGATGGTCTTGGTGGTATTTTATTATTTTATTTATTTGTTTTTTTTGTTTTTTTAAGTTGTATTTGCTAATATATTCTTTTGCCTGGTGTCAAAATCAATCATTTGTATGAGTTTGTTATACAAAATTAATTTAAAGACTACAGTAGCTGCAAATTATGTGTAAACGATGTACTTAGATAACCAGGAAGTTTTATTTCAAAAGACTCCATTTTATATTTTACCCATAACAAGTTATCCAGAATGGAATCATGCACAAATATAACACCCCTGCTGCCCAAAGTATTTGTTCTCTGACATTTAAACTTTCTAAATCCAAATATTTGTATGGTGCAACACTGGCGCATTTCAATAATTGCAATTACAGATTACCATGATTCACAGGTTCATAGGTAGGCACTAGGCTATTGGCCCTAGGGCATAATTAAGCCTAGCCAAAAACATTTTTTGCTTACGCTTTCCTCTCAGGTGGTTTAGTTTCCTGCGCCCCTATCTAGCAGGGCCACCCAAAGTGATTCCCGGGTGAATTTCCTGTTTCCCATCCACTCATCAAGATTCCTCTTGAAGAGTGGTAATGAGGAACTCTGCCTCACATTTATGGGGTCCTTATTCCAGAGCAAGGGACGTCTCTGGGACATGAAACTGTCCCTCCAACAAGTCCTGTTTATTGATGATGTCCCTTGAGCGTGTAGCTCTGGTGGATTGGGTTTTCCTTAGGTGGAGCATTTCTAGTAATTTGGGGTTTGACATAGCCTTGTATGTCAGGCAGAGATCACCTCTGAGTAGCCGGTACATAACCGAGTACAGTCTGAGTTTTTTTAGCCTCATGGCATAGGGCAACTGTTTGAGGCCCGTTATCCTCTTTGTGAGGTACTTTTGAGGCCTCTCCAGTTGTTGCAGATGTCTTGTTAGGTACATCCTGAATGGGGCATTATATTCAATAATGGGTCTAATGAGTGATGAGTAGAGGGGGACAATAACATTCTTATTCCTTGATGCAAACCCTTTTGTGATAAGGTGGGCCATGTAGAAGGATTTTCTAACACTTTAGCAATATGGTTGTCGAAGGAGAGGTTACTATCCACCTGAGTCCCTAGGTCTCTTATCACACTCTCTGTGGTGAGTGGGCTACCACCTATGTTGTAATTCATAGGTACTTGGTTTTTCCCAAAGGGGATGATGATGCACTTTTTGGTATTTAGCTTGAGGCTGTGGTTTTGGCACCATGTATCTGTATCCGTAAGACCCTTTTGAAGGATATCTACATCAGTAGGGGTCTCAATTATGGCACCCAGTTTGCAGTCGTCTGCAAACTTTGTTAGCCATAGTCCCTCCGTGTTTGCTTGTACCTCCGAGAAGTAGATAAAAAACAGGAGGGGTCCCAGGACTGAGCCCTGTGGTACACCACTAGTCACAGGTTTGGCGTCAGATCTAGCATTTCCTATTCTCACTGAATGGGTTCTATCCGTGAGCCAGTTAGCAGCCCATCTTGTAACGTAGGGGTTTATATTTAGGTCGGTGAGTTTGTCAATAATTCCTGAATGGGGAATGGTATTGAAGGCCTTTGCAAGATCAAGGTATGCTATGTGAACCACCTTTCCCTCATCTATTGCTTTAGTGACCATTTTGAAAAAGTCAGCCAGATTTAGGAGACAAGACCTTCCCTTTACGAACCCAAACTGGGTGGGTTATAGGGTTTGTATGTCCCCAATGTCTTTGTTTATGAGTTCCATGATGATGCGCTCCATAGCCTTGCAGACATCAGGCTGATGGGTCGGTAATTCCCGGAGTCAGTGGTGGCAGTGGAGTGGTATAACTGTTGCCGTGCACCACTTTGTGGGCACATAGCCTGAGGTGAAGCTGTGGTTAAACATGGTACTAAGGTGAGGGATTAATTCATTTTGGAGTTCATGTAGTACGCAGCCTGGGATGCTGTCTGGTCCCATGGATGCTGTATTTCTTTCCTTGGAGAGTGCTGTTTTCACCTGATTGCAGGGGCGGCCCGTACTATTGGACTGCCGGACTGCAGCCCCCTCAACTTTAAAATAAACAAATAAAAAGAAATAAATAGAAAAAAAATATTTAAAAAATCGCGGACTTCGAGCATGCACACTAGTCCGGACTGCTGCTGAGACAGTCTGCAGCATGCACAGATTGTCTCAGCGCAGTCCTGACTGGGAGAACAGAGCTCCCAGAAGTCTATGCAGTTTTAAACTGCATAGACTATCCTGGGGAAACGCGTCGGGGTCAGACTGCAACGTCAGCAGTCAGGAATTTAGGATCTCGCGACAGGCAGGGTCTGGATTGGAGTTTGCTGCAGTCTCGTTGAGGGAAGATCTCACGATGGGCAGGGTCAGATTTGCGCGGGTTTTGAATGGGTGTGTGTGTGTGTGTGTGTGTGTGTGTGTGTGTGTGTGTGTGTGTGTGTGTGTGTGTGTGTGTGTGTGTGTGTGTGAGTGTGAAAATGCCCCAGGTGCAATATACTGGTGGTTAGACTCATGGTGGTGTGGTAGGGAATACCTCAGGCTTGAACCCTGTACCTTGTATGCAGGTGTTAAAGACCTGAATTCCCTACCCACCACCATTTGTAAAAAAAATTGCAGATTTTTGTCTCATATTTGATCTGATCTATTCCTCATAATATCTGTGGTTTGTAAATATTGCAATGCTTGATATTTGATTGTGCAGTGGTAGCATTGTTGCCTCACAGCTGCAGGTTCTTGGGTTTGATTCTTGGCTGGGGTGCCTTCTTTGTGTGGGGGGGTCTGTATCTTCTCCCTGTGTTTGTGTGGGTTTGGTTTTGTGTCCTCCCATGTTACAAAGACATGTCTGCATTATTTCTTCCTGGGCCTCTGCTGAAAATTGTTTTTTTTTGTTCCAAGTCAGACTGTCCTGGTTAACAAATGTTAAATAAAATTGACAGGCATTTGAATTTCAGACTTGAGGTTTCTGAATGTTTACTTCCTTACATATTTGATGGTGCAGTGGCAGTATTGTTGCCTCACAGCTATAGGCTTTCTGGTTTGATTCTTGGCTGGGGTGCCTTCTGTGTGGAGTCTGCATCTTATCCCTGTGTTTGTGTGGATTTGCTCTGGTGTCCTGCCATTTTACAAAGACATGTGTCTACAGTATTTCTGTCTGGGCCTCTGCTGAAAATTGTTTTTGTTCCGTCATAAGTAAAATTGACAGGCATTTGAATTTCAGACTTCATATTCTTCAGAAAATACATAGTAAAACAACTTTTTATTCTAGCAATAAATATAGTAACACAACCTTTTATTATAGCAATTTTTTAAGTTTATAAGATGACTATTTGAAATTTGTCCTTATTTTTGGGACTGTAATACCCTGTTATTGGCTTTGTCCAGGTTTTTTGTGCTAAGGTTGACAGCTATGGCAAGAACTGAATTCACTGAATATGTTTGAGGGCTGTATTCCCTCATTACTGGGTTTGTCCAGGTGTTTTCTGCTGAGAGGTTGACAGCTATGGTGAGAACTGAATTCATTAAATGATAGCCATTTAAGTTTCAGTCTTCCTCTCTTTCACAAAGCAGCTGATTTGGTGTAGTGGTATGTTGCTCTTGACTGTTTTGCACAGGGACCTTGGCAGTAAAAT
This sequence comes from Protopterus annectens, assembly GCF_019279795.1. Lineage (NCBI taxonomy): Eukaryota > Metazoa > Chordata > Ceratodontiformes > Protopteridae > Protopterus > Protopterus annectens. The sequence goes on along the minus strand of NC_056745.1, from coordinate 626,267,926 downwards.
GTACGGAGGTAACACAGCATTTTTCTTTCACAAAGCAGGTGATTTGGCATAGTGGTATGTTGTTCTGACTCTTTTGCATGGGGACCTTGGCAGTAAAATGTATGGTGGTAACACAGCATTTTATTCTAGCAGCTTTCCAAGATTATACAAGCAATGTTTAATGTGTCCCTGGTTTTTGCCCTTTTGACCCACCCCAATAAATTTGGCTTTTTCCAGACTTCTTGTGCAGCGAAGTTGAGATGCAGTTGAGTATTGAGTAGATTTTACAAGGAGCTGAGAGCTGCAGGGGAAGAGAAGGTTAGTGCTGATTATGCTAAGTCAGCTCACATTGCTAATAGCACAACAGGTTGTGTACTTGCTTTTGATGCAGAAGTTTGTTGGTTCTACTCCCATAAGGGGTGAATGCTGCCGTACTGAAAGTTAAGATACTAACTGTGAGCCTGTTATCAGTTTGCCATCCATTTCCTATTGCAATATTACTAGCTTATTTTTAATGTAATTTAGGCAATTTATTCCTCTGGGGCATCAGACATTTTATTTTTCGATGAATCCATGAAATATAAAGGTGATTGCTAGCAGCAACCTCTTCATTACAGATTTATTTAATGTGGAATTATTCAGATGACTTTTTTACTACTTCAGAGATTGTGCATATTTACTGATAATGGTGGACTGTAGAATTGTGCATATTTACTGATAATAGTGGACTATAGAAGTTTGAGTAGACTTTTATGATGGAAATGTTCTGAATTGGGCAGTTTTGTTTTATTGTTTACTGGAAAAATGTTCAAAGCAATAGGAAGGTGTATCAAAGAGCACATGTATGTTTCATATGCAAGGGGCCTATGATTTGAAAACAGCCCAGAATTCATTTTTATCTGCCACGGGTAAAATGTATTTTCTTTGAATGTGGGTTTTAATGTTGTTTCAATGAATGTGAGTTTCAAGGGCAGATAAGTTTTAATGCCAAGTTTGTTTAGCAGATGTCTTAGTGTTTGTGCTGTAAAATGCAAAATAAAACTTTCAAATGAAGTTCAAATCATCATAGAAGTAAATCAGTATGCACATTAGTGTTTATGGTAAATGGAGTGAAATAGCAAAGTAATGGATCATTGGAATGGCTGCAGGGGGAGGATCCATTCGACCATGGTTTTGTGAGGGGGAAGGGCGGCAAACTTAGGCAGCCCCAGCTGAACTATACCTCCCAACTGTCCAGATTTTCAAAGAATGAATAGATTTTTTGCTTCTTATTTTTGGTTTGTTCCTCATAAAATTTGTGGTTTTCTGGCAAATCATTTAGGAATTAAGTCACTAAATAATGACACACTAGTTTCAGACTTCATAACCTTCAGAAAAATACATGCTAAAGTAAGACCTGTTCTATCAACGGTCCCAGTTTATACAAGAGCAATTTTTAGTACTGTTTATATGTTCCCCTAATATATTTGGCCTTGTCCAAATTTATTGCATTAACAGGTTGAGAGGTACATGCAAATAAATTGCTTTATAGAATTAGGCATAGCCAAACCTCTCAACTGTCCCTGATATTGGCTCAAAATGTTACTCTTCCCCTAATGATCCCTCCGCAAAATAGCAATTTTGGAAGAAAACATGGAGGGTTTATAATTAAGAAATAACTGTAATAATCAGATTACTTTTATTTCAGAAATGCATGTAGATTATTTTATTTTGTCAGCTGCTCAAGTTAGCAGTACTAATATTAAAGTGTCCCTTCTTTGATAGGTTCCCAGCTGTATTGTGTTGCTATTTTATATTTGTACATCACATTTTTAGTCCATTTTTCATAAAATTGTGTTTTTTTGGCAAATTAGTGACAAATAATTAAAGACTGAAGTTAGAAAATAATGACAGACATTTGAGTTTCAGATTTCATACCATTCAGAAAATTCATACTAATGCAAGACTGCTATTAGCTTTCTAAGTTTATAAGAGCAATATTTTAAAAATTGTCCTTATTTTTGGGCCTTTGTCCCATTTCTTTGTATGGCTTTGTCCAGATTTCTTGCTCTGAGGTTGAGAGGTATTACAAATGTGTCAGGGCCATCACAAGTCAGCCAGAGACATTTCAAACTGTGACATACTTGTTGCACCCCACTCCCCCATGTAGTGACTCTGGATGTGTCGAAGCAAGGCAAGGAGTAGTTATGCAGTGTAAATGTGCAGAGAATCCCACCCATCCAAGGTAGACACAAGTACTAGAGTGGATTTTCATCTGTCCTTGATTTTTCCAGAATGGTCTGGTTTCTGTCATATTTTTTGTACTGTTGATTTATGCTTATTACTGAAAGTGCCTGTTGCTCTGTGTTTAAGTAGCAATACTTTAATGACCATCAGGTAAGCTTGGCTGAGATTGCAAGATGCAAGTAAGCATACTGTTAAAGAATTGCCAACATTGAAAGCCTTTCTGTTGCCATGTAGAGAATACTTAACTAGATAATGTATAAGCCTTGGGTATTGAAATGCATATGCCAGTATTTGTAATAAAGGACAGAATTACATTATTTTAAGAGTCTCATTACACTTGGAGACTTTCAGTCATCTCTGCAGGCTTTACCGGTAAACCGAATGTCAATCGCGTGGTCCATAACCTGTACAGTAATCCTTTTAAGCAATGTATCTTGAGCTTATTTCTTGTTTGCTTTTCATTTTTTACTTTGATCATGTTTTCCCCATGAAACAAGTAGATGTCAGGCAGCAGGTCTTTTTTTGGATAAGGAACATTTTTACAAGTGGGGGCATCAGAGATTTCTACTTTTAGCATGTTACTTGTTACTTTAATAAAGCTGAATATAAATTATAATTAGAACTGCAGTGCAATAAGTGGTTTGAGTTAAGTGCTGCTTGTTTTTCTTATACTTGATTTTGACTGACATTCCATTAATGTATTTAAAAAAAAGTAATTTATTTTTTCATGCCTCACAACCTTTTTTGTTTCCATCTAGATATTAAGCTGTCACGCAGCCAATGCATTGAAATATTTTTATTCTTCTACACTTCATTTTGTCTTGATTGGACTCTGATAATGATGGTTTGGCACCCAGGGCAGTATATTTAGTTTTTGTGGTTTTCTACTACAGGTGTGTGTGGGTCGTAGGGAATACCTCAGGCTTGAACCCTGTACCTTGTATGCAGGTGTTAAAGACCTGAATTCCCTACCCACCACCATTTGTAAAAATAAATTGCAGATTTTTGCCTCATATTTGATCTGATCTTTTCCTCATAATATCTGTGGTTTGTAAATGTTGCAATGCTTGATATTTGATGGTGCAGAGGTAGCATTGTTGCCTCAAAGCTGCAGGTTCTCAGGTTTGATTCTTGGCTGGGTTGCCTTCTTTGTGGGGTCTGTATCTTCTCCCTGTGTTTGTGTGGGTGTGCTTTTGTGCCCTCCCATGTTACAAAGACATGTCTGCATCATTTCTTCCTGGGCCTCTGCTGAAAAATTTTTTTTGTTCCAAGTCAGACTGTCCTGATTAACAAATGTTAAATAAAATTGACAGGCATTTGAATTTCAGACTTCAGGTTTCTGAATGTTTAATTCCTTGCATATTTGATGGTGCAGTGGTAGTATTGTTGCCTCACAGCTATAGGTTTTCTGGTTTGATTCGTGGCTGGGGTGCCTTCTATGTGGAGTCTGCATCTCCTCCCTGTGTTTGTGTGGATTTGCTCTGGTGCCCTGTCATTTTACAAAGACGTGTCTGCAGTATTTCTCCCTGGGTCTCTGCTGAAAATTGTTTTTGTTCTGTCAGCAGTAAAACTGACAGGCATTTGAATTTCAGACTTCATGTTCTTCAGAAAATACATAGTAACACAACCATAACACAACCTTTTATTCTAGCAATTTTCTAAGTTTATAAGATGAATATTTGAAATTTGTCCCTATTTTTGGGACTGTATTCCCCCATTATTGGCTTCGTCCAGGTTTTTTGTGCTAAGGTTGACAGCTATGGCAAGAACTGAATTCACTGAATATGTTTGAGGGATGTATTCCCTCATTACTGGGTTTGTCCAGGTGTTTTGTACAAAGAGGTTGACAGCTATGGTGAGAACTAAATTCACTAAATGATAGCCATTTAAGTTTCGGTCTTCCTCTCTTTTACAAAGCAGCTGATGTGGCGTAGTGGTATGTTGCTCTGACTGTTTTGCACAGGGACCTTGGCAGTAAAATGTATGGTGGTAACACAGCATTTTATTCTGGCAACTTTCCAAGATTATACAAGCAATGTTTAATGTGTCTCTGGTTTTTGGGCTTTTTGACCCCCCCCCCAATACATTTTGGCTTTTTCCAGTTTTCTTGTGCTGCGAAGTTGAGATGCAGTTGAGTATTGAATAGATTTTACAAGGAGCTGAGAGCTGCAGGGGAACAGAAGTTTAGTGTTGCTTAAGTGAAGATGGTTTTCCTTGTTAATAGCACAACAGGTTGTGTACTTGCTTTTGATGCAGAAGGCTGTGGGTTCTACTCCCATAAGAGGTGGATGCTGCCATACTGAGAATGTTCTCCTTGATGAAGATACTAACGATGAGTCTGTTATCAGTTTGCCATCCATTTCCTCTTGCAATATTACTAGCTTATTTTTTTAATGTAATATAGGCAATTTATTCCTGAGGGGCAACAGACACTTTATTTTTCGATGAAAGCATGAAATATAAAGGTGTTTGTTAGCAGCAACCTCTTCATTAGTTACAGATTTCTTTAATGTGGAATTATTTAGATGACTTTTACTTCTTCAGAGATTGTGCATATTTACTGATAATGGACTGTAGAATTGTGCATATTTACTGATAATGGACTGTAGAATTGTGCATATTTACTGATAATGGACTGTAGAATTGTGCATATTTACTGATAATGGTGGACTGTAGAATTGTGCATATTTACTGATAATTGTGGACTGTAGAATTGTGCATATTTACTAATAATGGTGGACTGTGGAAGTCTGAGTAGACTTATGATAAATGTTCTGAACTGGGCAGTTTTGCCATTATGGGCGCATGCGTTTTGTTTCATTGCTTACTGGAAAAATGTTCAAAACAAATTTAAAACGCCCTCTAACAACTGTACTGTATTGTACAAGGAATATAATTTAGTACAATTGAGGAAGGCGTATCAAAGAGCACATGTATGTTTCATATGCAAGGGGCCTATGATTTGAAAACAGCCCAACATTAATCTTTATCTGCCACTGGCAAAATGTATTTTCTTTGAATGTGGGTTTCAATGCTGTTTCAATGAATGTGAGTTTCAAGGGCAGAGAAGTTTTAATGCTAAGTTTTCATTGTGAGACTGCATTGCTTTGTTTAGCAGATGACTTAGTGTTTGTGCTGTAAAATACAAAATAAAACTTTCAAATGAAGTCCAACTCATCATAGAAGTAAAGCATTAGTGTTTATGGTAAATGGAGTGAAATAGCCAAGTAATGGTTCATTGGAATGGCTGCAGAGGCTCCATTCAACCATGATTTTGTCAGGGGGGAAGGGCAGCAAACTCAGACAGGCCCAGCTGAACTATACCTCCCAACTGTCCAGATTTTCAAAGAATTAATAGATTTTTGCTTCTTATTTTTGGTTTGTTCTTCATAAAATTTGTAGTTTTCTGGCAAATCATTTAAATTAAGTCACTAAATAATGATACACTGAATTTCAGACTTCATAACCTTCAGAAAAATGCATGCTAAAGTAAGAACTGTTATTCTATCAACTGTCTCAATTTATACAAGAGCAATTTTTAGTGCTGTTTATATGTTCCCCCAATATATTTGGCCTTGTTCAGATTTACTGCATTAACAGGTTGAGAGGTACATGGAAATAAATTGCTTTATAGAATTAGGCATAGCCAACCTCTCAACTGTCCCTGATTTTGGCTCAAAATGTTGCTCTTCCCCCTAATAATCCCTCTGCAAAATAGCAAGTTTGGAAGAAAACATGGAGGGTTTACAATTAAGAAATAACTGTAATAATCAAAGTTATAGATTACTTGAAATGCATGTAGATTCTTTTATTTTGTCAGCTGCTCAAGTTAGCAGTACTAATATTAAAGTGTCCCTTCTTTGACAGGTTCCCAGCTGTATTGTGTGGCTATTTTATATTTTTGCATCACATTTTTGGTCCATTTTTCATACAATTGTGTTTTTTGGCAAATTAGTAACAAATCACTAAAGACTGAAGTTAGAAAATAATGACAGACATTTGAGTTTCAGATTTTACACCCTTCAGAAAATTCATACTAATGCAAGACCTATTCTATTATCTTTCTAAGTTTATTAGAGCAATATTTAAAAATTGTCCTTATTTTTGGGCCTTTGTCCCACTTCTGTGTATGGCTTTGTCCAGATTTCTTGCTCTGAGGTTGAGAGGTATGACAAATGTGTCAGGGCCATCACAGTCAGCCAGAAACATTTCAAATTGTGACATACTTGTTGCACCCCACTCCCCCATGTAGTGACTCTGGATGTGTCCAAGCAAGGCAAGGAGTAGTTATGCAGTGTAAATGTGCAGTGTCCCCCCCCATCCAAGGTAGACACAAGTACTACAGTGGCTTTTCATTTGTCCTTGATTTTGCAGAACGGTCTGGTTTCTGTCATATTTTTGTACTGTTGATTTATGCTTATTACTCAGAAAGTGCCTGTTCCTCTGTGTTTAAGTAGCAATGCTTTAATGACCTTAAGGTAAGCTTGTTTGAGATCGTAAGATGCAAGTAAGCTTTAATAAGCATACTGTTAAAGAATTGCCAACATTGAAAGCCTTTCTGTTGTTGCCATACAGAGAATACTTGACTAGATAATGTATATGCCTTGGGTATTAAAGGACAGGATTCCATTATTTTAAAAAGCTCATTACACTTGTTGGAGACTTCCAGTCATCTCTACAGACTTTACCCATAAACTAAACAGAATGCCAATCATGTGTGGTCCATAACCTGTACAGTAATCCTTTAAGCAATGTATCTTGAGCTTGTTTCTTGTTTGCTTTTCATTTTTTACTTTGATCATGTTTTCCCCATGAAACAAGTAGATAGTTGTCAGGCAGCAGGTCATTTTTGGATAAGAAACATTTTTACAAGTGGGGGCATCACAGAGATTTCTACTTTCAGCATGTTACTTGGTACTTTAATAAAGGTGAATATAAATTATAATTAGAACTGTAGTGCAAGAAGAAGTGGTTTGAGTTGAGTGCTTCTTGTTTTTCTTATACTTGATTTTGACTGGCATTCCAGTAATGTATTTAAAAAGTAATTTATTTTTTCATGCCTCACAACCTTTTGTTTCCATCTAGATATTAAGTAAGCTGTCATGCAGCCAATGCACTGAAATATTTTTATTCTTCTACACTTATTTTTGTCTTGATTGGACTCTCATAATGATGGTTTGGCACCCAGGGCAGCGTATTTAATTAAAGTTAGTTTTTGTGGTTTTGAGTATAGCTCCTCCCCTTTCTAGTTGACCACACCCCTTCCACTTGACCCCACCCATTCAGCTGTCTCCTGCAGCCCCACTTTGATTTGAAGTCACCAGCCACCACTGCCTGATTGTCTGTGATTTTAGGGGCAATACAATCTTCTGGTATGGAAATGGGCTTTTTGGGGGTGAGGGTGGGGTGAAGTTTGTAGTGAACCTATCTGCCAGTATATTGGTGATGTCAGTTGGTTCAGTGAATTTTGAACCATTATGCTGTAGCTCAGAGCAGGTCTGCGAGTTGTTATTTAGGTTTTTGACATAGCTAAAAAATGCTTTGTGATTGTCTTTGGTGTCTGTTGCGATTTTTCTTTCACAGCTCGCCTTAGAGGTTTTTATGAGAGTTCTTAGCTTTTTGCTAAGGTTGGTCAGGGATCCCCTCCATTCCTGCATTTTTACTCTTTTTTGCAATAATTTCTTCCTTCTGTTATAGACCTTATTTATGGCCGGGGGTCCACCAGATTGGTTTCCTCTTTTTGGAGGAGTGGGTTTTGGTCTTGTTTGGGATAGCATGGTCCATGCAGAGGTAGGTGCTTGTAGAGTGCTTTTGTGTAGGATATAGTAGATTCAGTCATATTGCCTTTCTGCTGTGGAGTAGCAAAGTTTGCCACCTCTGTCTTGAGTAGCATAAAGTTTGCCTTGGAGAAGTTTTTCACCATGGTTTCTTTTGGGCGGGGGGTGAGGGTGGTATGTGGATATCTAGGGTGATGAGTTTATGATCTGATCTGACCAATGAGGAATTTACCACAGGTGTGGAGCATTTGTCCATCATGTTGGTTATGCCCAGGTCCAGTATATTTTTACCTCTTGTGGGGGTGTTAATAAGCTGGTCCAGAGCATTGGAGTTAATGTACTCCAGGAAGCGATGAACAGAGGTATCAGTACTTCCATGGTTTTCCCAGTTGATGTTTGGGTAGTTGAAATCACCCAGTATAAGGGTGTTCGGTTGGACTCTCATGTTTTCCAGTACCTCGAGGAATGAAAAGTGTGTGTCATGGGGCTGGGATGGTGATCTGTAGCACGCTACAATCTGGATTGCTGTTTTGCCCATTGTCAGTTGCACTTAAATGATTTCCGAGGCATCATAATTTGCAACCAGTCTGGAGGTGTGGTTATCCTTGATGAATATGGATATGCCTCCTCCCTTTGTATTTCGGTCCGGGTTTTTCGGTCGAAATGTGTGGTATGAGTTGTAGCCTGAAATCACTGGGGTGCTCTCTTGAGCCTTGAACCAGGTCTCCGTTACTGCACAGATATCGATGTTCTCCATGTTGAGGAGTGCCTCGAGAGAGTGCATTTTGAGGATTAAACTCCTAGCATTCAGCAACATGACCCTCAGTTTTTTGTTACTAGTACTTGTAACAGTGGTGGATTTGTTTTTTGAGCCTTGCCTAAAAAAGGCACTATTGGGTTGGCAAGAGCCTTTGCCAGTATCCTGAATCCGAGGGGGGACAGGTGCAAGCCATCTCTGGTGAAGCATTGAGGCTTGTCAAGCATGTCATCCCAGGCAGACATGTCCTGGATTTCCTTTGAATGATCATGTCCTGGATCCCCTTTGAATGACACCAAAAACTTAGCCAATTTTTGAAATTCATTATTTTTTCCTTGTACTGGGGTATCATTCTTGGTGAGGGTAAGATGCTACTCAGGGCTAGGGTCTTACCTGCCTTTATTACATAATCAGAGAGCTTCTCAATGTCTCTTTTCATGTAGTCCAGAGAGGTACGTCTCAGGTCATTCACACCAATATAGACAATGACAGAGTCATATTTGTACTTGTTGTGGAGTGACCTGAGTTCGTGGGTAATGTGGTGGATTCTGGCACCTGACTAGCAACTGACAGTGACCTTCTCTTTGTCCAGCCTGGTGAGGGGAACATTGGTGTGCCTGACTATGGAGTCACCTATGTCATAAGTGTGTTTGGTAAGGTGTTTTGCCTTAAGGGCTGTGGTTGTGCGGCACACTGGTTTTGGTGGTTATGTGATGATTGCGGTGTGTTGGTGGGTGTAGGTTGCTTGTGTGTCTGCTTTGGAGGTCTCTGTTGTTTACGCAGATTTTTATTTAGAGCCTCCGAATATGTCATTATGTATCTATGTGTGGGGTTTGCAGTTGCATGTGTGATGTAGATGGAATGCTGCAGGTTGGTACCTTCTCCTCTTGACTATCAATTCAAGTCATGACTGGAGAGAGCTTTGCCTCAAGTCTAGCTATGTAAGTATATCTCTCGCAGATTTTGGTGTTGCGTGGTAGGAAGAGAGGGTTGTCTGTGTACATAAGGCAGTTGTGACATTGCCTCAGGATGCCCAAATTCATCAGGTGCACAGGAGAACACACTGGGAGATGACTCTTGGACATGCCTGAATGTGTTAAGGAACTATTCTTATTTGCCTGGTAGGGGAGAGTAGTTTGACTGTTCCCTACAAATAACAGTTGGGGATCGAGTACAATAGTTTGTTAGTGCTTCTGTCTCTTATTGAGCCAAGTGCTAGTCAGAAAACTCTGATTTCAGTGCTAAAATGGATGGACTGGCTAGTACCAAGGGAAAAACTGAAGAGCAGACTCTGTGGAGCTGGGGATAGTTTAACCCTAGCTAAATGCGGCTGCCCTATGTGCAAAACCAGCCAAATGTGTTTTTTATATTAGAAAGATTATAGAGATAGAAATTAGCCCAAAATGGCCAATAAACCTGCAGTTTCTGGGCAGAAACCACTCCTCCAAGGACAGGTAGGCTATTCAGAGCCCCCCATTCTCACTGGTGAACAAAGAAACTTCTTTTTTGTCCAAGTAATGCTAAGTTCGTAATTCCTCTAACAAAGAGCTTATACTTCTTGCATTAGAATATTACATTTTTATTGATGTGTTATATCCATTAATTTGTTAATTTTCTTTGACAGAATCAGATTGTAGTCTAAAAAATAGTTTATCATATCAGCAAATGTCTTGCTTATGTATTTCTCACCAGCATAGCTAGGATGAAAATGGTTCCTGTAAAATAGTTCTGTGTCACCCCTTAACTCATCCTAAGACCAAATCAGATCAATATGAATTTTCAGACTGAACTCTGTTCATAATATAGCAATGACTCTCTGTTTTCAA